>NC_054476.1:20400389-20705129 GCF_017639515.1 Carcharodon carcharias
AGGTTGAGAATTTTAAAATCAAGGCATTACTTGACCAGGAGTCTGTCCTAAATCATTCCCTCGTAAATTCTACTCTATGAATAGAATTTCTGACACTGATCACCTGACACTACATTTGTAAATATTCAGTTTATGATGGATAAGATTTTGATCACTACTTATCTTACACCACCTTCTCAGTGTATGTTTCTTCATCATATTCAAAGCAGATTCTCTCAGTTCAGTAACAATGAAAACCAAAGGCAAACTCAAGTCCAAAATTAAATGATTTTCTGAAGCCACATGTCAAATGTAGGCAGTGAACACTCATCAGAAGCTCAAGATCAGATAAAATGTGCCTAAAGCATTAAATTCAAATTTTCCTACATAGAAATGCTGATTCAAGGTAAACGATTCTCAGCAAACCATGTATTTATCAGGTAATTTCTTTATGTGCATCAACAATTAATGATGCAGTTTTGCTCATTAAATAAAAGCAACACATCTCTCCTATTAAATCTCTTTATATCCACTACATTCCCAGTACTACCACCTTGTCAGACAGTAGAGAAGTCTGTTTCATAGATCGCTTCCCTAGCTTCATTAGATGTCTCTCCTTAACTGCCAAAAGGAATCGTAATTGTGTTTTAATTGTAAACAAGCAAAGACCCACAAAACTTCTGCAAATTAGTATCTGTCTTACAGCAGCATTTCTTTAAATCCCATCCCAGGTCATTCTTATGTCATATCAATCCCATTCCTTTCATCCCTGTCATATCATCCATATGCCATTCCAATTCCACTCCTTTTTCCTATCCGATCCCCATCCCCATTCCATACCTTCCAAGTTTTGGCCCCCCTTGCAATTTCCTCGCCTTGTCATTCCTCAATACCTCTCCCTGCCATGCCATTTCCCTGAATCCCCCTCCCTTGCCGTTTCCCCCCGCCCTTACCCCCCACCTCAATGCTGTACCGCACTGCCCTCTTCAATTTTGTGCCACCCCATCCCTATACTTTCAGCCAAGGTAACTTTATGGTTCAGCTCCCCTAGACTTCCACTGTTCTTTATCTCCACCAACAGCCCCCACCGTGCTGCCTCTGACACCACCAACCATTGGCATCTGCACGTGTGTCTTGCGCTCCAGTCCTCCATGCGTTTAGTTATTTTAGATTGTTCATTCCCCCATGATGGTGGGTTCCGCTGATCGAAAACCCATTCCAAATCTGTTGGGTATCTCAGAATTCACCTCTAAATTCAAATTCAGTTCAGGTGGAATTGGGTTCAAGATCCTAGTTCACAACTGTAAAGAATCACCAACGTATCTATGATAGAGCTACAAAAATTAAAACCCAACTACCATACCTTGCACTTAGTTCTTTGTTTATTCCTTTCTTTTATAAAACCCTCACTAACATAATAACAATGTGATTTAGCTTTTTCAAATCATGTCAGCCTGGCAATTATGGTTTCTAATATTAGTGTGTGGTATTTAATATATTAATGTGACATTTCTCAGACCACTATTTTAAAATAATTGGCCTAATGCTAAATATAGGAATATCACATGAACCCAACAAGCATTCGCCTGTTTATACTGATAACAGTAAAGTCTAGACTATTGAATTCAAAGAATAAAGGAAATTTGAATAGAAATAGGTACAACCTTTATTGAGTTTGGAAGTACTCAGTATGCAAATTTCAGCACAGTTCATCAAATTTCTATTTAATTTCGTGGCTAGTTAATTTTGCTAATTTTTTTTGCAATATCTTGTGCTCAGCAATCTGTCATTATGTTATGCAATTTGATGGTAATGAATGTCTTCAACAATATTGCAATTATTGAAGCACTGAGCAGTAGTACAATACAATCTAATATGATAGGGCTGCTTTGATTCAAAATATAATTGTTTTGAATCACATCCATAGGTATATATAGTATCACACACAATGTATAGAATAATTATAGCCTTTTTGGAAAGGTTTGGTTCCCAACCTCCCAATAACAACAGAAATCAAGTTCTGCTGCAAAACCTGATGCCTTCCTATAGAAGAAAGAATATCCTCATCGATGAGATTCAAAATGGCCATTTGTAATATACTACATGGTGTAAATTATACTTAGAACAAATAGGAAATACTTTCTTATGCACTCGGCAACTGTAACCAGTGGGGGTAGTCTATTATGAAGTAACTCACTTCATGGATGTCAGTGTTGCACCATGGACTTTTGTTTCTACTGCAGCATTAGTATAGTGAAAACTTTAACGTGTAAAAAAAAATCTACTGAACGTCAGAAAAAACATTTAAAAAACACAATATTTGCATGATGATAGTGCTGTAATTATGTGTGGAAAGGGTCTAGAAAAAGTGCTTTAAAAAAACTTGGTCGAAGTCTTAGATTTTGAAGAGCGTCTTAAAGAAAAAGAGCATGAGGTGGAAAGGTGGAGAGGTTTGGGAGGGAATTCCAGAGCTTAGTTCCTAGAAGGCTAATGGCATGTTCACCAATGGTGGTGCACAGGAAGATGGAATGCACAAGAGGACAATCGGAGGAATATACAGTTTTCAGAGAGCTGTAGGCCTGGAGGAGGTTTCAGAGATAGGTGGAGCGGGGGGGGGGGGGGGGTGCACAAGGTCTTGAGGAAAACTTAAGAAGAGGTGTGAGAATTTAAAATTTGAGGCTTTGAGGGCGTCTGGAGCCTTTGTAAGTCGAGGTGCACTGGGGTGATGGGGAAGCAGGGCTTGATGCACGTCAAAGTATGGACAGCAGAGTTTTGGGTGAACTGAAGCCTATGGAGGGTGGAGAAAGGAAGGCCAACCAGTGCAGCATTGGAATAGTCAACTTTGGAGATGACGAGCATGGATGAGAGTTCCAGCATCATATGGGCTGAACGATGGGATGGGGGGGGCAATATTATGGAGGTGGAAGTAGGTGGTCTTAGAAATAATTGGACAGTTGTTTACTTTGCCAGTTAAAATTAAAACTAACTTTATGTCATCAGAAGGGTATAAATAGTCACTATGATCGAATAACTTCTAAATACAGACATTCAATAACTGAGTGATATTTTTAAATGGGCTAACAAAGGGTTGAACACAAAAATTGTTATTTTTTTACACCGTATCCGGGATGTAATTTTACTCTGTATATGATGCAACCCAAGGAGCTTTTGATGGTGGAAATAAAATGAATCAAAAGCTTCAGCTAAAATAATTTTTCTTTACTTCTCACTCTCTAACATGTAAACTGCAGCAAAATTTCCTCAATGTCACCTGATGAATAACTGAGATAAAAACAAAAAAACTGCGGATGCTGGAAATCCAAAACAAAAACAGAATTACCTGGAAAAACTCAGCAGGTCTGGCAGCATCGGCGGAGAAGAAAAGAGTTGACGTTTCGAGTCCTCATGACCCTTCGACAGTTCTGTCGAAGGGTCATGAGGACTCGAAACGTCAACTCTTTTCTTCTCCGCCGATGCTGCCAGACCTGCTGAGTTTTTCCTGATGAATAACTGCTCTATCATAGTTGATTTACAGCATGAAAGGCAACCACAGCTTAGTTGCTTCATGACTTTCAGCTAATAACAGAGGAAATGAATGTCCAGATTTTGATCTATTACTACAACAACAGAAATCTGAATTTTTATAGGACCTTTAACATAATAAAACATTCCAGGTTCTTCACAGAAGGGTTATGAAGCAGAATTTGACACCAAGCCATATAAGGAGATGGCCAAAAGCTTGATCAAAGAGTTAGGTATTAAGAAGTATATTGACAGAGAAAAAGAGAAGTCAAGAAATGAAGTGGGTTAGGGAGAGAATTCTAGAGCTTAGAGCCTTAGCAATGAAGGCTTGTCCTTCAATGTTCAAGTGATTAAAATTGGAATGCTCAAGAGGCCAGACTGAGATGAATGCAGCTATCTCGGAGTATTTAAGGGCTGCAGGAGCTACAGAAATAGGGAAAGGTGAGTCCATGGGGGATTTGAAAACAAGAATGAGAATTTTTAAATTCAGAGGTTGCTTGACAAATAGCCAATGTAGTTCAGTGAACACAGGTATGATGGATGAACAGAACCTGGCGTGAGTAAGGACATGGGCAGCAGAGTTTTGCAGGACTTCAACTTTACAGAGGGTACAATAGGGAATGCTGGCCAGCAATGTGTTGGAGTAGTCATGTCTAGAGGTAATAAAGACAAGGATGAGGTTTCAACAGCAGATGAGTTGAGATTGGGCAAAGTTGGGCAATGTTACAGAGGTAGTAATAGGTGGTCATAGTGACAGCACATAGGTGTGTTCAGAAGCTCATATCGGGGTCAAATACAACAATAAGGATGTGAACAGTCTGCTTGAGCCCCAAACTTTTTGGCAGAGGGAGGGATGGAGTTGTTAGCAAGGGAACAGTTTGCAGTGGAGGTTGAAGACATGAGCCTTGGTTTTCCCAATGTTTAGATGAAGGAAATTTCTGCTCATCCAGCACAGGATGTCAGGGAAGCAGTGTGATTATTCAACAACATGATAAAACAAGGGATAGATCTCACTAGAGATATTTAATCTAACCATTATAGTGCTGCTGGAGCAAAAAGCACCAAAAGGTTTCACAGAAATATTAAAGAAGGAATTTGAATTGTGCATCATATGAATGAGTCTTTTAATTACAAAAAAAAGTACATAAAAGGAGACCAAGTTTGCCAGGAAGTTGTCAAATTGTATGGCTATGGTATTAGCAACATTAGACCTTGAAGTCAGTTTAATAAATTGCATCTTGTAGAATAAAAGGCCTCTTCAATAATCTGTTTGGAGCTTTATTCCCAGGGGAACCTCCTCAGTACAGAACTGTTCCACATTAACGATGCATCATACTTGATAAATGCTTCAGTGAAATTACTTAACACCAAATTCACAATTCAAAGATGCAAATACTTTTCCTGTAATGCACCCATTCTTTGGAGACTCTTTGTTTTTCTATCTTCTTTGGAGCTGTCCCAAGATTTACTCAGCTTCAGAGATAATATTTCAAATTTTTGCTACGTTTGTTTTTGTATATGTTGCATTCACACGTGGACTGCCAAAAACTAACATTCAAAAAGGTTATTTACCTACAAAATCAGAATTAATTATCTGCAAGATCTTTTTAAAAATAAATCCATTTGCATCCATTATTACCATGCAAAAGTATGTATGATGCACAATTTAAGAATTACTAACTTACTATAATTATAGCCTTTACAGGGTTCGTTCTCTTCCCTCATTCATCTGCATCCTCTGAAGAAAATAATCTTCACAGCAGTTCTGTAACCATGCCTTTAGTTCTTGAAGCTTTTGTTAATACCCGCTCAGATTTAAATCTGAATCGAATCTAAATAATTAGCTACACAGCTACAACTTCAGCTCATAACTTTTACTCGGTCATGCCTTCCATTCCCCAGTGAACCACAATCCTGTCCTAACATTGCAGTCGAAGCTTCAATGCTTCGGTTATCTTGCCATTACTGAAGCCTAGAAGTTAAAATAAATTAAATTGATAAAAAAACTAAAACTGCGGATGAAACCAGTTATTCAACTCCAAGGCTTTTCAATCCTTACATGATGGAGCTATATGAATGTGTGTGTACAAGAATGGTGCTATGAGTACGTTGAAAGATCAGGAGTCCAATCAAGTTTCCACCCAGCCACAGGACCGAAATGGCTCTTGATCCTATGCAACTGCAACAAAGTAAACTGTCCCTTCTCCTCCTTCTCATACGCCTGCAGTCTTGTACATGGTTGACCACACCACTCGTCTCCAACACTTCTTCACTGTCATCCAGCTGGATAGCTGCACCTGCTTGGTTCCATTCTTATCTATCTAATCGTAACCAGAAAATCATCTGAAATGGCTCCTCTTCCCGCTTCTGCGAGTTATCTCTGGCATCCTCCAATGATCTACTCTTTGCTTGTTCCTCTTGCTCATCTAAATGCTGCCCCTTGGAGACAACATCCCAAAGCACAGCGCTAGTTTTCATTTTGTTATAAATACCTAGTTCATGGTTTATTGTAATACCTCAGAGGTAATTTTTAGTTCTGGGCAGATTAAAGTTTAACTGTGGAAAATGAGGTCAATGCAACTAAAGCAGCTTGAAAGCTATTACACTTTAAAGGTTGGGCCATGTTGGCTTAAGGGGTTAACAGCTAGAAAAGTAAGATCGTAACACACCAGGTGGGCTTACTTAGCTGGAGAATTGGAGACAAGCGGTCTACACTGCTGGCAAAGAAATGCAGCCCAGAGACTTATTTTGTTTTGGGAGTTAAAGCTGCCATTAATTTTAAAGCATTCAGTGAGCCCTGGAAGGATACGTCGTCATGGAAATGGGTGAAGCTTAAGGAAGTTCCAGGGTTTCAATTTCTCTGTGTGTTTGCTGGAGGAGAGTGTTCTGCAACAGGGGAGAAAGGTACTGCTGTTAGCAGCTCCAGGTGGCAAAAGCGTTGCTGTTAACTGGCTCTGTGCAGTTAGGGCTCAGGGAAAGTCCTAGGGAGTTGACAAGATGGCAGAAGGTCACTGGCTCCGTGCTGGCAAGAGTTAGGACTCAGAAGAAGCCCTGGGAGTGCTTTATAGCTTGGTGAAGCTGGGGACATTGGGCCTTGGTGAAATCCAGGGGCCATGCCAGCCCAGTGAAGCAAGCCGGCTATTAGAGAGCTGAAATTGCACCAGTAAGAAGAGGTTGGAGTGCAGAATCGGAATTCCAAGGGAACAGAGTCCCGGGAGATGAGATCGAAACCCTGGAAGGTGTTCACTCCTTGAGGCAGTCCAAGTCGGAGCAGCTTTGAGGGAATTCAGAGGCTTTACCTTCAAAAGTGAAAAGTTTGGAGTAAGGGGGACAGAGGGCAGAATTTTACGCTGATCGGGCGATTGCGCGCCTGATCCAGTCAGACGTGAAACCATGCGAGATGACATCGGGTGAGCGTCCTGATAGTATCCCATGCTCACATGATATTTCGGTGGGAAGGCATGCGCAGGTGTCAGAGCCAAGTCCATCATCAATTAAAAGGCCACTTAAGGCCATTAAGAAGGCAATTGGCCAAGATGTCACGTTGCCCATTGAGATTTTGCACTCATCGCATGGGCAAAACAGGCAGATGGGCAGCCAACATTTTGCAACCTCATCCAAGGGCAGGATAAAAAGGGTCAGCAGCATTGCCAGTGTGAGCATTAAGGAATTAAGGAGATAGTTTGTTGCTGTTTGTTTATTGGTACTTGACAGCCTCATCTATCTGTTCGGGGTTTCATCGATGGCATTTCCAGCCTTCATTTCAGGACGCATTGGTGTCTCCAAGGCCCCTGGAGGATTCAGGCTGTGTGGGCCCTTACATCCATCAGACAGTCTTCTGTAAACTTGTGGTCTCCGTTGGAGACACCTCCTCTGAGGAGGAAGAGAGGGGCAGAAGGGAGAGGAAGCCATGTGTCCTTACGCAGCTTCCAGGGGAGAGACCTGTGGGAGGAGAGGTGCATGCACAAGGTGTGCAGAGCCAGCAGGTAGTCCAAGGTGGAAGGGTTCACAGAAGACGCCAATATCCTGCTGCCAGGGTTTACAGGCGGCGATGTAGCTACCTCAATATGTACAAGGTGCAATGCTGAAGGAGGCTCCGCCTCTCCAGGAAGAATGTGACCACCATTTGTCAGATGATTGGACCTGAGATCAGCTCGGACTGTGTGGGTGGACACCCCATGCCAGTGGTTCTGAAGGTCACACTGGCCTTCAACTTCTATGCAACCAGCTCTTTCAGGGGTGAGTGGGGGATCTGTGTGGAGTCTCCCAGTCAGCTGTCCACAGTTGCATCAAGCTGGTGACAGAAGCTCTGTTCAGGCAGATAATGACATTTATTCATTTTTGTATGGACAAGGCCAGCCAGGCTGAGCAAGCCAGAGGGTTTTCAGTGATTGTTGGGTCCCCCCGCATCCAGGGTGAAATCGGCTGCAAACATGTGGCCATCAAGGAGCCAGCAGGTCAGCCGGGTGCCTTCGTCAACTGGAAGGGATTCCACTCCATGAACATGCAGATAGTTTGTGATCACAGGATACAGGTTCAGCAAGTCAGTGCAAGGTACCCAGGCAGCTCCCATGATGCTTATATCCTCAGACACTCCCAAGTGGCAAGGCTCTTCAGTGCTCCAGGCTGATTGGATGACAAGCTGGCTGCTTGCTGACAAGGGCTATCTGTTGTAAAGGTGGCTTATGATGCCTCTCCACCACCCAAGAACAGGGCAGAGCAGCGTTATAAGAGTCATGCCTCCACAAGGCAGTGATAGAGAGGGCCATAGGTCTTCTCAAGATGCACTTCCGATGCCTGGACTGTTCAGGGGGAACACTACAATACCCCCCAAGTGGGTGTCACAGATAGTGGTTACATGCTGCACTCTCCACAATCTGACACTGCAAGGGGGTCTCACTGGAGGATGAGGATCTTGAGGTAGCTCCATAGGCCACAGTGGATGAATCCAGGAGTTAGTCAGAAGAGGAGCACGATAAGGAGAATGCTGAGGGCGTGGATGCAGACCTCTGTAACCTCCAGGGAGGCAGGGACACCAGGGACGCCTTGATCCAATGCTCCGCTAGGCTGCCAAAGAGCTGCTCCCACCTCATGCCAGGGCTGCCGCCTCCATCCAGGAGGTCTGAAATGCTTGTCATGAGAACCCAAAGACCACTCAATGCCTGTGCGATAAAGTGTCCAGCCACTCACATCCAACATTACATACAGGCGTACCTTGCACCAAAAATAAAAGGTGAAACATACTAAGGCCATCACAACAAAAGCGAATTTAATGTTACTGTCACATTGAAATCACACTGACATGACAATTACTAGTGTTGATGTCCACACCAGCAGACATATAAACCAAACATAAATGAACAGAAGATCACTTGTAAACAGTTTCTCTTGTGCTCATGGTGCCCTAAACTTACGTTTGCGAGTGCTGCGTCTTGATGCCTCTCCTGCCCCATCTCGCTGGCAATGGCATTGGAGACAACTGCTGACTCTGCTGTCTTGTTGGCCTTGATGACCTTGGCAGTCGTCCTCTGGCCACTGGAGCCTGCTCAGGTCCCACCTAGGAAGGAGCGGCCAATGCCACGGCTGGCATCTTCCCAGTCATCACAGACTCATCAGATACCGCGGTCACTGGAGGAGGGGTGGAGGAACTGCTGCCGTCGTCTGGAGTGCCCTGAGAGGAATCTGCAGAGACAACAAGAAGTTCATGCACCAATGTCAGGTCACTCTGGACCTCCCTGCTCGCCATTGATGGACAGGCACCTCGCTGGGACACTGGGTGCCTCATCAATCTCCCACACTGGCACTAACCACCTGAGGTCATTGCCTGTGTGAGGGCTTGCAGGTCCGAGCGCAACTTCAGGTACCCCTGATTCTGTCCCTGGAGCTGCTCCTCCATGGGAGTCACCACTCTCTCAATGGAGGAGGCAGTGCACTCGGCCATGAGGGTCAACGCAGTGCGTATGCTCCACAAGGACTCCTCCACAACAGAGACCAGGCAAGCAGACCCTCGTGGATCTTCGCCAGATCCTCCCAGACATCCTGCTGGATGTCCAGCATCTGCTGCCTAATGGATGACTCCAGAGGCTCATCATCTGTCTTGGGCCCAGCATTGTACTGGCCTCCTTCGACTGCTGGCGCTCTGGGCACTCCCTGCCTCCACCTGCACCTCAAATGAGTGTCAAATGCCCTCAGCAATGTGCACCAATAATGTAGCCAATGATCTGACGCCCACCGAGGTGCTGGTATCTGTGCTGGTGTCTGGTTTAGAGTGCAGGTGTGACACTGGTAATGAAGCCCGGCGGTCCTCTGGAGTCAGGGGCGGCCCTTCAGGGTCCTGCGATTGACTGCGTGCTGCCGATTCAAAGGGAGAACAAGGACATGTTCATTAGTTAAAGTCATCACACTGTCATTGTGCACACCAGGCACCCTGGTGAGACAATGGAGATCTGCATCATGGTGCCATCGTCTTTCAGTGATCAATAAGGACTCCAGGTTTGAGGCTCCCGTCAATGAAGGAGCTACACTAGAGCAGTTGCACAATCTGAAACTCTCACCTCTGTGCACTGCGCTCTTAACTTCGTCTGATACCCCGGCCTCACCACAACTGTTTGCATGGGGAGCATGCCAGCTCTCCACCTCAAGGGTGTTCTGCTCAAACCTGTTCAGCAGCAGCAGCTTGGGCAGGCCTCCGCCTGTCCATGACCTCTCCAATTGGTTATGGCTCGTCTTCTCCTGAAAGGAGAAAGGAGCAGTGATGAGTCCACTCTCTACCCGCAGCGCCACTGCAGCCTGGCCAACCCCACCTGAGGAACACCTTGCAGGGCACATCCGAGTCATGGCTTTCAAGCCGCAATGCACTCAGTCCAAGCAGAGGGGCCCAGCCGCTTGGCCAGCCCCAGCGTCATTGACAGTTGGCACTCAGACTCCAATGCCCCTGAGCTCCCCAAGGGGACAGCCAACCCTTAATACTTCTGCAAAATGATCCATGCCAACATTGTACTCACCCTTCCTGAGCACAGCATGTCATTGAACTCCTTGTGGCGCTGCATCTATGTGCGCCGCACCACGTTATGGCTGCTGACCTGCGCTGACATCTCCTCCTCAGTTGTGGTGGCCTCCTCCTTCTGTCCCTTGGTACAAGGGTTCCCTCCTGGCAGTCACCTCCTCCAGGAGCATGGCGAGGTACTCGTCCGAAAAGCAGGGGACCCACCCGACCTGCCCTCCTGCCTGGCATCTCCAGACGTGGCCAAGGCCCTAAGTACTGTCTCTGCAATGCAGCCTGTAGGCTTCTTCACTGGCAGGCTTCAAGGGGCTGCCAGTGCCATTTTTAAACTGCCCACTGGGTCGCCATTGGACCCAGCGTATGACACGCCCCCACCCAGCCCTTCCTGACCATCAGGCCTTAATTGGCCAGCCAGTGTGAAATTGCGGTTGTGGGTCGATCGCGGGCAGCGGCCTGTTTCCCAGCCACTCCCGGGCCCGCTGATCATACCCGCCCGGCAACCTGAAAATCCGGCCCAGAATTTCAACGAGATTGATTGACTCGGTGTTTACGGATGTCTGGGTGGGTTGCTGAGAAATCCGTGGGATCTGTCTTGGTCGCATTTGCCATTTATTGTATAGGTGGTGTGTTCAACCACAGTTCGCCTGTCAATTCACATGTACCTTATATTAGCCCTGAATGTTAGAGTATAAGAAACATATTATAAATTGTTAATCCTCTTGACCTTATATAGTAAAGTTTATAGTTGTATGTTCAAAACCCGTGGAATCCTGTAGCTTTATTCTCTTAGCAAGTGTCGTGAATCTCAAATTTTTCTCTACTTTAAACAAAACATTATTGGTCCCTAACTGGATCTTACCAAAATCTTGGGAGCTGGTCTAGGATCATAACAATATGTACACTGCTGCTCTACCATTGTTGCAAAACTATCGGATTTCTTATCTAATATCCAGTACAGGATGAGCAGAAGTTTCCTCCAATTAAATATTGGCAAGACTGAAGCCATTGTTTTCAGTCCCCGCTCTAAATTCCATTCCCTAGCTACTGAATCCATCCCTCTTTGTGGTGAGACTAAACAAGGCTGCTTGAAAATTGTGTGTCATATTTGCCCCAGCGACGAGCTTCCAACCACATATTCACATGATATTTCCACCTTATTCACACTTATTTCCACCTCCTTAACATTAACTGACTTTACCCCTGCATCTGTTCACCTGCTATTGAAATCCTTCGTTACTTCCACTTAACTATTCCAATGCACTATTGGTTGGCTTCCCACATTCTACCCTCCTTTCCTATCTCTAACCTCCTCTAGCCCCACAACCCTCCAAGCATGCCAACTCTGCACCTCAAGGGTGTTCTGCTGAAACCTGGTCAGCAGCAGCAGGTTGGGCAGGCCTCCGCCTGTCCATGACCTCTCCAATTGGTTATGGCTCGTCTTCTCTTGAAAGGTCAGAGGAGCATGGATTAGTCCACTCTCTACCTGCAGCGCCATTGCTGCCTTGCCAACCCCACCTGAGGAACACCTTGCAGGGCACAATCCTCCAAGGTAGCCATGTTCATCTAATTCCGGCCTTCTTCAACATTCCTGGCTTGAATTGCTCCAGCATTGGTGATTGTACTTCCAGCTGCCTCACCCCGAAAATCTGGAATTCCTACCATAACCCCTTTTACCTCTCTTCCTCTTTCCTCCTTTAAGACTCTCCTTAAAGCTTTTGGCCATCTTCCCTACTATCACCTTATGTAACTCAGTGGACTGGATTTTACATGGAAGCAGCAGCCCCACCCCCCTACGCCAACTTAAAAGTCAGGCGCCAGCCCGTCTCCGCTTGGCCGGGTCATCCAAGCCGCTTTTACAGTAGTCAGACCATAAATCGGCTCAGGGCAAGGCTTCTGCCCCATCTGGGAAGAAGTCCTGCCTCCAAGAGCTACCAGCCAATAAGATGGCCAGCAATAATCTAGTCCCAGCAGCGCCACTGGGAGCGGTGGCTGCAGCTGGAACCGCAGGTAGTCATTAGGAGCCAGGGAGCTGGATTAAGTAGTGAGTGGAGGGGTTTTGTTTCACCGGGGCCTATCTGGCAGGCACCTGGTGTTTAATTTTGCTTTATCATAAGACCATAAGACATAGGAGCAGAAGTAGGCCATTCGGCACATTGAGTCTACTCCACCATTCAATGAGATCGTCGCTGATAATCCTCAATATCATATTCCTGTGAAGTGCCTTCTTATTATGATACGGGTTCCTGATACCTCAAGTGTGCAGGTTTTAACACCTGAACATTTAGGACTGGGTTTTTCCATTCGAAAATCTAGAGTCAATACCTATCCCAGCTTGTGGATCCCACCTCTGTTGCCAGTCTGCCAGGAGGCACGATTTTCACAGAACTGGGGTCTTAATGACTCCAGAGACGAGCCAGTTAGGGGCCAGTGGGGTGGAATGGAGACAGGACATCAGGGAAGGGGGCCACATTCTGGCCTGAATCAGCAACCATTGCTGTGGCTGCTGTCTGTGCACGACTTGAAAAAATTGAGAGGACTTTTACTCTAAGCCCCTGGGGCAAATGGAGGGCTGGGACCTGGGATAGGGTAGGGAAAGGCTGCTTTCTAAAATTTCATGGTGGCTCAGCAGATTTCTGGCCAAACTTGCACCTTTTTCCATCAAATAAAACTGTTGCAGCGCTGCTGCACCTGTTCCTGCTGGCTTGAAGCTGATCAGCTTCAGAGAGCTCCTAATGGGAAGTCAGAAGGAGAGCTCTTAACGAGTGCCCTAATGACCTCAACACTGCGCCGCCTCCCCAACCCACATTATTAAGACCAAATATGCTCTCAATACTCTTTGCGAATTAGACAAAATAATATGCTGCTCCAGTGTGCAGAAATACACAGATTTTTAATCAGCAAGTAACACTGTTTTACTAGCAGGTGGGGGAGAAATGGGAAAAAAGTAACTGAGAAGAACAGTTGATTTCCCCAGTAGTACTGTGGAGGATTAGTTAATCATTCTTACTTTTAACACAGGATTTTGTTTCCTTAGGAAAGTTAATTGAATGCCTAAGAGCCCAAAGAGGCTGCAAGTTCTAAGGCTGCTCTCGCTGGGCATTTCATCAACATATTCCATCATCCGGCCAACCTTTATTATAATTTACTAAACAGAGATTTTTTGTAAATTATGGGCATCCAAGCGGGAAAGGAGCAATAAACTGAACTTATGTCTATAAGCTCATTGGACTCTGCTAATGTGGTACAGCTTGGAATGAATAAATTTGATTTCTAAATACTGATGAGGCACGAATGTGTCATATCAGTAAAGGTCAGTAACTAACAATCTGATAGCATTAAGAAACTACGCAGCACTGTGAGATGAAAGCCAGGACTATTTTCTAATGAGTGGACCATCACTGGCATCGTGATTCACATTTTCTAAATTGAACAAAGAACCAAACTCAATTTGTCATTTAATCAAAAACACACTCCATAAATACCTTACAAGGTGAAGGTCAAAACAACTATTCCCACGGTGACATGGTCACAAACTACTGATGACTAACCTGTATGTTCCTGCACATACGAAGGCTAAGATTACATACTGAAAAAAAAGTCATTCATCTCAAGATCTGAAGTCAATTAGAAATCATCTATCCAAGAGCTGACATTAGCCTCCAGGTATTTTTAAACTTTACACCCACATCTTGATCACAGTGGAAAATAAAGAGCTTGAACATTTCTGAACTTAACTCAGATGAAAACACAGGCACTTGTACCCCTGACAACCACAGTGGAGTGGAAGGAATCCAGCCTTTCATGGGTTTCAATATCCAACAAATTTTCAATTCACATATACTAATTTGAGTTCTTTGGCGCCTTACCAGGGCATGTAAAATGTTGAAGCGATGTGGTGATCGGTTTGATGTTTTTCTCGCTCCACCTTTTCCTGTTAATTTTCTCCACTTCACCATTTAATTCTTTGGTGAATTACAGCATCATGAGTACGGGCTGTCCTCCAACGCCTTACTTAATTGGCTGTTCTACACGACTGAGCGTGCCGTCGGGAGCTGAAATTCAAGTTAATTTTTCACTGTCCAATCTGAGGGCATTGCAGGAAATCTCAACATTCCTATTGTTACGGACAGGAGGGGGATTAATGTAAAGAGCACTAATTTCTCCTCTCACCATCCATCCATAAAGAGAAAGGTGTTTTGATTTGTTTCCCTCTTTATAAACAGTGGTATATTTCCCAACCCCTCAGTTTTTGTGTGATCTAATTTTCTATCAATAACCCCACAGCAAATTTAAGATAGGATGAACTGAAAGGGTTAGTTTATTTGCATGCACTCAAACCGCGAAAGGATGGTTAGAACTTTGCCTCCACACTCAGACTGTGAGGAGAGGGATAGAGAAAAGAAGGTTTTACAGTACAGAGGCCACAGCGAAACTAAATATTGGTTTATAAATAGTGGTTTGGTAGTACAGAACTTGAATTTTGCTGAATTAAGAGGCATGTCTAAACTTTTTGTCTTGCACTCATCACGTTGCTTTGCAAGAATATCAATATAAGAGGAAACAACAACTTATACTGTATGTGAAGAGAGTGCTGATTGGTTGGCAAGTGGCATTGCCATGGAGAATGTACCAGTGATGTTGACCGACAGTTAACTGCCAAGCATTGAACCTGGCTGGTCAAGGCATTGCCCTGAGGAATGAATCATTGACTGGCTGTCAACTATTTTGTTTAGCTTAAACAGGCGCAATGTGTGTACATGTTCTTTCTGTCAGGAAAAAACAGGGTCCTGTGTATTCATATATGCAGCTTCCATTTTGTGCCACACTGCAAACACGACCCACAATCTTAAATTGGTTGTCAGTGTAAATATTAGCACACTGAGGATTATTTAGCAAATGTTATCCAATCGCAGAATCACATCTAATGTTGGACACTGTGTTTTGAACTTAGCAGGCATGGACTGGTTGGGTACAGTCTGCACCCTGCCATTGCCAAGAGTGGCTGGGACCTGCTGTTTGATATAATCCGCCAGACTTTTGGGACATACAGCCTACATACCTAGCATCACACTGGCACTGAAATTCATATACCACATTACTCATTTGTCTGATCGGCAGAACATCTTTTTGGCTTGACAGCAGCATCCTGTTAGGGGCGCATACCACTCATGTTGCTACTGCCTAGGAGCAGCATGAAGCCTGTTGCTCAATTTTTTTAAGATTTCATGCCCTTCCAGGGTAATCTGACGTAGACGGGGCACTTTTCAGGGCCAAAACTGACAGCCTTCAGCCTGCTCATGAGTTTGCGTGATATACAGTACAAAAATGACCTGATCGGGGTAGCCATTATCCTGCAGGATGCTTTTGATGCGCCCTACTTCAGCATCAAGCTTACTTGGTGAGCAAATGGCTGGGGCCTTATTTACATAACAAAAACAAAAATACCTGGAAAAACTCAGCAGGTCTGGCAGCATCGGTGGAGAGGAGCACAGTTAACGTTTCGAGTCTGCATGACTCTTCAACAGAACTAAGGAAAAATAGAAAAGGGGTGAAATATAAGCTGATTTAAGGGTGGGGTGGGACAAGAAGAGCTGGATACAGGGCCAGTGATAGGTGGAGATAACCAAAAGATGTCACAGACAAAAGGACAAAGAGGTGTTGAAGGTGGCGATATTATCTAAAGGAATGTGCTAATTAAGGGTAGAAAGCAGGACAAGCAAGGTACAGCTAGCCCTAGTGGGGGTGGGGTGGGGTGAAGGAATCGGAAAAGGCTAAAAGGTAGAGATAAAACAATGGATGGAAATACATTTAAAAATAATGGAAATCGGTGGGAAAAGAAAAATCTATATAAATTATTTGAAAAAACAAAAAGGACGGGGAAAATCGGAAAGGGGGTGGGGATGGAGGATAGAGTTCATGATCTAACTGTTGAGCTCAATATTCAGTCCGGAAGGCTGTAAAGTGCCTAGTCGGAAGATGAGGTGCTGTTCCTCCAGTTTGCGTTGAGAGTTATTTATTTACATGGTTGCCAATAAGACCAGTCTAATAGCACGTAGAACTGTAAGAATTCTAATGTGTATATTGACCAGTGAAGATAGGCTTGCAGTAGACCATGGTAGAGAACACCCTGGCAGATTTCTCAACTAGTATGTCAAGGAATTGGGGGGAGTTCATTTGACTGCCCCATTTCAAAGGTAAATCTGAGCGCAGGATGGAGCCCATTAGGACACGTAAGGAAATTGTTACATGCAGCTTCAGATTTAAATATAGCAAACGTATCATCCACACATTGGAAATATGCGAGGGGTAGGAGGTTAGCTGTCATTCCATCGCAGACGCGATTCTTATGAACCCAAGAAAGATGTTTGCGAGAGTTGGGCTTTTAGGAATTCAAAGGAAGGTTGTGGAGCCTTTGTCTTCGCAGATGATCCATCTTCTTCTGGCCAGCCTGGATTATTAAATGCAGATGGCCTTTGTATGACTCTCTTTGAAGTTGGGCTGGAGGGTCCACAGGGGGCTGTTAGTGGCTCCTCAAGGATAACAAGGTGTGACTTTTCCCGAAACTACCAAGTAGCTTCTTTTGTTCAGGGGTCACAGGTAGACATAGATGCAGCCATTTTAAAGGTGTTTGTTCAGATTTAAAATTTTAGAAACAGCAATGCACATATCCATGTTTATTTTATAAAAATATACAGGGTACAGTCTTAGTTCTTCACACAACCCTGAACCCAACTAAGATTAGCCATTTTGGTGCAGAAGATCTCCTGTTCTGGGTAGCTCAGTAGCAATTCACCTTAACCAGAAAAGTCAATAGTCAAAAGTCAAGACAACCTGATCAGCTTTAAATATCGCTTTTATTCACTGAATTCCACACAGATGCAAAATATTAAGAAGAATACATTAAGAGGTGCAAACAGAGAATGTTGCAACACAGTATTCCCAAACAGTACATCTCAATTCAAATCCACCATTTCTCCAAATAAGAAAGTTCCACCAGCCTCAGGCAAGCCATGGGAGGCATGTCCCTTCGCACAGCACTCACCTGCTTCTGGGCACAGGGTCGAAGATGTGCCAATTCAGCACAATTCCACTCTATTCACAAATAAATTGTGGCCATCAAGAAACTAGCATTTTAGCTTACTCCAGGATTTCTGCTTACACACAAGCTTCAACCACACATTAGTGTACATATTTTGTGGTTGTAATTCCAGTGAAACTGACAGCATTCACCATCATTACTCTGCATAACTGACAGCATCTTCTGGCAGCCGCACAGAAAATTCGGAAACCCAGAAGCTGCTGTCAGTGATTCCTGCTACTCCACAGGGTGCACGGTTGCAGTTTTGCAGATGGAAATCTTTAGAAATCACCAATTGACAAGGACTTCTACTTTTACTCTGTAATATCGTGTTACATCTTGTTAGTGAAGTGCAGCTGGATATTTTTAAACGTGTACCAAGTCATATCTACTGATGAACAATCTCTCTGACCCGATGTCATACTTGCGTAATTCCAAAATTTCCATGTGGAACTGCTGCAGCAATGCCCTGGGACTGAGACGGTTGGCCCCCAACAACCACAATCGTCTTCCTTTGTGTTAGGCATAACTACAGCCAGTGGAGAGTTTTATCCCTGCTTCCCATTGACTTCAATTTTGCTAGGGCTCTTTGATGCCACACTTGGTCAACTGCTGCCTTGATGTCAATGGTAACACTCTCATCTCACCTCTGGAATTCAGCAGCTCTTTTGTCCAGGTGTGACCAAGGCTATATTGAGGCCTGGAACCAAATGGCCTTGGTGAAATCCAAAGGCTGCACTTGCTGCCAACGATGTGCATGCACAGTTTTATGCATGGCTGCCATCTTCATAGGGGACAATGTGCAGCAGGACAATTGCATCACTGGCCCTGGAATTGCAAGTATCACAGTGCCAGCAGCATAAAGTTAACACTTTTTACTAAAGGGAAGTTGCCACTTTACAATGTTTGTAATTGCGGCCTCCCCACAGTTTCTGAATCTCATGCTTCTCTTTCTCCTTAACTTGGGTCTGTCACCGGGAACAAGCCCCAGAGCTGCAAACAGAATTGCGGCCATCACCAGGTGGATCAGCAGGGATCCCCACCTGATCCCCAGAAACTGCAGGGAGGCTGCACCGAGTGCCCACCCACCCTGGGAGCTCAGGAAGCATGGAATTGCTTGAAATTTCAGACTAGCCAGATGTGCCCTGTGCAGGTCGCAAGTCCGGAAATTCTGACACAATCTTTGGAAACTGACATTTTGGGGACACTTGGACAATGAAATGAGATTCATTATTAAAAATTGGCAGACTGCAGATTGACAGAAGGGAGCTGTCACTGTTCATGAGGGTGGATTTATGTCTCCTGTAAATGACGCCATTGGTTTCTGCACATGCGCAGACAGATATCGGTGGCCATCTTGTATGGCCATCTTGCATTGGCAGGAGATACAGTGGAATCCAAACTGAGCATTAATGAGCAGGTTATTGCTGTGTAAGTGCCACTTAAGGTGCTGTCGATGACACCTTCAATCACTTTGCTGACGTTGAGAGTATGCAAATGGGGCGGTAATCAGCAGGGTTATACTTGTCCTGCTATTTGATAGGCCTTGGTAAATTTCCACATTGTTGGGTAAATTCCAATATTATAGCTGTACTAGAACAACTTACCTAGGTGCATGGGTGGTTCTGGAGCACAAGTCTTCAGCATGATAGCTGGGATGTTTGCTATATCTACTGTGCTCAGCCATGTCCTGATATCACACAACGTACAGGAGAATCAGTGAATTTTACTTCCTGGTTTGCAGTCTGTGAGAATTCTTCAATATGATTAGCCATTTACCCTGCTTGAACACATCGCTGTTGCTGGATGCCTGGAGATCCCTTTTGACTTGGTACTATATTCAAATTATGGGAACTATGAAATCCATACCAGAGAGATGCCTCTCTGGACAGCTTTCGAATGTTGCTTTGCCACTGACATCAAAAATCCAGGCCATCATGAAGTCCCTTTTCCCATTCCACCCCCAAGTTAATTTCAATTCTGTATATGTTAAACTGTGAATTACATTGCAGAACGTATATTTATTAGACAAAATGAAGATTAATCAACAATGAAAAATTTTACTGTGAACTTGCTGTGACCTCAACATCCAACATTTTAAAAGCTACATTCTGAAGATAAATCACATTTCCCAGCAACTATTCCAGATGAACAACAACTACAGGGAACGTAAAGAGATGCCTGCAACCCAGCACAGACAGAGAAACAAGAGATGTAGAATAGATATGGCTCAACCGTAAAAGATTGTCCAACAAGCTTGTATCGAATTTTTGTCTGGCATTAATTAGATGAGGGTGTTGAAAAGTGAGCTTGCTTAAAAGTAAATGTTAAAACTACAACTGCGCAACAGCTTTATTTGGGTCCATCCATCCTGCTGTATGTTATTTGTGTATCTGCCTAATATTTACAGCATTCTAGTTCCAAGTTATTTTTCTTTTCAAATTCCTGTCTCCCAAAAACCTCCACCTCTTCTGCAAGTAGCACCATATGTTTGAGTACATTTCTATTGGCTCCAAGTTACTTCTGGTAAATCGCCTCAGTAGCTGCTCTTCCAAGTGTGAACCCAGATGGCTATTCAACTGGTGGGGGAGGAGCAGGAAGGGGGAGGAGGAGCTCCATCAGAAATAAGCTTGGTCTTGGCCTTACTTGACTTTCACACATCCACGCCTACGGCAATGGTTACTGGATAGCAAATCAAGAGTGGGAATTGTTCCAAATTTTCTGCCCCCCCCGTCCTTACCGAAGCTAATAATTGCGCCTCCTACTGATACCCCAGCTGAGATCATCTACAGTCAGCAAAGACCAGGCTGTGAATTAAGGCCTTTTTAATCTTGATGACACAGTACCATGCTATATATTACAGTGTGTTTACTCACTGACCCAGCAAGAGATCCATTCAGCTTAGATTTTGGCACGACTGCCATTTCAGGTTTTATATATTATCTGTAATTTCATGTAACACATTAGGGCAGATCCCAATTCCCCATTTGAACTGACCAATATTCTTGCAGTCCTACGTCTTTGCTTATTGCTTTATCGCAAGGTGGAACAAAAAAGATAAAAGAAAACAGTCTGGGCTAAGTCAGTCAATTTCAAATGAGGCGGCAGGAGGGACTCCATTGCTGGAGTAAACGTCTTGGGTTGGAGAAGGAAAAATCACCCTTCCTAATTGCTATCCAGTGACCCTTGCCAGAATCTGTATGTGTGGGGATATTAGATGAGGATTAGGCTCAGCTGCAATTTCCCCTGCAGTCAGACAGCCTGCTAACACTCATCATCAAGGTTTACATGAACAATGGCCCACTGGAGCAAAGTATTAGAGGGTAGCCGATGCTCACGGAAGAACTTAATGAGTTGTGAGGAGAGGTGCTGGTGTGGAAGGGCGGGGGGAAGGGATTAAAATAAAAGACAAACTTTGGTTTCAGACGTTAACAAAAATGTTGTCACGAATGTCGAGAAATAAATAAAAAGCATTTATCTACCTCAGAGCCGTCAATCAGCAAGTCATCCATTTCATAGCGAAAGTCTCCCACCAAGTCGTGTGGAACATAAACACCGGTAGGGACCTATTGGGCCAAATGGTCCATTTCCATGCTGTAAATGCAATGTGACTCACTCCCTTTCTCAGTCCTACAGTCTTTTTTTTAAAATCTAGAAATCCATAAGAAAAACAAAGCACACCTCGTTTGGTGGTGAAGTGGGCGAGGGGAGTGGGAGGAGAGTATGTAATTGTTTCATTTGCGCCTCCTCACTCCGAGGACAAGATGGGTTGGAAGCAGATTGGTGTGGTTTATTATGGGAACCAAAAGACTTATCAGTTAAAAGCATTAAAAGAATAATTAATAGCAGCCTTGCAAACTCCTCAAATGCATGAAAAACACTGCTTGCTCAAAAAGGCTCATAACAATGCAATATTTCTCTTTCTTAAATGACAACCCCACAGAATCAAAAAGGAAAGTTGAAAATACATCCACAAGCAAGACGTACTTCTGCATTATCACAGCAAGGCTTCTTGCAAACCAAGATAATTAACCCAACAAACACCCAAATTGTAGCATTGCACTTGTTTTTAAAGGAACAACTTTCTTTTATATAATGTCTTTAATAGAGGGGGGGGGGAGAAATGTTGTCTGAGGCACTTCGCAGAGGTGTAATTAGAAAAAACATTGACATCAAGCCAAAGAATGAGAGGTGACCAAAATGAGTGTTAAGAATGACCTTAAAAGTGAAGGGAGTAGAGATGAAGGGACAGATGGGTTTAGGAAGGGAATTTTCGAGTATAGATTGGAGTGAGGATGGGCAGGGTCTGAATCCGAGGAAGAAAATGCTTGGGGAGGGAGAATTTTTAGAGATGGAAGAGGTTGCACAGATAACAAGGGGCATGGCCAAAAAAGGGAATTAAACACAAAGACGAGAATATTAAATTTGTGGCAATGAGGAACAGGAACCAAGGCAGGTCAGCAAGGACAGGGACAATGAACAGATTTTTGGATGTGTTGAAGTTTGCCACTGGGGAAGGATAGGCCAGCCAGAAGAGCTGAGATGAGTCTGGAGATGACAAAGGTAATGGTGGGGTAATGTTCTGGAGGCGGAAGTGGAAGGTTAGTGTGATAGGAGAGGACATGGAGTCAGAAACACAGCTGAAAGTTGAACAGGACGCTAGCATCATGAACGTTTTGATTCTGTCCAGGAAGGGGGGACGGAACTGGTTACCAGGGTACAAAGTGCATGGCAGAAGCTCAAGATGTAGTCCTCTCTGGGGTAAAAAAAAATCTTACTTTTATGTGGTCAGGAGGAGGAGGAGAACTCTTCCAGGGCTCCACAAGGTAATTTTGGGCCTTAAACCAACTTATATTTCACCCCTCTCCTATTTTTAGTTAGTTCTGTTGAAGGGTCATGAGGACACGAAACATTAACTTTGTTCTTCTCCGCCGATGCTGCCAGACCTGCTGAGTTTTTCCAGGTATTTCTGTTTTTGTTTTGGATTTCCAGCATCCTCAGTTTTTTGTTTTTAAGTTTGGGCCTCGATTGCCTTGGGCACCCCCTTTTCCAATCATGGAATCCTGCCAACCCATTGAGTGCCAGCAGGTATTAAACCTTGGTTGCCTGATCTTCACCTGGCAGCTGACAGCCTGCTGTCTCCTTACACCCATTTCAGATGGGCAGGACAGAAATGAAGCTACGTAGTTAATATCGGCTAGGCATTCCACGGTGACCCCCGAATGGGCAAACTTCACGTCCCATTGGGTTTCCACCTAATACCATTTCAAAAGTAGCAAATGTTGTTTTGCTTTATAAAAAAATAAATTAAATAGATAAATAATAATGTAGTTAGGATTCACCTTCATCTGTCGTCCTGTTTGTTACATGAAAAAAAAAATTTTGAAAAATGTTTTTTTCTGCTGCAGGAGATAATCTAAGTCAGTATGCTTTCATCCACCAACTCCACCCCTGTTGGTGGATGAAAGCATTCAGGAATAAGCCTGAAAGTGAGATTAAAAATAGAAACCCGTGGAAAGAACCAAAATGATAACAGATGCAGATGAACCTGTATTTTTTCAAGTCTTTAACTCTCCATCAGTGCTCTGTGATCAGCTGGCAGGGAATATAAATTCAAGCAGGAGAAGGTGGACATCGGTGTTCACTCTCCCAAGAGGCTGTGAATCATGTTCTTGTGACACACCATCCAGAAAAGAATGCCCAAAAAAGAAACCAATGAATTTTCTGGAGCAGAGGATGCCAGATTCAAGTCACACAAACACACACACACTGATTCAAACCCTAGGACATATTGTTAGGAGCCAAAGGCTGGTTTGCTACTGCTACTGTCTGACAATCTTCTGCCTTTCAACAAAACATCAAGTAGGGCTTGTGAGAAGCAGTTCTCTCTAACCATACGCCTTGTCTCATTAACAACGCCTGACACTATGGGACACAATAATAAGAAACCTCCAATTCTTGCTGGCACTGATATTTACAGACTTCCCAGAAAGACCAAAAATGGTTTTGGTATTGACAAGGACCATGCACCAGCACAATTAATTTAAGGTTTTGGTGCTCTGCATTTAGTCAGTGCATACAATAACTGCAGCCTTGAAACAGTAGGTCCCTTTATTTTTCAGAATAAGCATCACACAAGTTTGCCTTGAAGAAGGAGGATCGTTGTGCCCTCTTGTCAGTAGTGGCTTTATATAGTGAAGTTACACTTTGATATAGGTGTCTGGGAACAAAGAACTGCCACAGCAGTACAGGCCTCTTGCATATCCCCAACCCCCTTGAACCCATCATGACAAATGTGCCTTCCACTGTCTAAGTTTTGGAATTCTTTTCCTAAACCTCCACCACTTCACTTCTCTCTCTTCTCTTAAGATCCTCATTAAAACCCATCTGTGTTCAAAAAGCTTTTAGTCACCTGCCCTAAAGAACTCCTTCTTTAGCTCTGTATCAATTTTTGTCTGATTGTGCTTTTGCGACACATCTTGGAACTTCTTCCTACATTGAAGGTACCAAACAAATGGAAGCTGGTTGTCGCTGTTCTTGTAGTTGCCTTTCTATTGAATGACAGAAGTGGCTAGTAACTTATTTTAATTGCTGTGCATAATTAGCTATTATGCTGATTACTAATCAAAAAGGTAACCAAGGATTGAAAATAAAACATGCAAGTAATATGAAGATCTAATAGGTCATCGTTTCCCTAGTACTATTTTACAGCAGCTTTCATTATTACAAAATAATCTATCTTGTGACCATCTTTCTTCAGCACCATCTGCTATCCACATTTCATCATCAGCAGTCCAGCAGTGTAGCGTTAATCTCAACTTCCTCGGACCCAGTGTGAAATACTCTATAAAGCAACACCAACAAAAGACAGACAGAACCATGAAAAACATCAATCAATCCTCATTAAAGTGTTGCTCTAGTTCAAATTGATAGGTTATATCATACAGTTGGACAAGCAGTCCCAATCATTCCCAAAGCAATGTTAACTACAAGGCCTGGAGTGTTATATCCAGCAGACTGGTCAAAAAGCTTACAGGGCTCCTCGGGACTTAATTCTCCAAATTCTCCAAAACAGTATAAAAGCGAAGCTATGCAACGGCACAGCGAGTGCAGCTTCACAAAAAATAACGAAGTAGCATTTATAGCGATCTGTTACAAGTGAAAACTAAACATTGATGTGAAAAAAGTACAATTCAAATACTTATGAAGTTGAGCACATCACCAGGAAATCAACACTAATGCTGTCAAGCTGTTATGATATGACGTTACTTGAATTATTTTAGCCAAAATTAAATTTGAATGCTTTTCAAGACAAATTTTTAGCAAATTCGAACCTGCATTCACACTCAGGTTTTTGTGGTTTAAAATGGCAATTGCAGTAAGTTAGCAAAGCAAAGCTGCCCTCGTGGTCCAAATTTGAAGCCAGTGCTTATCCTAGGGATTTCTCCATGAATAAATAATCACTGTGATTAAAATATTTTCTTCGTGATGCCTGGTATTATTTCGTCTGATTTAGCGCTGTTCAAACTCAACGGGAGATTCCAAAGATGCTATGTGGGTGGGAAACGAGCCCCACTAAAGCTCTCAAAAACTTCTGCAGAAACAAAAGGCACTTTGTAAAATGTGACCCTACTGTCCCTAAACAGGAGTTGCCATAAGTCTGCAGCAGGGTATTGTAATTCTGTCATGAGCATACCACATTTCAAAGCCCGGTCAGACTGGCGGCAACGGATACTTTTATCCTTACTACTGATTATCTTCACCCAATTTTTCCTCTGATAGGCTTTTAAGCAGAATTTTCCCATTCCTGTTATCTCACAAGTATTAAGATATTAAGCAAAATAAGAGAAACAGAAGGAAAACCTGGGCAATAATACTGGTTTCCACTAACTGCAACTCCAAAGCTCATCTGGCAAACAGTCTCACTTCATTCTGTGCAAAGCCAAGACATTCCTTCATTGTTTGAATCATTGAAATCAATGCACAGGAGGAAGCATTCTAACCATTATAATTGGCAACCGGAGCAATGGACTTTCATTCAATTTCCCTGTTCTTTGCCAAAATCTTTATCATATTTTTCTTTTTATATAGCTACCCAATTTCCCTTTAAAAATTATGTTATGGTATCTGTATCAATTGCTGCTTATTCTAACCGTGCCCTTCATTTTTTGTTAAAATTAGAGCTCTTGGTTTCTGCAAAAAGTAAAAGTATCAAATTCATTGTAATTTAAACTGTGCTTTATGTTGAGCATTGATGTAAAAAGGGGCGACTGCTGTGTCTAATGCTTTACATTTACTGTATATACCCTTTCACTTGAGTATTTATTTATTTATTCATTCATTCATGGGACGTGGGCATCACTGGCTAGGCCAGCATTTATTCCCATCCCCGATTGCCCTTGAGGGAGTAGTGATAAGCCGTCTTCTTGAATCCCTGCAGTCCATGTGGTGTAGGAACACCCGCAGTGCTGTTAGGAAGGTAGGTCCAGGATTTTCACCCAGGGACAGTGAAGGAATGGCGATAAAGTTCCAAGTCAAGATGGTGTGTGGCTTGGAGGGAAATTTGCAGGGAGTGGTGTCCCCATGCATCTGCTGCCCCTGTCCTTCTAGGTGGAAGAGTTCTCAGGTTTGGAAGGTGCTGTTGAAGGAGCCTTGGCAAGTTGTTGCAAGGCTGTAATGAGGTCAGAAGCTAGTGGCCCTAGAAGAACATAAATTGAGCACCAGTGGGTTATTGCTGAGGAAGTGCCACTTGACAGCACTGTCAATAACTCCTTCCGTCACTTTGCTGATGATCAAGAATCAACTGATGAGGAGGTAATTGGTGGGTTGGATTTGTCTTGCTTTTTGTGGACAGAACATACCTGGGCAATTTTCTACATAGCCAGGTAGATGGCAGTGTTGCAGCTGTACTGGAACAGCTTGGCTAGGAGCGTGGCTAGTTCTGGAGCACAAATCTTCAGTACTATTGCTGGAATATTGTCAGGGCCCATAGCCTTTGTAGTATCCAGTGCCTTCAGCCAATTCTTGATATCACGTGGAGTGAATCAAATTGTCTGAAGACTGGCATTTGTGATGCTGAGGACCTTAGGAAGAGGCCAAGTTGGGTCATCAACTCGGCATTTCTGACTGAAGAGGGTTGCAATTGCTTCATCCTTATCTTTTGCATTGATATGCTGGGTTCCCCTATCATTGAGGATGGGGATATTTGTGGAGCCTCCTCCTCTAGTTGGTTGTTTAATTGTCCACTGGGTGTGGCAGGACTGCAGAGCTTAAATCTAATTCGTTGGTTGTCGGATCGCTTAGTTCTGTCTGTCACATGCTGCTTCCACTGTTTGGCATGCAAGTAGTCCTGTGTTGTTGCTTCACCAGGTTGACACCTCATTTTAGGTATGGCTGATTCTGCTCCTGGCATGCCCTCTTCACTCTTAATTGAACCAGGGTTGATCCCCTGGCTTGATGTTAATGGTAGAGTGGGTGATATGGCCAGTTACAGATGAGGTCACAGGTTGTGACTGAGTACAATTCTGCTGCTGCTGATGGCCCACAGAAACTCATTGATGCCCGGTTTTGAGTTGCTAGATCTGTTCAAAATCTATCCCATTTAGCATATTGGTAGTTCCATGGTATCCTCGATGTGAAAATGGGACTTTATCACCACAGGGACTGGTGGTGGTCACTCCTGCCAATACTTCCATGGACAGATGCATCTGTGACAGGTAATCTGATGAGGATGAGGTCAAGAAGGCTTTCCCCTCTTGTTGGTTCTCTCACCACCTGCCACAAACCCAGACTATGTCCT
Organism: Carcharodon carcharias; assembly: GCF_017639515.1. Taxonomy (NCBI): domain Eukaryota; kingdom Metazoa; phylum Chordata; class Chondrichthyes; order Lamniformes; family Lamnidae; genus Carcharodon; species Carcharodon carcharias. The sequence goes on from NC_054476.1 coordinate 20,427,771, forward strand.
TTAGGACTTGAACAGCTTGGTCAGTACTGGTACTACTAAATCTCTCTTGGTGATGGACATTGAAGTCCCTCACCCAAAGTAACTCTGTGCCATTGCCACCCTTAGTGCTTCTTCCAATTGATGTTCAAAATGGAGGAGCACTGATTCATCAGCTGAGGTGAGGGGGCACAGTACATGGTAATCAGGAGATTTCCTTGACCATGTTCGACTTGATGCCATGAGACTTCACGGGGTCCTGAGTCAATGTTGAGGATTTCCAGGGCAACTCCCTCCTAACTGTATACCTGTCCTTGCATTGGGAGAGGACATACCTAGGGATAGTGCTTGGACATTGGGCGGAATTTTCTGTGTCTGTTGGCATGGGGCATAAAGACAGGCATGAGCAGATGATATGGCGGGAAGGCCAAAAATCAGTTTCATGATGTTGTGAATCCAGTTTGCAATCGTCTGCTTCACCCGTCAATGGCAGGCTGTCATACCCACTGCCAGACGTCAGGAACTTTATTTGAATACATTTGCATATCATTATAAGCCCTGCTTGCTGGAATCATCCCCCAATGCTGGATCATCCGGGCAGGTTGGCATGATTGCACGCCAACGTGTTTCACAGCTGAACATAGGCGACGTGCATCTGGTGAGTTGCACTTCACTTGGGACTTTGAGGCATGTTTGCCTACCTTGCTTTGGACAGCACTCGCAGTCATCAGCGCCAGGCTTCACAGGCAACACATCATCACTTTTAGGGGGCTCACAGGCAGGTCTCTACTTACGAGACCAGCCGTACGGCAGTGGTGGCTTCTCAATTGTTGCAGGGCTTTGGCTTGTTGGGGAAGGGGGGGATGTGGCCTCAAGCAAGGGAAGATGATGCAGAGCTAGGGCATTACTGGGAAAGGGGGGTATCCCAGGGTATGTGTGTGGGGACACATGTTGATCTGTGCAAGTGGCCTCAAGATGGTGAAGGCTAAGGAGGCAGTCTCCAAAGGAGATAAGGCCCGATGGAGACGTGAGGGTGTATGTGACAGAGTGAGTGATGATGTCCCTTGAGTTGGCAGAGAGTGAGATACCAGCGAATGCGTGATGGGCTTGTGAGTGTGTGAGCTTGGAATGATGAGGTGGTTGCCTTACCCTGGCAGCGTAGATGAGATCATTCATCCTCTTTCTGCACTGGATGGCCAACCTCTTTTGTGCAGCTTTGGCACTGACCAACTCTGTCACCGCCTCCCAAGCCGGAGTGATGACACTAATGGGCCTCCTGTGGCTAGAGCAGGGGTAGAATTCATCGTGGCAGGCTCCAATGGTGTCCAGAAAGCAGCCAAGGGATGCATCATTGAATCGGGGTTTGGGGGGGGGTTGGTGTGCTGCAGACTTTTTGCTTTTTGGGGTCATGTCCACACTTTAAATATGGCATCTGACGTGAGGAAGCAGCAAGGTGACAGCATGGCGGGCAAATCAGAGGTCGCCCATCAGCGAAACGGCATGTTTCCCAGGAATGCATGATTAATGAGGCGGGATTGGGATGATACGGTGCAAAAACCTGCCATTGCGGCCAACGGGTAAAGCATTCTTTTTCCCACCCGCTGCCGCACTTAGTGCAAATCTGGGATGATTCTGCCCATTGTCTGCAAGGTGTGATTCAGTGAGTATGACTAGGTCAGGCTGTTGCTTCACTGGTCTGTGGGACAGCTCTCCAAATTTTGGCACAAGCCCCCAGTTGTTATTAAGGAGGACTTTGCAGGGTCAACAGAGCTGGGTGTATGTTGCCGTTTCCAGTGCCTAGGTCGATGCTGGGTGGTCCATCTGGTTCCATTCCCTTTAGACCACATAGCAGTTTGATTCAACTGAGTGGCTTGCTATGCCAATTAAATGCCTTTTGAAGAGCCAATCACATTGTTGTGGATCTGGAGTCACATGACCAGGTAAGGATGGCAAATTTCCTTCCCTAAAGGACATGAGTGAACCATATGGGTTTTTATGACACTCGACAATGGTTTCATGGTCACTAATACTGAGACTAGCTTTTCATTCCAGGTTTTATTAATTGAAATTAAATTCCACCAGCTGCCTTAGTGGGATTTAAATCCATGTACTCCGGACCTCTGGTTACTAGTCCAGTCACATTACTACTATGCCACTGCCTCCCCTAAAATGAATAACAAAAAGATCACGACTCTTAACCTTAACTAATAAATAAGTCTTTCTTTTTCTTTAATTTCTGACCACTGTGGGAGCTTAGGTCATCTAAACTGTTTGTTGGAACTTCAAGCCAATGTTTTCTCTCTTCCAGCTGTTTCAAACTGATTAGCATCTTCCAAGAATTTCAGCTGACTCTTAATTTGAAATGAATCATTCTTTTTAATATCCCAGAAAAGTGGTACCAGAACTGCTTGCCTGACCCTTCAGGTTTCTAACGAAACTGTTATATATCAAAATGATTCAATGACACAGAGTTATCTAAGCTCAAGCAAACTTTCAACGTTGTCTGGGATTATGACAGGTTCAAGATTATGGCTCAGCTGGCTGCAACGGGCCATATGTATTAGTACTGAATTTAAAGGGAGGCACAAAAAAACTAGACAAAATTATTTCATGGCGTTGGTTACACATAGGAAGCAAAGGGGCAATAAACAACATAGAGAGGATTATATTGCCAGCTGACTTGTGTTCCCGCCATGGTCCTACCACGTGATGACCAGGCCACAACTGGAATGCTGCAAATAGCTCTGGTCATTGTAACATTAGGAGGCTATCCGTACCTGGAAGGTGGTGGAGAGGAGAGCAACAAAAATCTAAAAGCTGGTCAAAAAACTGTGAGACCTTATAAGCTAACTATTTACAGAGCATTTCAACAGCTGAGATTTACTGCCAGGGGGAATGATTGAGGCCAAGACTTTGGGCTAGTTTCAGAAATGGCTGAATGCTATTATGTGGGGTCACCAAACATGGTACTCTGGAAGATTAAGATCAAATGGGTTCAACGGCCTTCTTTATCTAAAGCTGAAGAACAAACTAAAGCTGCTTTGCAATTTTGTGTTTAGTTGCCAAGAGGAGAGGCTGTAGCATCTCAATGTATCAGAACACTAAAGTGATGCTCCAAGGTCATCAGGTGAAGCACAGGTTTGTGTCTGTGATTCAATATCTTGGCAGCTAGAAGCTGAAAGGTGGCTAGGAAATGTCCCCACAAAACAAAAGGTGAAAGGGGGGAGGGAAAAAAGAAAAAAATGACAATTTCCCCTCGAACACAAATGTTTAGAATATAAAATTTGTTTATTAATGTAATATATAATGAGCCTTCAGTATGCTTATTCATAGAGACATCAGTACTACAAATCTCAGGAGTAAGTGAGTTCTTTCTCAGTTGCTCGATCAATGCATAAATACCCTTGATACAGCATAATAACCAATTCCATTTGAATGAAAAAGCTTTGGTGTAAACCGCATGATATCCACATTTTCATTTTGAACTTACATTGCAATCCTTCAAGTTTTTTTTTTCCCCCAGAACTCAAAACTACTAGATGTTCAGAGCAAATGGCAGAGACAACTATATTGTTTACTAATTAATGAATGATCCATTCATTCATCACTGCAGTCACTCACAGCTTTCACAACATTTCTGTTGTGTTATTAACTAGAGCAAATAACAATGAAGAAATCCTCAGTAAGAAATATTCAATCCCAAGCCACATACCCAAGGCATTCACTTAAAGCATTCACTTAAAGCAAAACATAAATATAATTAAAAGCAGCCAACTGCATTTATCATATTATGCAATGGGACAGACAGCTAAGTGGAATTAATGTACATTTCTTCTGTCCTCTACCTTAAATTCCCTTGCCCTTATTCATTTTTCTCTCAGTCTCTTTTTTCATTGTTCACTTAAATCAGGACCTTGCAAGCATTTACTCATATTCTCACATTGGCCAGAGAGAGAAAGTAGGGGATAACTATGAAGGCAGAGCTATCCAAGTACTAAGTGCGATAATGAACATTCTTATAGTTCAAAAATGGTCCTTTACAATTACTGAGAGCTGGGAGAGTCCCCCATCTTCACAGTGAACTGTCCTGCAAGAGAAATGCCAGCAATTACCAGCTGTCTCCACTCATGCAAGTCTGGTCCTCAGTGGGAAAATCGTGCTCTTCTCTGCACAAATCTTGCCAAGTCTAGCAAGTTGATTTGATTGACTAACTATAAATCATTACAATACTGTAGTATAGTGTGAGCCAGTGACCAAATGCAAAAACAAAATAAAAGCTAAATGGAAAACAGCAACAATAATCACTTAAATGTGGTTAACATTCAGCATAAGTCTCATCCCTACAATAGTATCGATATCGGAAGAACCATTTCACTCGGTCAAATTTACACAGAAATACCAGTCCAAATGGTTTTGCAGCCTCAATTTAACAGATGTTGTTCAGAATGGATACTGATATGAACAATCAAGTTTCTTTTACTCTTTCAGCTTCAAGTGATTCCATTTTGCAAGCAAAATCTGTTCATTATATATTCAGTGCCCTCATTAGAATGTGCAACATGCAAGTCAGCATGCTACAGCTCTGGCAAAGACAAATATCCCTTCCCCCACTCTGTTAACTATAGATTCAAAACATATTACTGATAAATGATGCATAACACAAGCATAATGCCAGATCCTCTCCAGCACCAAACAATGAGTCAAAAGAAATTATCCCAGCTTCATCTATAGACTAGCAGATGCACTACGTAGTTAGTGCCCGACAGTCCGTAGAAATAAAACGTCATTCCTACATTCACAGGTCCTGTGGTGGAAGCTGTCAGGTCTGGAATAGCACAAAAGATGCTGTGGTATAGGGAGATTACAACCTGATAATCCATCAAGACTATAATGAGCTGATGCTACAACAAGACAAGTGCACAATGCAACGACAGCAAGTTTCATTATTGTCCAATGTGCATCCTCCAGAAAAATATTCCTTTCTTGAATAAACATCAAGGAAGACAAGGTCACCTGTTTCATGCAATGAGAGAGAGAACTATAGGCTTCAAAATACTTTTAAAAAAAGAAGTTGAGAGCATCATGAAGTGGCAACTGTGTTAGAGGTGAAGAATTTTACTCATTACTTTGTAGTGGCACAGCCAATGGTAAAGACTGAGCTGCTCAAATCCCAGAGGGAAACTTGAAACAACTGCCTGCCACAACTGTTTTGCAATTTGTATAAATTTCGAGATGCATGCCTTGAATTCAGTAGTAGTAAGACCACCAAGTCTTACAGGTTTCTTACAAAACTAAATTAAACCTTTATTAATAGAAGAAATGGTTTTAAGCACATACATAAATCAACAAATTATTACTATGATAACTTCTAAATCTCCCAGTTAATCTAACTCCCAGTTACACTTTTGTTAAGGCAACAATAAGACACATGGGGCACAATTTTGCCTTTTGCTTGCCGCCCATGATCGCACTGCACCAAATATGTTTAAACGCGAGCAGCGCTGAGCGCTGCCTGTGCAGGAGGGACGGGAGAGTGCGAGCTGCCTCGGGGGATGAAGTGATATTAAAAAAGATAAAAATGTAATAAAACATATCTCTTATGTGACTCTAATAACATGTCCCTGCTCATGTGACAATGAAAAATTAAAGTTTTTATTTTATTTTTATTTGCTTTTGGAAACCGCATCCCGCCCATGGATGAGGTTTCCAAAAGCAAATAAAAATAAAATAAAAACTTTAATTTTTCATTGTCACGTGGGTTGGACGGGCAGCGAGAATTTTAATTTAACTGATAACTTAATGGCCTTAACAGGCCTTTTAACTGTTGGCGGGCGCGCTGCTGTCTCCGGTGCGCACCCGCCGACCAAACTATCGCACGACCGTGCGTTTACGTCGGTACAGTCAGCTGATGTCAATGCGCGTCATTTCACACTGGAGCGGGTCGGGGATGCTCCCACCCATCAAGCGAAAATTTCTGCCCATAGATTTTAAAAGACCCAGGCAAGGAAACACGATATTCTGAGTTGGATTGTTCAGGCTGAGTTTCCTTAACTTCAGTTCTTTGTAGACTGCATCTTGAGGCTTTCACACTTGTTAGATCTTAGAATGTCTGCCCTTGCACACAACCTTCGCTCTTTCATATATATTTTCCCCTGTGAATGCAAATTCCTGTTGTTTCACTTTGTCTTTGGACTTTTCCTCTCTAATAATAAAAATCTCTCATAGTGCCTATTTTATCAGTAACCTTTGGGAAAAATAAACACACTGTTTCTTAACATCTCCTGGCTAGGTGACACATTTGACCCCTCCTTTTGAATTCAATCTAGTTTGGTTCAATTAAAAATGCAAGTGCTCCCTTTACACCTACGAGACATTTCAAACCTAGCTTATCTTCTGTTACATCACACACACACACACACACACACACACACACACACACGCACTCTATAATAAATTCCAATAACATTATGAGAATTATTATATCTTCCTGACAGATGCCAAAAAGCTCCCTGGTCTCAGTTTTTCAGCATACAAGATAATGTTCAAGACTAGTATGACAATGACCACAAAAATAGCAACTGAAAGGGAATGTATGTGGAGATATTTCTTCATCCTTAATTCACTGTGATTGTAAAACTGAAAAGTCCAAACAATTTCATCCAAACGTTCAGATGGATGAGTTGTTTCTTCATTTCTGTTACTGGTAACATATTTCCATAGCAATAATACTAATTGATAACAACTGGACCAGACTTTAAAATGCTTTGGTTACTACAGCAGGCCAGGGGAAGGGTATCCTGTGGCAAGCACCTCACTTCCTAACTCCTCAAAGCATCACCATCACTTACAAGCTACAAGAAATACAAGTCAAGCAGCGTGACAGAATACACACCACTTGAGCAGATGGGGGTGGCTGAAACAACACTCAAGAAAGTCGATACCATCCAGGACAAAGCAGTCCGCTTGACCAGTAGCTCATCTGCCACCTTAAACAGATAATGATTGGGTTACTTCATTAAATTTCCATAAGATGACCTAACATCTAATGTTGTGGATGCAATCAGTATTCTTCCAATAGAGCATCTGATAAATGCACACAACTATTACTTGGTGTCTCTTCCCAGAGTGCAACCCTAAAATAATGTAGCTGAAAGGGAAATGGTACCATTCAACCTTCACTGGTTTCTAGCATGCCAAAAGCCACAGTCAGAAATCTATAACAAAAAATGAATTAGACAGTAATTACAAGTCAAAATGATGGCAGGTAATTAACTTCAACACCAGATCAATGAATAAGATTGAATGTTGTTCTACAATTAACCAAAACTTTACAAGGAATTACATTTTGAAAAACCATACTCAAGAAAGAAGTAATAAAGAGAATGTACTCAGCTCTTCAATTCTGAATTATGTTAATCAATAATTAAGCTCCTATTCATAAGTTCTTTATCCATAGACAGTGGTAGGCAGCAGCAATATATCACTTACAGCAATCCATCATTACCTATCCTCTCTTAATGCAAAAAAGTCATGTCGAGTCTCCCAGTACAATCTTCTTTCATTTTTAGTGATCGCCACAAGCAACAAAACTTGCTCCTATGGCAATCCTCTTTAATTAATAGTGTATCGTTCTCCCACCAGCAAAACTTTCCGAGAGAATATAGTACCTGAATGCAGAATCCAAGATATATTACTATTAATAAAATCAAGGCAGTCTGGAGCTCTGGACTCCTAACCATTCTACATGCCTGAGTATACCAAACACATTCTGCAAGAACAGAACAGATGGGGGAGGAAAAGAGAATGAAGGCCTATGGGTTTTGTCACTAACTCACCAGCACTGAAACATCTTCAGGGGCATGTGGGTGAATTTTGTATTCCACAGTATTCATCAGGTATTTTGTTTAAATCACACTGGGTGAGCATTTTTTAATTCTTTCATAGGATGTGGACATCGTTGACAAGGTCAGTATTCGTTGCCCATCCTCAATTGCCCTTGAGCTGAGTGGCTTGCTTGACTCTTTACTGCTCTCTGAAATGGCCAACAACATTGCTGTGGATCTGGAGTCACGTGTAGGCCAGGCCAGGTAAGGATGACAGATTCCCTTCCCTAAAGGACATAAATGAACCAGATGGGTTTTTATGACAATCGATAGTTTCATGGTTACCATTACTGAGGTGAGCTTTCAATTCCAGATTATTAATTGAATTTAAATTCCATCAGTGACCATGGTGGGATTGGAACCCATGTCCCCAGAGTATTAGCCTGGGCCTCTGGATTACTAGTCCAGAGACATTATAATCAAAGGAATTAGGGAAACATATACATGTTAAAAATAAGATGGATGTCGAGGATATACAGGATTGGATAAAGTGAAAAGGGGAGGCTTATGGCAGATACCGAGGTCTCAAAACAACGGAAGCCCTAGAGGAGTATCGAATGTGTAGGGGGAAAATTAAAAAGGAAATTAGGAGGGCAAAACGGGGGCATGAAAAAACATTGGCAGGTAAAATAAAGGAAAATCCAATGTTATTTTACAAGTACATTAAGAGTAAGAGGATGACTAGAGAAAGAGTAGGGCCCATTAAGGATGATAGTGCTAATTTATGTGTGGAGCCCAGAAGATGTAGGTAGGGTTCTAAATGAATACTTTGTTTCGGTGTTCACAAGTGAGAAGGACGACGTGGGTATGGAAATTAAGCAGAAGGACTGTGATATAATTAAAGAAATTAGTATGGAAAGGGAGGGGGTTCTAAGTGGTCTGGCAGGCTTAAAAGTAGATAAATCTCCAGGCCCGGATGAAATGTACCCCAGGCTGCTGAGTGATGCAAAGGTGATAGTAGGGGCGCTGGCAATAATTTTCAATACCTCTCTGGCCACAGAGGTGCCAGAGGACTAGAGGACAGCCAACATGGTACCATTATTCAAGAAGGGAAGAAGGGATAAACCAGCGAACTACACGTCAGTCAATCTAACCTCAGTGGTGGGGAAACTATTAGAAGTAATTCTGAGGAACAGAATTAATCTACACTTGGAGAGGCAGGGATTAATCAAGGACAGTCAGCATGGTTTTGTTAAGGGGAGGTCATGTCTGACCAATTCGATTGAATTTTTCAAAAAGGTGACCAGGTTTGTAGATGAGGGCAATGCATTTGACGTAGTCTACTTGGACTTCAGCAAGGCTTTTTATAAGGTCCCACATGGGAGATTGATAACGAAGGTAAGAGCCCATGGGGTCCAAGGCAACTTGGCAAATTGGATCCAGAATTGGCTGAGTGGCAGGAAGCAGAGGGTGATGGTCAAGGGGTGTTTTTGTGATTGGATGCCTGTGTCCAGTGGGGTTCCACAGGGATCGGTGTTGGGTCCCTTGCTGTTTGTGCTTTACACAAACAATTTAGACCTGAATGTAGAAGGGTTGATCAGTAAGTTTGCGGATGACACGAAAATTGGTGGGGTGGTAAATAGTGAGGAGAATAGCCTTAGATTACAGGAGGATATAGACAAGCTAGTCAGATGGGCTGATCAGTGGCAAATGGAATTTAATGCGGATAAGTGTGAGGTGATGCACTTGGGCAGGACAAACAAGGCACGGGAATACATGATGAATGGTAGGACCCTGGGAAGTAACGAGGATCAGAGGGACCTTTGTGTGCATGTCCACCGGTCCCTTAAGGTAGCGGGACAGGTAGATAAGGTGGTTAAGAAGGCATATGGGATACTTGCCTTTATTAGCTGAGCCATAGAATATAAGCGCAGAGAGGTTATGCTGGAACTGTATAAAACATGTGGTTAGGCCACATGTGGAATCCACATTATAGGAAGGATGTGCTTGCACTAGAGAGAGTGCAGAGGAGATTTACCAGGGCTGGAGGGTTTTAGTTAATGAGGAGAGATTGGATAGACTGGGATTATTTTCCCTGGAGCAGTGGAGATTGAGAGGGGACATGATTGAGGTGTATAAAATTAGGAGGGGCATAGATAGGGTAGACAGGAAGGAACTTTTCCCCTTGGTGGAGGGATCAATAACCAGGGGGCATAGATTTAAGGTAAGGGGCAGGAGGTTTAGAGGGGATGTGAGGAAGAATTTTTTCACCAAGAGGGTGGTGGGAATCTGGAACTCACTGCCTGAAAGGGTGGTAGAGGCAGAAGCCCTCATAACATTTAAGAGGTATTTGGATATGTACTTGCGATGCCATGGCATACAAGGCTATGGGCCTAGTGCTGGAAAATGGGATTAGAATAATTAGGCACTTGTTTGACCAGTGCAGACTCGATGGGCCAAAGGGCTTTTTCTGTGCTGTGGATCTCTTTGACTCTATGAGTAGGCCATTCTGCCCATCAAACCTGCTCTTACATTCATGGCTAATCTGATTGTGGCCTTAACTCCACTTTCCTGCCTGTCCCCGATAACCCTAGACTTCCTTGACAATCAAAGATCTGTCTAATTCAACCTTGAATATATTCAATGATCCTGCCTCCACTGCTTCCTGAGGAAGAGAATTCCAAAGCCTAATGACTCTCTAAGAAAAGATCTCTACCCTCATCTCTGCCTTAAAGCGGAGACCTCTTACTTTGAAACTGTGCTTCCTAGTTCTAGATTTCCCCTGAGAGGAAACATCCTCCCAGCACCTTCCCTGTCAAGACCCCTCAGAATCTTACATGTTTATATGAGATCACCTCATATTCTTTTAACTCCAATGGCTATAGGCCCAACCTACTCAACTTTCCCCCATACGACAGCCCCTTCATCCCAGGAATCAGCCTGGTGAACCTGCTCTGAACTGCTTCCAATGCAAGTGCATCCCTCTTTAAGGAAGGAGCCCAAAACTGTACACAATACTCCAGGGGGAGAGTTTTCTCCCCATCGGGGGAGGGCTGAGCGGGAGTGGGCGCTGGCGGGCGTGCAGCCGATCACTGCCCGCAATCGGCCTAAGCACTCTCTGTGCGGGCGGGCAGGTGGGCAGAAGAGGCTGAGTCAGGGCCTGCACTCTATCGTGCATGCGCGCGAAAGAGTGTAGAAATCTCCCTGAGGCACAGAGCTGCCTCAGGGAGATTAGCTTGATTTTGAAAAATTTAAGTAAAGAAAAACAAAAATTTTAAGACATGTCCCCTCATGTGACAGTGTCACATGAGCTGGGACATGTCTATGAATTTTTTAAAAAATTTTTACTGAAGTTTAAAAACCTTCATGAAACCTCATCCCACCAGTGAATGGGGTTCCATGATAAATGCGAAGGCCACCTTAAGGTTGGATGGGCAGCTCTGTTGATTATTTTAATTGATATTTAAATAGACTTTATATGCCTTTGACAGTTCAGCAGGCGCGCACCGGAATCAGCTGCGTGCCCGCCGAACTGAAGATCCGAATGATGTGCTGTGACATCGGGACGCAGGCCCAAAGTCACCGCATGTCATTTTTATGCGTCGGTGAGCGGGGCCCTCCCCCATCTGCCGACTAAAGATTCTGGCCCAGGTATGATGGCACTAATGTCCTGCCGAGTTGTAACAAGACCTCCCTACTTATACACTTCATCCCCCTTGCAATAATGGCCAACATTCTATTTGCCTTCCTAATTACTTGCTGTATCTGCAAGCTGATGGCTTGTGCTTACAAGGGCACCCAGGCCCTTCTGTACCACAGCATTCTGTAGTCTCTCTCTCTTTCCACTTAAATAATATTCTGCTTTTCTATTCTTCCTGCCAAAGTGGATGACCTCACATTTTCCCACATTATACTCCATCTGCCAAATTTTTGCCTGCTCACTTAACCTACCTATTCCCTTTTGCAGGCTCTTTGTATCCTCCTCACAACTTGCTTTCCTACACATCTTTGTATCAACAGCAAATTTGGCTACAATACAGCCGGTCCTTCATCCAAGTCGTTAGTATTGATTGTAAATAGTTTATCTTAAATCAGTCAATCATGGATCAGCACCAATGATACCTATTTTGAAATCTGCGAACTATACATCATATTCTCTTCAAATTGAAGCGGGAAAGCAAAAGAAAATTGGGAAAAGATTCAAAAAGCTGAAATTGAGGGGGGTGGAGAGCAGAAAAAGAACACAGGATTGACACAGTTTGCAAATTGTTTAATGTGAATTGGCTTTTGTTGGTAAATCAGAAGTAATTGAGCTTACTTCCTGTTCCCCATCCTCTCCTGATGTGTTAACTCATGCTGGGGTATAACATAGGGGCCAGGAACACTAAGTACTGCCACTGCCGAACAGGAAAAGGAAATCAGGAAGTCTGCTCCCACTCTGACTGCTGGCACATGTATGAATATGCGAACTTACGAACGAGGAGCAGGAGTAGGCCATTCAACCCCTCAAGCCTGCTCCGCCATTTAATAAGATCATGGCTGATCTGATAGTAGCCTGAAATCTGCATCCCACCTACCTTTGATAACCTATCACTCCCTTGCTTACCAAGAATCTATCCAGCTCTGCCTTAGAAATCTTCAAAGACACTGCTTCCACCACCTATTCAGGATGAGAGCTCCAAAGACTCTCAATCTTTCACCTCATCTCTTTGTAAATGGGTGAACTTGTACTTTTAAACATTGACCACTAGTTCTAGATTCTCCCACACGAGGAAACATCCTCTCCACATCCACCCTGTCAATAGCCTCAGGATCTTATATGTTTCAATCAAGTCCCCTCCAGCAGATGCAAGCCCAGCCTGTCCAACCTTTCCTCATGAGACAACCCGCCCATTCCAGTTTTAGGTCTGGTAAACCTTCTTTGAACTGCTTCCAGTGCACTTACATCCTTCCTTTAAAAAGGTTACCAGCACTGTACACAGTACTCCAAATGTGGCCTCGCTAGTGCCCTGTACAACTGAAGCATAACCTCGCTAGTTTTGTATTCAATTCCCCTCACAATAAATGATAACATTCTATTAGCTTTCCTAATTACTTTCTGTACCTGCAGACAAGCCTCTTGTGACTCATGCACTAGGACGCCTAAATCCCTCTGCACCTCAGAGATCTGCAATATCTCAACATTTAGATAATATGCTTCTCTTTTATTTTTCCTGCCAAAATGGACAATTTCACATTTTCCCACATTATACTCTACTTGCCAGATCTTTGCCCACTCACTTAACCTACCTATATCTTTTTGTAGCCTGCTTATGTCCTCTTCACAACTTATTTTCCTACCTATCTTTGTGTCATAAGCAAATTTGACAACCATCTTATCCATCCTTTCATCCAAGCTATTTATATAAATTGTAAACAATTGAGGTCTCAGCACTGATCCCAATGGCACACCACTCATTACATCTTGCCAACCTGAAAAAGACCCATTTATGCCTATCCTCTGCTTCCTGTTAGCCAGCCAATCTTCTATCCATGGCAATATGTTATCCCTTGTACCATGAGCTTTTATTCTCCGCAATAATCTTTGCATTGACACTTTATCAAATGCCTCCTGAAAATCTAAGTACACTACGTCCACTGGTTCCCCCTTTTCCTTACACATGTTACTTCCTTAAAGAACTCCAATAGATTGGTTAAACATGATTTCCCTTTCACAAAACCATGTTGACTCTGCCTGATTACCTTGAGCTTATCCAAATGCCGTGCTATAACTTCTTTAATAATAGCTTATAACATTTTCCCTATGACAGATGTTAAGCTAACTGCTAGTTTCCTGTTTTCTGTTTCCCTCCCTTTTCGAATAATGAAGTTACATTTACTATCCTCCAATCTAATGGGGCCTTCCCCGAATCTAGGGAGCTTTGGAAAATTAAAACCAACGCATCAACTATCTCACTAGATACTTCCTTTAAGACCTTAGATGAAGTCCATCAGCAACCGGGCTCTGTCAGCCCGCAGCTCCAACAATTTACCCAGTATCACTTCTCTGGTGACTGTAATTTTCCTGACTTCCTTTCCCACTTTCATTTCCTGGTGTATAGCTACTTCTGGGATGTTACTTGTATCCTCTAATGTGAAAACTGATGCAAAATACCTGCTCAGTTCAACTGCCATATCTTTGTTTTCCATTATCAATTCTCCAGACTCACTTTCTATTGGACGATAGCTCACTTAGTTAACTCTCAGAATCACACAGTGCAGAAGAGGCCCTTCAGCCCATCGAGTCTGCACCAACATATGAGAAACCCCTGACCTACTGACTTAATCCCATTTACCAACACTTGGCCCATAGTCTTGAAACTCGTTTCTTTTTTTAAAATATTTATAAAAACTCTTACTATCTGTTTTTATATTTCTGGACAGCTTTCTCCCATACTTATTAATTATTAGTCTTTGCTGTTCCTTATATTCAGTCCAATCTTCTGACCTACCACCTGGCTTTGCACAATTATATGCTTTTTCTTCAAGTCTGGTACTACCTTTAATCTTTCTAGTTAGCCACGGATGGCTTGTCTGTCCCTTGGGTCAGAATTTTTCCCTTAGTGTGTGGGCTCGGCGGGGGAAGTCAGGAAGCTGACCACGCCTGCGATCGGGCCCTGAATCAAGGCCCGCCCAGCGTGAAACGCGAGTGGCAGTGATCAGCACTGCCTGTGTGGGCAGAGGGAGGAGCGCGAGACAGGCGAGCGTGACCTTTGCACGTGCACGTGAGTGCGCGCTACATAATCTCCCTGAGGCAGACAGCTGCCTCAGGGAGATGAAGAGATATAAATAAATTTTTAAAATAAAAACGTAATGAAACATAGCCCCTCATGTGATTCTGTCATGTGAGCAGGGACATGTCATTAATGAAAAACTAAAGTTTTTATTTGATTTTGGAAACCTCATCCCGCCCGTGGATGAGGTTTCCAAAAAAGTGCAAAGGCCACTTGGCATTTTCACCTGCCCGCCAACCATAAGGTTGGACGGGCAGCAAAAAATTTATTTTAATGAACTGTTTTATGGCCTTAATAGGCCTTTTAATTGTCTGCGGGCGTGCTGCTGACTCCGGCGCACGCCTGCTGACCAAAATATCCCGAGTCAATTTACACTCGGTTGGGTTGGGCATATATTTTACCCTTGGACTTTTTCTTATTCATTTGAATGTATCAACTCTGTGCATTCAGAAATATCCCTTTAAATATTAGCCACTGCATCTCTACTGACCTATCCCTTAACCTAATTTGCCAATTCACTTTAGCCAGCTCAGCTTTCATGCCCTCATAATTGCCCTTATTTAAGTTTAAAAACATAGTCTTGGACTCACTCCTCTCTCCCTCAAACTGAATGTAAAATTCAATCATATTGTGGTCACTGCTACCTAGGGGCGCCTACACTATGAGATCATTAATTACTCCCATCTCATTGCACAATACCAGGTCTAGTGTAGCCTGCTCTCTGGCTGACTCCAGAACACGCTGTTCGAAGAAACTAGCCTGAAAACATTCAATATACTCCTCAGCTAGGCTATCTTTGCCCATCTGACTTTTCTAGTCTATTATGTAAAATAAAATCTCCCATGATTATCCCTGTGCCTCTCTGACAAGCTCCAATTATTTCTTCCCTTATGCTCCACCCTACCATACCGTTACTGTCAGGGGGCCTGAACACAACTCCCACAAGTGACTTCTTGTCTTTACCATTTCTCATCTCTACCCAAACCATTTCCACATCCTGACCTCTCTATTATGCTAATACGATCATTAGCTAACACAGCCATCCCTCCACCTTTTCCTCACTTCCTGTCCTTCCTGAATGTACCCTTCAATATTTAGGTCCCAATCCATATCCTCCTGCAGCCATGTCTCCGTAATGGCTATCATATCGTAATTATTTCTATGTGCACTCTCAGTTCATCGGTTTTGTTTCAAATGCTACGTACATTTAAATACAGAACTTTTAGCTTTATCCTTTTGATTTTTTTATAAACTCTAGTTTCATCTGTTGATTTACTGATTTGTACTCTCCATCCCTTCCTGTCACGGTCTGTTTTTCATTTCCCGTAATAATACCTTTTTCTTTTATCTTGTCTCTGCTCTTTGATTTGCTACATCTTCCAAAATTTGATACCTTACCCAGACTATTTAGTTTAAAACCTTCCCCACTTCCCTAGTTATGCGACTCACCAGAACACTGGTCCGAGCATGGTTCGGGTGTATTCCGTCCCAACAGTACAGATCCCACTTTCCCCAGTACAGGTGCCAGTGCCCCACGAACCAGAACCCACTTCTCCCACACCATTCTTTGAGGCACACATTCCTCTCCCTTATCTGATTTGTCCAATGCCAATTTGCATGCGGATCAAGAGATTATGACCTTTGAGTTCCTGCTTCTTAATTTGGCACCTAGGTCCTCATACTGACTATGCAGAATCTCCTTCTTTGTCCTGCCTTTGTTGTTAGTACCTACATGGACCACAACAACTGGGTCCTCCCCCTCCCACTGAACTTTCCTCTCCAGCCCCGAGCCGATGTCTGGAACCCTGGCAGGCAACACGGCTGTCTGGACTCACATTCTCTGCTGCAGAGAACGGTGTCAATCCCTCTGACCATACTGTCCCCCTAATACCACTGCATTCCTTTTTACTCCCCCTACTTGAATGGCTTCCTGTACATGGTGCCATAGCCAATTAGCTCACCACCCTGCATCCCCCACTCTCATCCAAACAAGATGAAAAACCTCAAGCCTGTTGGACAATTGCAAGAGCTGAGGCTCCTGCGCTCCTGCCCTCTAAGTCTCCTTACCTGCCTCACTTGCAGTCACACTCCCGTCACTGACCACTGACCAAATCAGAGGATCCTGTCCTAAGAGGTGTGACTGCCTCCTGGTACAATGAATCCAGGTAACGTTTCCCCTCCCTGATGCATCGCAGTGTTTGTAGTGCAGCCTCCAACTCATAAACTCTGAGCTGAAACAAAAACAGAATTACCTGGAAAAACTCAGCAGGTCTGGCAGCATCGGCGGAGAAGAAAAGAGTTGACGTTTCGAGTCCTCATGACCCTTCAGCAGAACTGGGAGCTGAAGCTGCTCAAACTTCAAACGCTGACTGCAGGGGCGTGTTTTCTCTGGATCAAACTGGCAACCTGGAGCTCCCACATGCTGCAGCTGTGACACATCATCTGTCCTGACATCCTGAATGTGTTCTAATTAACTATTTAATTATTTTAATCAATTATATAATTTACTTCTGTTTTTAGATCTTTTATTAAACTTACCATTGGTTGCTAGACTATTTTGAACCTTAGGAATAGAATAAACCTTAGTCACTTATCAGATACTCACCAAATAACTAGCTCCTTCTATAGCAGAGTACGACCATTTGATGAAGGCTGAGAAAGTTGGAAAGCAGAAATCAAAAGAACACCCCTTTCCCTTCCTTCACTAACTCCCTTAATTATCCAACTCCCATCAACCTATTCTAAGTCGCACTTCTTGCAGTAAACCTTACCTAAAGCTCCTCTTTCTCCTCATGCATTGAATTCCCGCTTTGAACCAAATTCCCAAATACACTCACTCACTGTCTCACTCAGATCAAAGTTTTCCCTCACTGATTGTGCGCCTCTTACTACTCATGGTTTCTCCAACTGCTTACGTCATCATTGTGTGTTCCAAATCCTCAGTTGCCACAACCCCACCGCTTCCCCCGTTAGGCCCACCGCTCTCCTCGGTTCCCCATACTCCTGCCGCCCCCCAACCCCCCACCTCTCCTCAGTTACGCCACTCAGCCTGCCATTCTCCTCACTTTTTCCAAGTGCTCCCTCCTTCCCCTACCCTCCCCAAGCTCTCCTCAACACCCACCCCCACCCCATTCCTTTCACTTCTCCTTCCCACCCTCCGCTGTGCATTCTTTAAGTGAGACAACGGAGACTGGCCGCAGAGGGAATGAGGAAAACAGCGTGGGGCCACGAGGAGAGGAGGAGAGAGTGTTGATATGCAAGGAGAGCGCCCAGGGAAGCAAGGAGAGCAGCGACAGGAAGTGAGGAGTGACAAGGGGAAGCAAGGCGAGAGGTGAGGGCCTGTCAGTAAACCACTTTTCAAAACCGATGAAACTTTTATATTTCCAATTGCGTACTATGTGGCAATTATCAGTTCTTAGGGCAGCATTGAGTTGTGACAGTGCCTGCATCAGGAAACTCCTGAAGATTACCCAAGTTAACTGGGAGTTACAGCGTTTGATGCAAGCAACTGCCTGGAACGTGCTGTCCGCAATATCACATGTCATCTGCATACGTGCAGAAAGTGGTCCCTCTAGTGTTGTGGCACAAATGCACCCAGCTTTATAGGAATGGTTTTCAAAATCCATTCTTCATATGCCCGGCCAAGGAATTTTTGGCAAACTTTTCAATAGATGCATTCCAATCGAGATCATCCTTTCCTTATCCATTGCCTATATACAGTTGAAAAGCCTTTAACAAATAAATTATGAATGAAAACAAAACAGACTAACCATTTTTAACACATGATTATACACAAATACATTTAGGACACATATATGTTGAAGAACTATAGGCTGGAACTTTACCAGCATGCAGAGAGTCACGACATTGGGACCAAATTCAGCTGCCAAGCCAGTGCAAGTGGATGGCAGGACCGTGGTGCCACTTCGACCAATTAAGAAGTTGCCGCTGGAACCACCGTCCAATTACAGACAGCAGCCTGCTTTTCTGAGTTGCTGAACCAACTATAAGACCGGCAGTGCCACTGACAAGAGGAGAGGACACCTCCATGTTGAGGCACCTTTGAAGGGTTGGTGAGGAAGTTATGGATGTGCCAGGCCAGACAGACAAGTGCCTCGTCCCCAGCAGCGACAGTAGGGATGACCATCGCAGCCAGTGGGGGAGGGGGGCGAGGGGAGTCTCCTCCTGGGGCCATGGAGCCTCCAGAAAGGAATTAATTGTATTAATTAGCAGCTGAGCCACTGCCATTCCCACCACTGGGAATATCCCATGGCGGCAGGAACACATCAGGCTTCCCTCTTGACCTCATCTGTTGCCATTTTGCCACCCCCCCACCACCACCTCCCACCACATCTCTAGTGGGCTGGTAAGAATCCCAGCCATAGAACTCGGATTTATTTCATTGATATGTCATAACAGGACATTTTGCACTTCAGGCACTAACTATTCACAGACACCTAATCAATTACTTTTAACTGTAGCTTTTAGTCCCGCAGCTGCTAACACACATTACATTTGAGTGTGAACATTTAACGATCACTGCCATTTTTACTTGGAAATGTACCAGCATCTGAACAAGAGGAAAATTTTATTATAACAGCAATTTTGGGAATTTACTCCAAATCCCAGTGGCTGAAAATGCAGATTGCATTTCACAATGAGAAGAATCCTCATTTTCAATTAAAATTTCCTGTAGCTCAAACACTATATACTGTTAAAAAATTATAGCCAAGTAAATTAAAATATACATTTTATTCCTCAATTTAGAAGATCAATAACTACTAGTTATTGGTAATTGATTAAGAAGTTTGAACATTTTCAATCAATTTTCTCTATGCTTTCATAATACACAATATATTCAAAGCAACATAAACTACAGTAACACAATAACCATACCTCTAACTAAAGATAATTGAATGGGTGGCATGGTGGTCCAATGAGTTGGTAATACAACACCCTGTGCCATTGAGGTATCAAATACCTGTGATTTCCTACATAGCACATTTCTAATCTAATAATCCATTTACATTCCTGCCTTGTCTGAAACAGCTGCTCCATTGCTGGCAACAAACCAGTAATCTAAATGAGGCAGTGCACAAAAGCACAATTAAGAGGTAGTTTAAATCTAAACCTCCAAGACAGCAGCAGCTATATTTTCAGTCTTCAGCAGTCCATGTTGCTGACGTATTCTGAACTATCCTCGTTCACCTAGCCTGGACACCCAATAAACAAGTTACTGCCCAGGAAAAGGGTCACTGTTTGGAGGTGTTGAACAATATGGAAAATTCGATGCAAACATACTAACAGCGTAGTGAGTGTGCAACTTGTGCATAATTGATGCAAAGTTGCCTTCCTGCGTTTACCAGCCAGGATCACATGTGCCATGCTGAGAAATGGAAGGACAATTCAGGTCATCACTGCAATAAATATGTCTCTGGCCTGTATAGGGGAGGTGATAGCCTAAGACACACGCAGCCCAATCTCAATGTGGTAGACCCTATGTTCTAGATTTTTGCCACTGCTGAGAATTTGGGCTGTAGACAGGAAGTGAAAATCCAGTTTCAAGAGGTTGAAGCTAATTTTGTTAACAGATTTGAGGTGGTGTGTAACAGTTCACTCAGGGAGCCAGAGTTGCTGTGGCAACATGCACTTTTACACACATTATAGTCTGGAACTATGGCTAGCAAGGGTAGAGGCTCCACCTTTCTTTCCATCATCACATGGCTGACCAGGAATCTCTCCCACTCTTACTACCTGCCATTGGTATATGTTAGAAGGATACTCAACCTGTTTGCATTATGAACATACCTTCCTTGGCCATCAAGCCCTGAGGTGGGTCTCAAACCCAGAGCTTCTGGTTCAGAGGCAGGGATGCTACCTGCTGCACCACAGGATCTCCTAGAATTGAGGTACTGACCCAGGATTTCCTCCAACATGTATTATACCAAACTTTACGCTGGATTTCACAGTGTTCTAGGCAGCAGATGGCCTGCAGAGCTCATTTGTCAACACTGGTACTTAAAAACCAGCGTAAAACAAGTGCAGATGCAGCATTACCAATAGGGGCTCCAAGGAAATTCATAATGAGCTGTATACACCATTCTTCAGATTAAGGGTTATCAGTTGAAGGAAAATGTCAGACAGTTTCTCTGCTTAATATAACTAACTAACTAATTAAGTAATCTGGAATTGAAGGCTGGTCTCAGTTAAGGGGCAGAAATGTGTGCTGAGCTGGTGGACATGCGCCCGACCCACTCGAGTGTAAAATGATGCCCAAAGGTATCAGGCGAATGTCCCAATGTTATTGTGCACTCTCGCGGTCTTTCAGTCAGCCAGCATGTGCGAGAGGCAGCATTGCGCCTGCCAACAATTAAGAGGTCTATTAAGGCCCTTAAGTAATTAATTAGGTAGCATTTTTCACTGTCCGCCCCACCGTTCAGTTGGCGGGCGGGCAAACAGGCCTGGCAGCCTTTGTATTTTTAAAGAAACCTCATCCATGGGCAAGATGAGGTTTCTAACGATTACTAAAAAAAACAATAAAAATTTTTTAACGTCCTTTTTTACATCTCCCTGCTCTTGTGCAGAAGTTGTTTTGGGAATTCTGAGGAAATTACAGGCTACTTAAAGTGCTAGTTTGCCATGCAAAACACTCTTGGTGTTGCATGCAATCCTCTGGACAAAACAAAGGCGTTAAAATGGGCCCAGTTTCTCCCAAAACTATCTCGAAACATAAAGTGGACCAATTCCCACAGCAGCATAATTGGCGACAAGTATTGCTAGCAATGAGTTGTAGAACAGAGGACAAGTGAATCCCCACAGAAGAAAGTCACTCCAGTGTGTCTCTGTACATCATCTCCTTGAGCACTGGAAGCCTAGAAGTAGGCAGCCCCTTCCCTTGACAGGCAATTGTTGTGCTGCACAGAAATAAGAAAGGGGCCATGCTACAATTATCTCAGCTCAACTGAAATTTTTGGCATTCAACAACCTGATAGTACTTTTAACGCCCTTTTAACAGTTCTTTTGAAGGGTCTATATTGCAGAGCTAGCAACATTGTTCTAGGACTGGCCAAGGGAAAACAGCATTCAAGCAGCTGAGTACCTCATCCTCTTTGTGGTGCTCTGCCTTGTAACCTGACTGAAAACTGACAAAATCAATTGAGTTGAAGCAAACAGGATAGTGAACAGAAGCCCTGGAACTAGCAGGAGACTTCTGGTTTGGACTCAAACCTGCAAATGCAACTCCAGATCGACTAAGGATTGAATGAAATAAATACTTAAGTTAAAGTTCATGCAAAGCAGAAAAGATGCTTACTAATTAAATAAGTCAATTGGTCAAGGAGTTGACCAGGTTGGAGATAATGAGAACATGAATCATGCACAAACAAAATCAATACACAAACTACATCAAAGTGGAGAGAGAATATGCAACAATGAGTGCACAGCAGCAAGATGCACTTGCAAAGGTGGAATGATTTCAGGCCAGGCAGAAATAAACACAATTTTTTTCAAGTTCACTTGATAAAGAAGGAAGCCTGCTTCCATATGTCTATGTCATGGTGTAGGGGCAGGGAAAGCAAGGAAAGAAGGCTTTGATCCATTTCTCTGTTATCACATCAACCTCAGAATTTACTGCCAGCAAACTCTTCAACTGAGTTACTTATTCACAGGTCCGTGGATACTTTAGCCTTGCACAAACTACTGAAAAGTCATGTGTTGTTTAATTTTTAAAAAGCATATTGACAATTAGGTAGCACAGACTGCAGGATCAATGCCACACAACATTTGATGGCTTTGTTACTAAGATGTTGACCTAAATGTCAGTTGTGAACAGTTAGCCAAGGCAGAGTCATTAATTCTAGTTTGCACTGGCAAAGGTGTGATAAGCTGGAAAACAAATCATTTGCATTCAGTAAATGGAACCAGATCAACAATGGGCTCTCGCAGGCTGACAGAATGCTAATCAGAAAGATTACACCACGCTTAAAACCACAGTATCATTACGAATGCTCATTCTGAAGAATGAAAATGTCTAGGCATGAACATAATCAAGGCAGATCATCTTTGTGCTACTTTCTGCACAGGTGCAGCTAAAAGTGAAGATGTACAAACAGCAGGAGCAATTGAATCAAACTTATTTTAGGTAATGTGATTTTAGTAGTAAAAATTAAAGTGGCACAAGTATTATTGAAATCCTAACCAAGCTCAATTTATTGGCAACATACCCTCCACATCGCTTTGGCTCCTAAGCATCAGAAATGTTTCAGGCGGTCTAAGCAGATAAGTCAATTTTCCAGCTTCATGCTAAAATTGACTACTCGCACATTTCCCTAATGATTCTGGCATAGGGCAGGAAATAGCTGAACCGTATAGAGCAGGAAAAGTGTTTGATCACCAGTCTGACCTGTGTAACCTGACCTCAGCTGTACAGCAATAAGGGTCCTACAAGTAGCTGAGTTCAGAAAGGGGGAAATAATTAGCCAGCATTTTTTACTCCTAATTACTATCCTGTAACTACTGCTAGATGCGCAAAGAAAGACTTAGATTTATACAGCGCTTTTTACAACCACCGGATGTCTCAAAGTGCTTTACACCCAATGAAGTACTTTTTGAAATGTAGTCACTGTTGTAATATAGGGAATGCAGCAGTCAATTTGTGCACAGCAAGCTCCCATAAAGAGCAACATGACAATGGCCAGATAATATGTTTTTTGTGATGTTGCTTGAGGGATAAATATAAATCCCCTACTCTTCCTTAAAATAGCACCATGGGACCTTTCACATCCACCTGAGCAGGCAGATGGTGCCTCCAACAGTGCAGCACTGCAGAGTCAGCCTTGAGTTTTGCACTCAAGACCTGGAGTGGGACGTGAACCAAGAACTTTGTGATTCAGAGGCAAATATATTACCAACAAAGCCACAAGCATGTGTAAGAGCAAGTATGTTCTTCATTCTTTCACAGGATGTGGGCACTGCAGGCAAGGTCAGTATTTGTTACCCATCCCTAACTGCCCTTGAACTGACCTTTCTAGGTCATTTCAAAGGGCAGTTAAGCGTCAACCACATTGCTGTGGGTCTGAGTCACATGTAGGCCAGATCAGGCAAGGATGGCAGATTTCCTTCCCTGAAGGACGTTAGTGAACCATCGATGACAGTTTCATAGTCTCCATCTCTGGGGGTAGCTCTATATTCTGGAATTCAAATTTCACCGGAGCATTAGCCTGGGTCTCTGAATTATTAGCCCAGCGACGTTACCACTGCGCCACCATCTCCCCTCCATGTGAATGTCAGGTTGGGGTTTGGGTCAAATATCATGCTGACAATCAAATATTTAGGCCCATATGTAAATAATAGCCACTTGGGCAAAGCATTGGAAACAACAAGCACACAAAGCCAATGTCGGAAGTGGTGGAGATTGACAGAAAAAAACATTAAAAAATACAAATTTAAAACACCTGGATAGAAAAGATATGTTTCATTCTGAAACCTAAATTTATAAAACATCTACTCTGCATAGCAGAGTTGGTAGAAGCATCATATGTTGTGATGCCAAGTGCCAAGAAAGTGGTAGGTTTAATTGTTGGTCTTTTGGAGATTTTTGGCTTGGACAAAATGGGCCACAGTGATCTTCAGGCAAATGTAGGGAGGGGGAATTATTGCTATACAGAGACCTTCTGTTGGAAAGTGTGCATGTCTGGATTTTGAAGAAGGTGCCAATGACCTCTGAAGTAAATCAACATTCAGGTCACATTCACTTCCATTATAAAACCTAGATGAAGGATCAAAACTAATAATGCAGGACATCGAGGTTGAAAAAAAGCTAGTAAGAAGTCACGGGAAATCAAATAGTAATGATTGGGTAAAACCAACCTTGGGGGATAGGTTTCAAAGCCTACAGGTTGCAGAAAGAAGCAAATATAAAAGGAAATTATTTTTAAAAAGGCAAAAAGGCTAAGGTCACAGCCACATGCATGTATCTCCTAGACTCAATCTAAGAGCATGGGAAGACTTACTGGAAGCTAACCAGGACAAAGCTTTCACAGGTATAGACAGAATGATCAAAATGCTTGTTTCATTCTATCATGTTGCCCAGAGCCCAGGTTGTTCAGTCCTATTGGTATTTATCATCATTTCTGATCAGAGGTTCATGCACTTTGAATTTTGACAAACAGACAATTTAGAAAGGGTTGTTACCAAGTTGGTGGATAAATCAAAAAACACAACACCAAGAATTGATCTTCAGACAGTTGTGGTGCAGGTTTAAATGCTGCTTGACCCCTTAACAGACCTTTTTGTGACAAAACCAGTATGAAAGAAAGAAAATGAGGTTGGAAGTAGGGGAGTGGTGGAAGGAGGAGGACAGGAGGAAGGAAGATCAAAAAATTATTGTATTTAAGATGTCAAACATCTTCCATCTATTTAATCCTCCCTCTGCCAAGTATAGCACATTTTCCATTGCACGGACAATAAACCCTTTCTCATCCTTAGAAGCAACCAGTGCAAGAGGAGATTAAACTTGTGTTATTTGGGATATTTTGCCATAGACATCTTCAAACTTTTCTTCTTTCTTGCACCTATAGATAAAATCCATTCTACAGAGCTGTGGCTTGTTATTATAATACAAAAACACATCATGGGTTTAATTAAATATGGGGGCCGAATTTTCCATTCCAGTGACTAAGTGCACTGGTGGGTGGGTTTCATGGCACCTTTCCCGCTGGGCAGAGTAGCAGGAAATTGCGCCCAATTTCATGCTCAGAAGCTTATTAAGTATGCACCAGCAAGTAGCTCTCCAGATCAGAAGGTGGGGCGGGCAGTGATTCTACCCCCTCCCCCCCACCCCGCACCTAATGGGATTGAAGTTCTGGGCACCATATTTAAATTCCACCCAAACACACACACATTACTCTCAGCAGGCCAGCTGTGTGCAGGAAACTTCATGAAATGGCTCCACCAAAGAAAAAAGCTGCTCCCAGGTTGACCAATGACACCCCAGAGGCCCTCATCCGTGGAGTCCGCTAGCACTGGGATGTCCTCCACCAGGGGACTGGCTCCAGGGGGCCCACCAGCCTCATCTCGCCGGCCTGGGGGCTTGTTGGGCACCTGCCTGAGAAACGCCATCCAGTGCAGGAAGAGGATGAATGATCTCGTCTGCTCTGCCAGGGTAAGTCAACCTTCAGCTCACTCCAATCTCACACTCTCATAATGCCATCAGGCACTCAAAGGGTTACACTGCTCAGGGATCTCACACAACATTAGTGAGGGAGACATCAGCACTGATTGTCACATGGATACTTTAACATCACCAGCATCTCAGCCATCATGCTGCCCAAACTTCATCCTCAGCTGTTACTGGGGAGGGCTCAGCACACACAGCAGACATGCATGTTTCCCAACCTTTTCTCCATCTCTTTTCATCAGGTTCCATTCCATTTATCTTCACGCAGGCCAAGCTCGCCCACAACCAGAGGCTGATATCCCAGACGGGAGGAGGAACAGCAGACGTCCAGGAGCTGTCCCAGTTTGAAGAGGATGTCGCCGAGCTGGCAGGCAGGTGAAGGCAGGATTGGCCTCTCCCAGAAAGTCAGCATGGATGAGCCCTCCATGAGTTGATCACAACCTGATAATCACAGTGAGTGACATGCAATGTTATATTCTGCCTGCTTATGAACTAAATCTATCTTCTCTCTCTTACAGGCACCAGTAGGCCCAGGCAGAGCTCTAGACCAACCATGAGCCCCAACCCCCAAGGTGCCTCAGAGGAAGATACATCAGATGAAGAACCCTCACTACATTCACCTGCACCCTCCACCAGCGCAGAGACACGGTCATGGATGTAGATTAGGCTCGGGGTCACATTCTGGAGAACACCTCACTGACACGCCTCCACAGCAGTCGGAAGCAGTGACAGTCCAGGCCTCTGGCACTCAGAGGACTGTGGAGATCAGGCACCTGCTGAGTCTGAGTCAGATGATGAGCCTCTGAAAACAGCCATCTCTAACATGCTGAAGACGCAATGACAGGTGGGGGGAAATCAGGTAGAGTGTGAGAGGCAGTCAACAGACCAGAGCGAAGGATGGAAGAATCTGCATTCTGTCTGAAGTCATGGCTCTGACATGCTTGCACCTTGAGGTCTCCATGGGAAGGGCAGCGGCTGCCTTGGAGACCTTGGTCCAGCGGATCCTACCAGAGTTGTGCTTGGACCTGCACTCCATCGCTATAGGCATTGGTGGGATGCATCAGTGGCTAGGCAAGATGGGGTGGGGCACCATGACACCCCTTCAGGAGCCCTTTCTCCTCTGAGAGTCAGGCAGAGGCCCTCAGGCACCCTTGGGAGGATGACCAGCAGCTAGAGATCCCGGGGCCATCCGGACAGCTGACTCCGAGCGTGTCCGGCTGATCCCAATCCCCTCTGCCTGTGACCCCATCACCTCACGCTCCACAGGCTGGGAAGGGTGCACCTGCCCACAGCAGGAGACCCAAAGCATGCTGGGGCCTTGTATGTTGTGGCTCTCTAGAGGATCCCAGCCAAAGTCATCAAAGACAACAGGGTATAGCAGTCAGCAGGCTGCCTCCACCTCTGCTGCAGATGTCATGGGTGCACCAAGATGCAGCAGTAGGATTAGAAACATTACAGAACTCTGACATCACTTCTGGGTCACAGGTGTTCAATCACTGTATATAACATGCATCTTTGTAAATACACTTGCTGTTAATGAGAATGGTCACATAATTTGCAAGCTTACCATGCAAATGCATCCATGTACCCTCTTAGTGTGAGGGTGAGCCATGCTCCCACTCAGTGATTGCCCCCCTTTTTGAGCCTCACATTCATGTGATGTGTAGCTGAGTCAAGATAGTTGCCTGACCCTTGTGTTATGTCACAGAGTTGTGCCAAACTCTTAAAAAGTGTTTGCAAAATGCATTGGTAACCTCTACTCCTTACAAAGTAACTTGGAGTTAGGCATACTCAATAGACTTGGCGAGTTGGCTGTAATTGTTTCTCAAAATGATTTGGCTGCCTTCATTGTTTGTGCGAAAGCACAAGACTTGCAGTGATGATGGTCTCTCTAACCTTACCCACATCTCAGTGTCCTGACAACGACTGCATCAAGTCCTTTGATACAATGGTCACACTGCTGTGTTGACTTCACTTGCCAGAGTACAAGGATACAGGATTCGCTGTTGACATTTCCAAAGATTAGGGCCTGGTGAATCATGAGGGTTGAAGGTGCAAGTCCAAATGTTGAACTTGTTCTTGATGTGACTGGTTGTAAAGGCCTTTCAGTGCACTGGCATGGCACTAAGGGACAGAAGGAATGTGGCCATGTCCTGTTGCCTGCACCTTACTCCGCCTGGCATCTTGTGGCTATCAATGTGGCACACGCACATCTTCCATGTCATTGCTTCTTCAATGGCTGTTATGGCACAGCAGATGGTAAATGCTGAGCTGCTCAAATCCCAAAGGGAAAATTGAAACAGTTGCTGCAACTGTTTTTGGGCAATTTGTATCTTATTTTGAGATGTGTGCTTGAATTCAGTAGAAGACTTAGAGGTTTTTACAAAACTAAATTAAACATTTATTAATAGAAGAAAAGATTTTAAGCACATACATAGGTCTACAAATTACTACTATGATAACTCCTAGCTCCTCTAATTAATCCGACTCCCAGTTACACCTCCGTTAAAATGCCTTCCCCTTACACATAACCTCACCTCCTTTAAACATGTTTCTCCCTTTTTAATGTAAACCCCATTATTCCAATATGTCTTTGCAACTTCACTTTTTCCATAATATAAATAGTAATATATCAGTAAACTTTGGGAAAAACCGAGCCTCATGGCTAGGTTTAGCACCTTATCATCTCTTTGAAATTCAGCACCCTAGTTGATCTAAAAATGCAAATGTTCCTCACACCTCATATTCTAAAACTTCAACCATGTTTACATGTTTAGCATTTCAACCCTAGCTTCCCTTCTGATCACTCAAAAGCTCCAGACTAGCTATCTCTAATTCAATTAACACACACACACACACACACACACACAAATCCAAAACTCACTTTTAACCTACCTTTACAATAAATCAAAATATTATGAAAATTATTATATTTCCATGACAATTGCATTCTCAAAAGGAAGCTGATTCTCATCTCCCTCTTCAGGTTCCTGCCCTTCCTGCTCTTCATCAACCAAGGAGCTTTCAGGCTCGTCCATGTCACCTCTGGCAAGGGATTCCCACCTTTGAAGCGCCAGGTTGTGAAGAGCGCAACAGACCATGACAAGGGGTGGCACCCTCTGTGGAGAGTACTGCAGAGCCCCACCTGAGCGGTCCAAACATCAAAGTGCATCTTCATGATGCTAATTGTCTGCTCGATGATGGATCATGTCAACCTATGCACAACATTGTACCTCTCCTACAAGGCACTCTGAGGGATGCACGGGTGCCATGAGCCATTGGTTGAGTGGGTACCCCTTATCCCCAAGCAGCCAGCCCTGTAATCGCTGAGGCCCTTCGAATATGTGAGGCACCTGGGAATGACTCAGGATGTATGAGTCAAAAGGAACACCCAGGGTATCTGGCACAGACGTGCATGATGTGTTTCTGATGATCGCAGACCAATTGAAAGTTCAGGGAGTGGAACTCTTTCCTGTTAATGAACATCAAGGGCTGCTGCTGTGTAGCTCTCAAAGCCACATGTGTGCAATTGATTGCACCCTGAACTCCAGGAAAGCCTGAGATAACTGCAAACCCCAGAAATCTAGCAACTTGGCTAGCTTCATCAAGTACGAACTTCACATAATTATAAGCCTTGATGTCAAGGCATCTGTCACATCCTTGATACATTTATATGTTGAGGACTGTGAGATGCCCCTTAGGTCCCCTGTGGATCCCTGGAATAATCCACAGGCAAAAAAATTGAACACAGCGGTGACCTTCAGGGGCACTGGCAGGGCATGTCCCCCCAGTCCATGTGGCATTAGAACCTCCTGCAGTATGTGGTAGATATGATCCACCACATCCCTTGACAAACGCAGACATGGACGGCATTGTCTCTCGCTCATCTCCAGATAGAAAAGTCTTCTTCAATAGACCCTTGGTTGTGCAAGTCGCCTCAGTGGATGGGCCTGACCTCCTCATCCTCTGAGTCTTGTTGCGGCCCCCCTGGAGCATGGACCTCAATAGGCAGCATCGGGCCCTTCTCCTCAATCGGATCACTGACATCAAGCTAGCAGCATTGACCGCAGGCTCCATCATTCAATCCTTCTTCTCTCTGGCTACTGATAGATACAACACATTAATGAATACTGGGCAAATATAGTAGACATCCCACTCGCCAACAGAAAGCCACTGTAGTTGCATCTGCACTACTAGCTTTTCATTGATACAGCCTTATAGCTGAGGTACAAATTCACAGATCTAGGTGACCAAGATGCCAACCCTGATACCTGACATCTCAATCCCACAGAGGTTGGAAAAGGTCTGGACGCTTTCATGAAATGCACCACCTTACCAAAGGCACAACTGCAATCTCTGATCTAGTATACTGATTAAACTCAATTTGCATTTCAGCAATGACTGGATGCCCTTTGGCCCTTTATCCATACCAATTGGAGGAAGCACATTAGATTTCATTGATGATCTGGCAGATAAGCAGCAGCTGTGCTTCTTTAACCATTTCCTACATTTTCTATTCTCACGCACCTCTCTGTTCATGCTCTTGTTAATTTTATTTTCACTTAACATTTTATTAACAAGTTTGAGGACATTGTATTGTGAAGCTAATGACTCCTGCAGTCCCTCGTTAAAGCACCCCAAAAGGCAATGGCTCCAATTGCACCTTCTCAAGGAAGTGTTCCTCTGTCTCGGCTCTGACCCTTATTTCAATGTTGTTGAAGCTGCCTCTAAGCAGTTTGAGGGTGGCCCCTGAAAGGGCCATGGGCTCCTCCCACACTGCCTCAGACCCCTCCCGTGCAGATTTTTCTCCAGTTGCAATTTTAAACTGCGCAATAACTTTGGGGTTTGACGATAGTGGTGCTGCATTTCTACTTCAAGACCAGCTTCAACGCTCCGCACGTCAGTTTTCGTGTACCTCCGACATTCCTGAAACCTCACAGTGTGCAGGCAGACCTCCCTCCGGTGATTCTCCAGCCTCCCCCAGTAATCCTGGGAGATTGTCGCTGTGGTGGCCATTCCAGCCATCCCCTCTGAACGCATGACTGTCGATATCCCCATGCGGACCTCACCCCTCACCATCTAGAGGCTGTGTGCACATTCATATACACAGGTGAGCTTCGAGTAACATTCCCCATTTTGTTTTCCCCATTTACAGGCTGCAGGTGCCTCCCCTAACCATGACCATCCCCTCTGCAGCCCAGCACCGAGCCAGACAAGCCCATCGCTACCGACTGTAAAACAATGAACATGAACCAAGCTGTGCCTTATCCCAATTGAGCACACAGGCCTTGTCCCCTCCTGGAGCAGGACTACAACAACATGTATATGGCATGTATATTCCTCTAGAATGGCAAAGGCCCAAGACTGCCTTTAATCTCTCACCCCAACTGTAAGATGCACAAAACCCCAGCACTGCAATACATCAGACCTTCCTCATTTTCATGATAAATTCTGCATTCATTACTGCTTTTTTCCCCATACGATGCCTTGCCAAATGCCGTCGTTGGACAGCCTTAACTTTACACCAAGGGCAGACTGGAACTTTTGACTATAGCTGAGCCAAATTATCCAATAGCTGATCATTGGTTGTGCATGTAATTAGTTTCATCTTGTCCATCATGATTGTAGCTTTTTAAATTCTCAAAAATAATTGTCTTTAATTAACAAAGATTATTTCGTGAAAAATCAAAAATAAAGTGCGATGATTCAGGTTTACCAACACTGACTGCAAAAAAAATCACAGCGGTTAATGTAAAATAAATTGCGCTTTGAGAGTCAAATATAAACTTGTCAGCCTCTCACAACTGCAAATAGTCAATGGACTCTGAAAGTCAGTGGCGAAGGAAATGCTCGTATAGATGTGACGCATTGCAGAAATGATGCAGCACCTTTTCTTAATCTGCTCAATATCCAGGCTCAATAACACAATCCTCCAGGCTTCATCTGCCCACAATTAGATTAGGGACAACAGCCGCCACCACGCTCAATGCTATTACCCGATTAGTGATCCAGTCATCTCCGCTGTGTCAGCAGCATAAAAATCGAGCGACAAAGGAAACTGTATGACACTGCCACAAAGCAATTAACACAAATTAGTGGGTGATCAGATTGAAAGGACAATTAATTTTACACAGCAAACCTGGTTCTGGTCAGATGTTAACAGAGTCTACTCAGATTGAAAGAATCGCAATGCAAAGGTCCTTGGTGTTGGCATAGACTTGGCTCCAAAATTACAATCAGCCTATATGTGTAGATGGTAGCTAAAACAGAGGCAGCACAGTTGGTTGTCAGATTTAATAGGATTGATCAATGTATTTTGATAATAAAGAAAGATTGTATTTTGGAAATATAATCACAATCACTTTATGTGGAAAGAAAGACCAATTACCTTCGTGTCCAAATTACCCAGATGTCAAATTGGGGGGGGTGAAAGAAATTGTTTTAGCATTTAGTTTGCTAAGACAGTCATGTTATACTTCAGCTACTTTTAAAAAATATTCAAGCATACATTTTCAAAAACATATTTGCAGACAAGCTAGTCCTTTTTTATTCGAGAGTGACTTAACTATATTACCACATTGCCTGGTGACCTTTTTGAAAAAAATTGCCTTGCTTAAGATTTTCCCACAAATGAAA
The DNA here is from genome assembly GCF_017639515.1 of Carcharodon carcharias. Lineage (NCBI taxonomy): Eukaryota > Metazoa > Chordata > Chondrichthyes > Lamniformes > Lamnidae > Carcharodon > Carcharodon carcharias. The sequence goes on from NC_054476.1 coordinate 20,460,155, forward strand.
ATGAGTCAGTGTGATAATTTATTAAGTAATAAGAAATCCAATACTATTGGGTATTAATCAAAACCTACAAGCACACAATTGCTCCATTCTTCTTCGGAGGTAGTAAGTAACTTATAAATTGATTCAAATAGGAGCCCACCACAGAACAGCATGAATAATGGGCAGACACATAATACATATAAAATCTATTTCATGCACCAGAGATTAAAAATTATGCGGATTTTCACACATATTTAATATTGCAAAAGGGGATTTTGAAAGACATAAAAGTATTCAAATGAATGCTCACATCTTGGAATATAAGATGCTAAACAAAACCCTAATCACTAAGTACTTTTTGAAACTTTGTAGCATTTTGACCACTCTGTCCAAGTTAAACCAATTTTCAAAAAATATTTGTTGCTGGTCCAATACCAGTCCTTCCAATTTACTGAATTAAGCATCTGCAGTAGAAATATAGTTGGTGTTCCAGACTGTCAGATTTCCCAATAAACACCACAAGTGTTAGGGGATCTCCTGTGGCATCGCTCGCAGTCATACGGCTTATTATGTTTACTTAACGTGGTGTAGTGGCTTTGTCACTAGACTAGTAATCCAGAGACCCAGGGTAATGCTCTGGGGACCCACCACGGCAGATGGTGCAACTTGAATTCAATAAATATCTGGAATTAAAAGTCTGATGATGATCATGAAATCATTGTCATAAAAACCCATCTGGTTCACTAATGCCCTTTAGGGAAGGAAGTCTATCATCCTTATCTGGTCTAGCCTACATGTGACTCCAGACCCACAGCAACATGGCTGACTCTTAAATGCCCTCTGAACAAGAGCAATTGGGGATGGGCAATAAATGCTGTCCCAGCTATGTCCACATCCCATGAATGAATTTTTAAAATGGTGTCACAGTGCAGCCTAAACACAATAACAAATTTATCTAAATTACACGTATTATGTGGTGCAATTTCATTTTACGTGGCCAAATTTGACTTCCCCCACCAGGCCCAATCTCTTTCAGATTTCTTGCTCCACCTCTCACAATGGACATGCAGCATTCGCTTAAGATGCAATCACTTCAGTTCTTTTTGCTTCCACCTTCTCAGTTATTATACACAATTATAGAAACTATATTTTTCTTGACCGCTCCTCCCCCCAGCCCCATCACTCCCATTCAACCCTCCCTCCTCTTATTTCCTTAGTATAGTTGTTTGTGTATGAGGGCGTTTTTCCACCTGCTCAATCATCCAGGAGTACTGAAGGTTTAAAGGTCTACCTGGTTACTCAATCACTTGAGCTCACCAATCTAACAGCATATAGAAGATCCCATTCAGCAACACAAAAACTGAAGAACAAGGATATGTCAGTTTCTGGCTGGCCCTCTCCAACAGATTCGAAGTACTACCAAGGTCAGGCAGCATCAAGGAACAATGGAATATCTTCAAAAGAGGGATTAGGGAGAGTGCAGAAGTCATCATCGAACAGAGGAGAGGAATCAACAAAGAATGATGAATCACTGACTCAACGTGGAATTTGATTGATGAAAGAAAGCTGGTGAAGATCAAGAGGGACCAGGTAAAGAACATCTGACAAAGATGAGAAGACGATGAAAAATACAGAAGGCTGGATAAAGCCAGGAAGAAGAGCTGCAGGAGAGACAAATGAGGAAGGATAGGGTTAAAAGGCAAAGAGGCAGAAGAAGCAGCAACTCCAAGACGCTGTACAGGATCATATGGAAACGGACTGATGCAAGAAGCAACACCACTGTACCAATCACAGGCAAGGACGGCAGGACACCATTTACAGATGAGGAGCAAGAGGCAAGGTGGGTGGAATGCTTTCAGGAGATACTCAACCAGCCTAACCCCAACTCCACATTTGAAGTCGATGACAGCACCACACCTCAGCAGCTGAACATCAACCTGGAGGAAATTGCAAATTGGAGGTTCAAAGATCCACCAAGAGCCTGAAGAGCAACAAGGCTCCTGGGATTGATGAGGTAACAGCAGAGCTATTGAAACATGGCAAGAACACCATCACAACAGAACTCACAGACCTGTTCAACGAGATCTAGACTGTGGAAGACATCCCTGGAGATGAGGAGTAATTGTCGAGCTGCCAAATTAGGGAACCACAGTGACTGCAACAACTGGAGGGGCATAACACTGCTGTCAGTAGCTGGTAAGGTCTTCAGCGCATGCTCCTCAACAGATTGAGAACACAAGTGGACAGTATCCTTGATGAAGACCAGGCAGGCTTCCGAGGTGGCAGATCATGCTGCGAGCAGAGCTTTACACTCAGATACGTCATAGAACAGAGCCTAGAGCATCACTTGCTATCAATTTCATGGATTTCAAGAGGCTTTTGATAGCATCCATTAGCAATCACTCTGGTACACAGCAAGAAAATACACATCCCAGAGCAGTATATAAACATCTTTAAAGCCTTATACTGCAACCCCAGCTGCTGCATCAAGACCAGCGCTGGCATCAAAGACATGTTCAACATTATCACAGGAGTATGGCAAGAATGCATACTCTCCCCATTCCTTTTTCTCTTGGTTCCTGATTTTGCCATGCAGAAGGTAATGGTGGGTGTAGATTTTGGCATCCCATGGGAACACCACCAACTGATGGGCATGGATTTCTCAGATGACATCACCTTGCTGGCCGAAGAATGCACGTGCTCCAAGATATGACCACCAGTCTTGAGAGTAGTGGCGCCAAGATTGATCTATGCCTCAGCTGTGAGAAGACCAAAACAGTGATGGCTGGACAGCAACAAAAAGCTCTCCCATCACCTTCGTCGATGTTCTACTGTCCAAGGACGTTGACCACTTCTCCTATCTAGGGAATAACACCTTTAGAGAGAATGATGTAGAGATCGATGACCACACAAGAATCAGAAATGCACCATCAGTCTTCCAGTGGCTCCGCAGTCTGGACAGCCAACACCACCACCAAGGCCATGAAACTGCAACTCTACATGTTCATAGTAGTACCAACCACAATTTATGCCAACGAGACATGGAAGGGAACGGCAAAGGAGTTCGATAAATTAGATGTTTTTCACCGGCATTGCCGATGTAAAATCCTGGACATTACATGGAGAGACGGTATTAGCATTGAAGAAGTATGGCAGAGCACTGATTAGAGGCACCTGTGGGACATTGTTATGGAGAGATAACTGAGGATTGCAGGACACATGCTTCGCCTCCTGGACTTAGATTCATCAGAATGCAGGAGAATGGAGATCACCAGATGGAAGAAGAAGAAGCAAAGTACACTTATGAAGGACCTTCAAGAGCAGGATACCACATGGGCTACAGTGAAAGGGATTCTGATGGACCGTAGCTAGTGGGGAAGTCTTGCTGCCAATTGTTCTGCACAGTGCCAGGGGAATTAAGTCTTAGTCAAAGACCAGGATTTTCCAGCCCCCAAAAACCCCCCCATCTCCAATGAACTTTTGGCTGGCCCACCGCACCCCCTGCACTGGGTCCCACCAAGGCAGGGCTGGAAAATCCCAGCCCAAGTCTTCATGAGCCATTTCAACTAACTCTTCCAATAGATCTCTTGTTGTCTCTTCCCCACACACAACACTCTCCCCACACCACCACACTAAAACCACTTTCGGTTTCATCTTCAAACTTAAGCAATTTGCATTAGGTTTGAGTCACTTATTGATTAAAATTAGAAACAGTGGGGGGTCCAAGCCTCAAAATATTGCACTCATTACTTCCTTCCTCCCAATCTCTAAAAAGTATTTGCTGTTTTTATTTTTACTTCAGTCAGTTTCTTAATCATTAAATCATTGCTTCTTTCCTTTGTCAGTTTCATTCTGATTTCTTTGAATTTAAAACTTTCAAAACTTTTCTGAAGACTTTCTGCAAGTCCAGGTATATACAATGTTAACTTTATCATAGCTGTTGGTTTCAGATTAGGAGGGGGGAAAATAATATCAGTAATTTAATTCTGTGGTGCTTCATTCCTAATTGGGAGGTTTTGTACAAGCATGTTGAACAGAAATGGTTTTTGAATTAGTGAATTTGATATTTGAGTCAATGAGAATGGTTAACTAAATGGATGGCCATCATTTCAGTCACCCACATTCGTGTGTGGCACATGATAAAAAACTTAAGTTCGTGCGTATAAATGGAGAAATAAAGCACATAAAAACTAACAAAGGCTTTTCTTCAGAATTACTTCCCAAAATTGCCATTCCAAAATACGAACATACATACAATCATCTGAATTAAGAGTGGGCCACTCGGCCCCTTGAGCCCATTCCACCATTCAATAAGATCACGGCTGATCTGTTTGTAACCTCAACTCCACATTCCTACCTACCCCCGAAAGCCTTTCACCCCCTTGCTTATCAAAAATCTATCTGCCTGTGCTCCCACTGTCTTTTGAGGAAGGGAGTTCCAAAGACTCACAGCCCTCAGAGAAGGAATTTCTCTTCACCTCTGTCTTAAATGGGTGGCCCCTTATTTTTAAAGTAACCCGTAGTCTAGATTCTCCATCAAGAGGAAACGTCTTTTCCACATCCACCCTGTCAAGACCCCTCAGGGGTCTTTGTACGTTTCAGTCGTCACCCCTTACTCTTATAAACTCCAACGGATGCAAGCCGAGCCTGTTCAACCTTTCCTCATAAGACAACCCACGCATTCTAGATATTAGTCTCGTAAACCTTCTCTGAACTGCATCCAATGCATTTACATTCTTCCAATACTGTACACAATACTCCAGATGTGGTCTCACCAATGCCCTGACTGACTGAAGCATAACCTCCCTACTCTTGTACTCAATTCCCCTCACAATAAACGATAACATTCTATTAGCTTTCCTAATTACTTGCTGTGCTTGCATACAATTCATGCACTAGAGCACCCAGGTCCCTCTGCACCTCAGAGCTCTGCAATATCTCACCATTTAGATAATATGCTTCATTTTTATTCTTCCTGCAAAATTGTCAATTTCATATTTGCCCACATTATAGTCCATTTGCCAGATCTGTGCTCACTCACTTAACCTATCTATATCGCTCTGTAGCATCCTTATGTCCTCTTCACAACTTACTTTCCTACCTATCTTTGTGTCATCAGCAAATTTGGCAATCATACCTTCAATCTCTTCATCAAAGTAATCTAAATAAATTGTATAAAGTTGACGGTCCCAGCTCTGGTCCCTGTGGCACACCACTAGTCACATCTTGCCAACCAGAAAATTAGTCATTCATGCCTTCTCTGTTTCCTGTTAGCTAGCCAATCTTCTTTCCAAGCCAATATGTTAGCCCCTACATCATGAGCTTTTATTTTCCACAATAACCTTATCAAATGCCTATGGGAGTCTAGTTTCCCTTTATCCACAGCACATGTTACTTCCTTAAAGAACACCAAAAAATTGGCTAAACATGATTTCCCTTTCACAAAACCATGTTGACTCTGCCTGATTACCTTGAATTTTTCTATGTGCACTGCTTTGACGTCTTTAATAATAGCTTTGAACAGTTTCCCTATGACAGATGTTAAGCTAACTGGTCTGTAGTTTCCTGCTTTCTGTCTCGCACCCCTCACCCCACTTTTTGAATAAAGGAGTTATTTGCTATTTTCCAACCGGAAGAAACCTTGCCTGAATCTAGGGAGTGACAGAAAATTAAATCCAATGCATCAACTATCTCACTCGCTACTTCTTTTATAACCCTAGGATGAAGTCCATCAGGATCCGGAGACTTGTCAGCCCGCAGTTCCAACAATTTGCCTAGTACCACTTCCACTGTGATTGTAATTTTCTTGAGTTCCTCCCTCCCTTCTATTTCCTGATTTACAGCGATTCCTAGGATGTTACGAATCTCCAACATCACCAAACGAAAGCCAAATCAAAATGCCTTTGTATTGAACTTAGATTGGGTGTACTCTCAAATAAACATGAGCAATGACAGCTCCCCAGTGATGAATATAAACACTTACTGTATATACTGGATCACATAAGCAGCATATATAGTCCAAAGCATTTATTATATAATTCTTTCTTCTTCTCAGAGTGGAACACCAGCTAAAATGGATCATGTTTAAAGCAAAATATGACTTTTAAGTGGCCAAGATCAGTTCAGCAGATCTATTTCTGCAAGAATCTCAGTAACTTCCCTTGTGGGAACATGAAGAAATTCAAAGCCAGTAAGATCAAGGATGAGAAATGGGACTCTTCTCACAAGATTGCTTGCTGTTGCTAGCAACTTCCATTAAAGCTTCAAAAAATGCTTCACTTTTTACAGACTCTCAACTGCTACTGAATCTCCATTATAAGCTGTTAAAGAATGGAGGACTGTAAAAACAAAAAGCACTGGCAGCTCTGTGTAATTCGACAAAATGTGAAAATTTATTTTTAAAAATCCAATTATCTTTGAAAGACTGAATGTTGGAGTTCTCTATGGTAGTTTAAAAAAAAAGTAAGTAATATACAAAAGCAAGATTCAACTTAAATATACACACATGCTCTGGTCTGACCAGTTTCAATGTTTTATTAACCTTATCCCTAAACTTGCCTGCCAATTTTTCTCCTCCCTTTGAAGGCTTAGCTGTAAATTCTCTGGACGCAAAAGTAAACAGGGTGCCTCTGTAATCTCTTCTTTGCATAGTCTACTACAAGATATATTACTTTTCTCATTACCATTGCTGAAGTAGCTCCTTACAAGTAATATAACCTCTTATTCTTAAATTATTACAAAAATTACTGTGAGATACAATGTTCCCAGCTCACTGAATCAACATGTTTCCTCACAACACTGGGCCAATGAAAACATCACAACGTTATTATTACAACCATCACTCTAACAGACTGCATTGGTGACCTGATTTGAGAAGAGTAATTCAATAAAACTCCACTTTTTTATATCTAGTAATCAATTCTAGCTATTGTAGAATAGGATCACAAAATCAAAATTGTATACAAGTTAGGTTATTTTAATATTTGGTAAGGAGTCACTCTCCCTCAGACTTACATGGCATAAAAGTGTGACGTGTATAAGATAAGTAACTAGCATATGATGATTTCAGGTAATTCTCTCTCTCAAAGCGCGCGCGCGCGCACACACACACACACACACACACACACACACACACAATAAACATCGTCTTTTTAATTAGCCAAATCACCTTAATTATCAAAATCTAATCATTACAAATAATCATGAAGTTGGTCCTTTGCTATTCACTTTTTTCTCTCTCCTCATACTCAAAACAATTTTCTTCTCCCCTCTTCTGAATGCATTGTAGCCACAGCCAAAAGGTCCTGGGCTCATCCAAATACAAATTTTTGCTATTATTGGCAGGGTCTTCAACTGTTTGTTGCTGATAGGTGGGGAAGGGAGGAATAATCATCACAGCTACTTCAAATCTAGTCCTCAGCCAATATTCACACACATGAAGTTCCAGCAGGGAACCACAGCATAGAAATCAGATTGCTTTTCCCCTCCTAACCTCAGTGGATCAGGGGACAATTGCAGATGCCCTGCTGCCAACCTGCCTAAGATCAACTGGCAAGACAGTGAGGGGTCTACCCTGGGTCATCGCCATCTGTATGTCCAATTACTCACTTCTTGAGACATCATGGAAGTTGGAAGAGTTTTCTGAATCATGCGGTGGAGATGGTACCTTTGACCAAGAGTCTGCTTTCCCTGTCGGGTTTGGAGCATTCATCAAATTGTAACAAGACAAGCTCTGAATCCATAGCAGAGAGATAAATAGTTTATCAACATTATTAATGTGTAAATGCACTAGTTTGTGAGTAAATTTTTTTGCTACGGTAAATTTATATAACAACTACATTATACAAGCTCATTAAATATTTGTTGCTTCAAAGGAACCTCATCCAAACAAGCTGGTTTTATATCCGCACCCATTCATTAACAAATTCCCCAAGGCTGGCTCATGTTAATTCCCTTTCCACACAAATACTCAAAGCATCTTGTTTAGACAGACAACTTCATTTCATGCATGAAAAGCACTCCTTTTTTCTGGCAATCTTCCAGTTCAGTTCTAAACACCTGGTGAGATATCACTTTGGCTGCTTCAGCCCTCTAAATGTGAGCATTGTACCAAATACATTCCCTTGACCAACACCTGCGCTACATGCCTAAACTAGTGATGGAAGCTGTTTGGGGTTGTGTGTTTGTGTGTGTGTGTGGAGCGGTAATACAAGACAATCATACACTTCTAGCCATAATTTAAATAATATCCTAAATTGCATTATCTGGTCCCAAAAGATTCCATGCTTACCTTCTCTCTACTTTCTTCTTCAAAACACAATTCTTTTTACCCCAGTTCCCATCCAATGCCAACTCAAAACTCTGCTTTCATGGAATTCATTTCCGAACAGTAGGAGGGAGGGTCATTCATTTGGGGCGCAATTACTTTACAACCATAGCATTGTAATTCCATAACCAACTCAGAGGACATGAATTGGTGAAATGATTAGACAGCTATATCAGCTATTCCCCACCCCTGCATTATAGCCCAGAAAGTTGCATCAGTGAGCAACTTAACCAGACCTGGCAAAATTTACACCTAACCACTGGCAGGCATTCTTTAGTAGAGAGGCAGTCCTGGAATTCAAATCTACAACTGTCTCATTACATGTGAAGTATCCTATCACATATACCATGTATGCCATTTTAATCAGTTCAATGGGTAAATGCAGTGCCCATTGTACCACTGAAAAAGATTCCTGACCTTTCATAAGTTAGCTGATCTCAGCCAGGGTAGCAGTGAAGATGATACAATTGGGCTGAGCTAGGGAAGGGGTAGAGGCTTAGGGATTGAATCAAGAATTATTCTATCTAGTGTAATTACACGTGTCTGGGTGCAGGGTTTGAAGAGAATCAAGGTCAGCTATGATAACCTTTGTGGGATGATATACTGCCAGTAGCCATTGCCTGATCACAACATGAAAATGGCTACTTGAATGAGATAGTACAGGACTTCCATTATCCATGAACTGCACATTAACATGAGGCAATGCTATCAGGAGAGGAGAAAAAAAAAGATGAGAAACATTTGGTGAGAATTGTGAGGTGAAATGTTATAGTATAATAACTTGCATTTATATAGCACATTTAATGTTGCAAAATATCTCAAGATGCTTGCCAAGAGTGTTATCAATAAAAATTTAACATTGAGCCACAGGAGGAAATATATCAGGGCAGAGGACTATGAAGCCAGGTCAAAAAGGTAAGTTTTAAGGAGCATCCGAAAGAAGAAGAGAGGTGGAGAGGTTTAGGTAGGAAATTCCAGAGTGTAGGGGCCAGGCAGCTGAATGTATGGCTGCCAGTGGTGGAGCAAGCAAGATCAAAGAGGCACAAAATGCCAGAATTGGAGGGGTGCAGAGATCTAAGACTGGAGGAGGATGCAAAGATAGGGAGGGTCAAGGTCATAGAAGGATTTAAAATAAGGCTGATGGTTTTAAGATTGAGGCATTGCCAGATCGGGATCCAGCAAGACGGTGAGCACAGGGGTGATGGATGAATGGGACTTGGAACCAACAAAGCAACACATTCAGCAACCATAGCAACATCCAATTTCCAACTTTTCTCATGCTGACAATAGCATGGTGCATCACTGCAATAAACCTTTGCAACACAAGACTAAAACCTACATGCATTTTTACAATGCCCTTCTGCTGTCTGAATAATGGAAGAAGGAAGTACTGAAAGCCTCTGAATACATCACTCAAGAGGCTAATGACAAGTGTATGCAAACAGGATAGATCACAAAACCTTTATTAGAGTTCACCTTATTTTAATGGTGGGTAAAATTCAAAGCATTTTAAAGCAATAGTGACCAATAACATTTCAAATACATCCTTCAGGGAATATTACAACAGCTCATTAAAGGAGTTTAACTACTTGGAGCAGGTGCATTTTACAACTCAATTCACGGTTTCATATTAAAATGAATTTAGAGCAAGTCTACTGGACTGTCGCTGGCTAATGGCACAATGAGATTGTTACCATACAAAGTCATCTAAGATTATCTGGGAGAATGATGTCATAGCCATCTTCATAGGTTCCATGTGGTGATGACCTATGACGTTGTGAAATGTAGGCATGTTACACAGCAAGTTGTGAAAAGACACACAATACCAGTTCATTTTACATCGAAGCAATGTAGCAATGCACACACTTAAAAAATCAAATATTTAGTAAAAGCCAATAATCTGATTAACCCTTTTGTGACTGGCATTTGATTTAATTACTGAATACAGTGTTTTCTGCACGGTGTCCTTTTAAAATAAATGGTAAGACATAAAAAAAGAAAAGGAAGCATAAGAGACGAAAGGTTGTCTTTTAATTTTCTGTTGCTTTGCTTTAATACAAAACATAAACTGTCAATTTTGAAACTTTCTGGCCCCAAAGGATTTGTCAAGCAATTTGTCTGACCAGTGAGGAAGGGGACCCAGGTATAGGATTGCTGAGACTGATGTTGCACCCAGGTGATACAATGCAACTGAGCAAATTATAATTTTTGTTAGTAAGTATTAAACTAGTTTACCAGTTTTCACAAAGTCGATTTCCTTTCAAGCTGCTCAAGAATGTCTATATAATTTAATTTCCACTACTGAGAATTATTTTTGCTTACATATTTTAATGATTCTAAGTTGTGACATACTCTGCATCTTTCCTGAAACCAACCCTGAAGTCGTCAACTACAAAAGGCCTTACATCTACTATATTTTGATGGAATTTGATATATTTATCAATATGCAAGTTGGTTAGTGTGCTTGTGAACTGAATGCTTTCCATTTCACCCACCCACTATCAGCAGCAAGTGTCTCCAGCTCAAAGCAAAAGAAAACCCACTCCACACTGTCCGACAATATGACTAATCCCCATTTCTGAAACACACCATTTTTCCCTTTTTCCATGTCAGCCATCTCAGGGTGGAATCACCCCAGATTTGCACTAAGCGCGGTAAGAGTGGGTACAATGATGTTCTACCTGCCGTTTCGTCCCAAACTCACCACATTAACTATGCGTTCCCAGGAAACACGCTGTTTCGATGGTGGACGGGCTCTCATTCGCCCAACAGGCCATCACCCCGCCGCTTCATCGAGCCAGGCACCATATTTAAAGTCCACAGATCTCAGTGCTTCCAGCCCACGACTACTGCAGGGAAGATGTCCATGAAGGGCAAAAAAACTAAAGCCCCCAGGTTTAGTGATGCATCACTGAAATGCCTTTTGGATGCCATGGAGGCCTACCGCTATGTCCTCTAGCCCTGCTCTGGCCACAGGATGGGCAGCGGCCTGACCAACCAGGCTTGGGAGGTGGTGATCAGTGTCAATGCTGCACAGAAAAGATTGACCATCCAATGCAGATGGAGGATGAATGATCTCACCCATTCAGCCAGGGTATGGCAACCATCTCATCACTCTAAACTCACACACTCAAGCCCATCACACATTCGCTGGCATCTCACTCACTGCCAGCTCAAAGGGACACCACCACCCATTCTCACACACATACCCTCTCCTCTGGAGACTGCCTCCTCAGCCTTCACCATCTTTAGGCCACTTGCACAGATCAACTTGAGCCCACACAGACACACACCCTGGGATACCCTCCTTCCCCAGTACAGCCCTCACCCTGCAGCCTCTTCCCTTACCTGAGGCCATTTCTCTCCCCTCACCAAGCAAGCCATAGCTCTGCAGCCATTGAAAAGTCACCCACATATGGTTGATCTGGTAGGTAGAGACCGGCCATGAGCACCACCCTAATAGTGATGTGGTGCGTGTGAAGCCTGGCACTGATGACTGCAAGTGCTGACCGAAGCAAGGTAGGCAAACAAACCTTGAAGTCTCGAGTGAAGTCCAGCCCACCAGGTGCACATCGCTTATGTCCTATTTCCATTATTTTTAAGTGTATTTCCATCCATAGTTTTATCTCTACCTTCTAGCCTATTTCGATCCCTTCCCTTCACCCCACCCCACCCCCACTAGGGCTATCTGTACCTTGCTGGTCCTGCTTTCTACCCTTCATTAGCACATTCCTTAGATAATATCACCAGCTTCAACACCTCTTTGTCTTTTTGTCCATGACATCTTCTGGAATCTCCACCTATCACTAGCCCTCTATCCAGCTCTACTTGTCCCACCCCCCCTTAAACCAGCTTACAGTTCACCTCTTTTCTATTTTTACTTAGTTCTGTTGAAGAGTCATACGGACTCGAAACGTTAACTGTGTTCCTCTCCGCAGATGCTGTCAGACCTGCTGAGTTTTTCCAGGTATTTTTATTTTTGTTTTGGATTTCCAGCACCCGCAGCTTTTTGCTTTTTTCACTTATGTGCAGTTATGGAACACATCAGCATGTTTTACCACTGATGCAGGCGGACAATCCAGCGGGGCGGGGCAGGGTTGGCAGGGGGGGGATGATTCTGGCCGGTAGGCCTAATAATGCTGATGTATTACAAGAGGTTCTTGATGTCTGATGGCGGAGAACGCAGTCTGCCATCAGCGGGATGAGCAGACATCGCAAACTGGTTTCACGCTGTCATAAACCCGATCGCACCATATTGTCTGGTCACGCCACTGAACACCGGCATGCACGGAAGATCCTGGCCTTAGGTCTTGACATTGTTAACTGGAGTCTGCATGCAGCAAGACCTGCACAACATTCAGGCTTGGGCTGATGAATGGCAAGTAACATTCACGCCACACAAGTACAAGGCAATGACTATCTCCAACAAGAGAGAATCAAGCCACCTCCATTTGACTTTAATAGTATTACCATTGGTGAATTTCCTGCCATCCACATCCTGGATGGGTGAGGGGTCACCACTGACCCCTCTGGAGCCACTACATAAAATACTGTGGTTGTAACATCAGTTAAAAAGCTGGGAATTCTGCAGTGAGTAAATCACCTCCTGATTCCCCAAAGCCTGTCCACCATCTACAGGGCACAAGTCAGGAATGCAATGGAATATTCTCCACTTGCCTAGGCGAGTGCAGCCCCAACAACACTCAAGAAGCTCAACACTATCCGTGACAAAGCAACCCACATGATTGGAACCCCATCCATCACTATGGGAATCTAGATCCATGGGAACACCACCAGCTGCAAGTTTGCCTCCAAGTCACCCACCACCCTGACTTGGAAATATATCTCTGTTCCTTCACTATCACGGGGTCAAAATCCTGGAACCCCCTCCCTAACAGCACCATACATGTGCCTGCACTACACAGACTGCAGCAATTCAAGAAGGCGGCTCACTGCAGCCTTACAAGGGCATTGGGGATGGGCAATAAATGCCGGGGCACTCACATCCCATGAACGGATAATAAAAAAGCACTAAATTAGGGAAGAGTAGGAGGGAGTTCTGCACTGTCGGACCACGAAGAACTGGACTGAGAATGCCCTAACTCATTTCATATAAAACCTTTAGAGCCAGCAAGTACAAAGAGATTTCTGGATTAAGCCCAGGAGATGAAAGACAACATGTGAGAAATTGGTCTCAAGCAGTGGTATAAAAAGGGCCACCTCAGATCAGCTTCCTGTTATAGGCAGTGGCTGACATTTAATTCCACCAACTGCAATGGAACTGAATATCACGCCCTACGTTTAACGGGTACATTCAGTTTTGCACCACTACCTGAGGCCAATTTCTACCTCGATGCATCCAAACTATTGCACCAACCAGATTCCTTAATAATACTATCCTTATTTAACAAAACAAAATAAAAGTATGGAGCTTTAGTCTGTTTTTACAGCAGAATGTTTGAATAAAGGTATACTCCCACTTCCACATAAAGGCAAAGTAGTTTCACTTGAACATCCACATGAAAGTAGCAATGAAACATAGGGGCCAGATCCTGATCTTACTCCCACATGCACTAAGTCATGCAGCGCAAGATCCCAGATGGGCCTCTCACATGGTTTGATAGTGGACGAAGGTTGAGCTTAAGAAGTTGGACCTCCTGAACACTTAAAAATCAATACTGAATCTTTTTCACATTATAAAAGAGCAAATATTGTCACCTAGTTCTTTGTATAGGTTATACCCATCAAGAAAGATTAAAAAGACTGATCACCTTTTCTCTGGAAAAGAGAGGCCCATCTCTTTGGGTGACCCAATAGAAGTCTTCAAGATTATGAACAGATTTAATAGGGTAGATACAGAATTGTTTCCAATTGCAGTAAATCCAGAACTAGGGGCCATAAATATAAGATAGCAACTAATAAATCTAAAGGGGAACGAAGAAGTAACTTCTTTACCCAGAGAGTGGTTAGAATGTGTAACTTACAGGGAGTAGCTGAGGCAAATAACGTAGATGCAATCAAGGGGAAGCTGGATATGCACATGAGGGAGAAAGGAATAGGAGGTGGGTGGAGTTAGAAGAGGAATGGGAGAAAAGTCATAAGGCCCTATTTGGTCGAATGGCCTATTTCGGTGCTGTACAATATTTTGTAATTTTTAAAAAATATTGTAATGTACAGAACTGTTACCTGGCCAGCAGAATCCACATAGCTGTAGCACCACTGCCATTTGCTGGTTGTGTTTCACATTCAACAACCACAGGTCTCAAAAAACACAGAGCAAAAAGCTGCAGATGCTGGAAACTTGAAGTAAAACAAAAAATACTCAGCAGGTCAGACGGCATTTTTGGCAAGAGGAGCAAAAAGTTAACCTTTCAGGTCCATAACCTTTCAGCTAAAATGCTCAAACTGACAACATAGTATATTTACAGCACCAGCCAGAAAAGATGTATTGAGTTGTTACATACATCAAAATAAACTGAAAAGCAGTTAAATTGAAATATATTGAAGATGTTCTGTGCCCTTTTTAATTTCAATCTTTTCTTAACCATTGCTCATTATAGTTGCTGCTTTTAATAATATTTTATGCTTTCTTCACTCTTGAGACCGAACTTTAATGCGCAATTAAAGGCAGACTGAGTGGAGCTATCCACTTACAACGGTAGACAGCTACATTTGTTTAATTACTTTTCACAGATGCAAAAGGCACACACAGACAGATCAGATGCTGCAAAGTAACACAGATATTTCATGTTTTCCTTTACTTAGAGTGACAAGCTGCAGGAACAGCAGGCAGTACATGCAAATTTCAGTGATCAGGAACAAGGAATTTGTCAGCAGCTATGGAGAAGGTGGTGAGTGTAAGGAGAGAAATTCAGCTCAGTATAATTTAATTTGTTGTGGACTTAAGAGGTGACAGCTTAAGTTTTGTATAATTTGGCATGATCTTCACTATTGCTGATATGGTGTCCAAAATTTGCAATAAATAATGCTTAAATAAAGGTTGCATTTAACATTCATTTCCCACTATAAAAAGACTTAAAGACATAATACGTGTCAGCAGGACGATGCAGGAATGGTTCAGTACTCTCTTCACTTGGCTGCCGACATAAATATCAGCCACAACAAAACCACTCAAACCAGCTAACCAGCAAGGAGTTTCTCTTACTAGAGAATGACTTTGAAGGAAGCCAGCTGCAGTATGTTAAGTCAGGAAGCAAATAGAGAAATACTCTAATACGACATAAGCACTCATTTCCTTTAGAACTACTGAAGCAATACAGTATGATGCCATGCAGAAACATCTTGTGCTTTATAAAAGACAATAGCTAAAAAATGAGGAATATACATCCTGAGACAATGAATTTATTTTCTTCCCTTCTAAAATGTCTCTTCTTTCCATCTAGCCTAACCAAGAGGTTTGATGAAGACTTAACCCACCCCCACGCCTAAGGCCTACCAACGTCAATCTGTAATTAGTCATGAAGACATGCACGACAGAAATGTAGAGTAACTAGCCTCCAATTATTTCTGTCCCCACGAGGAAATGTCTGAGTGGGTATTTCTCAGTGACAGCACACACAAAATTAGACTCGAATCAAGTAGATTGTGGACAGGAACATATGTTTGCCCATTCCATACTGCAACATGCTAGACTGTAGTGGGAAATCCAACAACAACAAATCCAAACAACAGCTTCCTGAGCACCGCAAAATTCTAACTCATTCAGTGCTCATTTAACTCCATACGAGAAGTTATACAAAGTTTCAAGAAATTGCAATGTTGCAAGCTGCATCAAGCTGGTACTTTTATTTTCTTTTATTGTTTCTGGATTTCTTGACATTCCAGATTTCTTCAAATACTTGCGATACAACCATCACAGCCCTCAGATAATAAATAAGCTACTATCGTACTTGGAAAGCTCAAAATGACCACAGGATTTTAATAAATCATCAAAGCAATTGGCTTCTCGCACTGTTTCCATTTCTCCTCCCTTCAAAAAGATTTCAAAGCCCATCTTCTCACAAGCCTTCGATCATCTTCTCTCATGTCATGCCCCCACTCAGTTTATTACTCATCCGAGGGATTTCTTTTGCTTGTTAAAGACTATAAGACTATACATGGTGTTGGTGCTGCCGCTGCAGGTTTTGGAGATACAGGCCAGGATTTTGCCCTCGTCGGGCAGGCTTGGCGAGGGCGAGCGGGAGCGGTCAGGAAGTGACCACCGCCCGCGATCGGGCCACAACCACAATTTCATGGGGGAGGGGGTGGGTGCGGAAGAGGGCGAGCGGGGAACTTTGCGCATGCCACAGGTGTGCATGCCACAGGTGCGCATAGGTAAAACTCGTTGAGGCACAGAGCTGCCTCAGGAAGATGAAAAGTTTTGAAAATTAAAAATAAAGAATTGTTAAGAAAGCACGTCCCCTCATGTGACAGACATGTTATTAATGAAATGTTAAAATTTTTATTTTACTTTTAATTGCTATTGGAAATCTCATCCCGCCCATGGATGAGGCTTCCTTAAAAAAATGCAAAGGTCGCTTGGCCTTTTTGCCTGCCCGCTAACCGTGAGGTTGTACAGGCGGTGAAAAGTTTCATTTAATTGGTACTTTAATGGTCTTATTAGGGCTGTTAATTGTCGGAGGGCGCGCTGCCAACCCCCACACGTGCCCACCGACCGAAGTATTGCACGGGTGTGCCAAGACATCAGGATGCTCGCCCGACATCATCGCGCGTGACATTTTACACTCATTCAGGTTGCGCGAGCATCCGCCCGCCAAGCATAATATTCTGGCCATAAAGATTTATACCACATAGTCCACGGATTAAAATATAACTGATGCTATACAAAAGTTGACTGTTTTCCAATGATTCCAAGCCATTGTTCTAAACAGAGACTTGGCAGAATTTTCAGGGGCCTGGAAATACCAGCACCAGCTGGAGTGCCAGTTTCCCAACCCCATCCCCATCCCCAGCACTAGCCTTTTTTGCCAGGTGGGTTCAGGGCAGCTCACGAGGTGGGCAGCCAATTAAGCCCATTAAGAGCCTTGTTAAGGGCACCGAAGGGAGGCCAATTCGGATTTTCCAGTAAGCTGCTAGTTTCTCGATGTGACGGGGATGCAGGCACCCAGCGACAGGCCAGGGAACAGCACTCCAGGCAGGCCCACAAGCCTTCCCTGCCTGCCTGCCTGGGTGCAGCAGTACACCCAAAATCCACCCTGTGGGGGGAATTTTCTCTCCCATCTCCTATCCCCACCCCGCAGTAGTGAGTGCGATGTGGCTGCTCTTTTTCTGTTTCTTTTCATTACATTTTTTCAGAAGTTGGTGAGAGGGCATTTCCATGTTGAAGCGCCCTCTCAGTTAATTACGCTTTATTGCTGCCTTCTCCTCCATTCAAGCTGGTAGGCCCCTGATTCGCCATCCAGCTTCGTGAGCCCACCTGTCTCCCTTAACTGGACAGGGAACCGCGTCCATGCCAATTAAGGGTGCAACCCAATCAAAACCCCACAAGTGACTGCTTCCCCTCAGAGGCAAGTCAGGTACCCGGAAACAGCTCTGCTCTAGTTTCCCACGCCAAAGCACAAGTTCAGCCCAATTGGTGGGACCTTTGACTACAAAATTTAAAATTGCCCTCATGAAGAGGATCTTCACAATTATTCAGTCCCACTTCCTCGCGTGATAAGTTGCAACATAATGTATTTCCCTCGTAAAAAGTGACAAATTCTCCATAAGGAGGCAGAAAATAAAGTCAACGAGTGTTCCCTTTTGTTCACTGTCCAGCTGAAGCGCACGAGACAGCAACAGCACACGTGTTCCTCTCCCTACGTTGCATGAGGGCAAGATTAGCCTCAGCTACATTGTTTCCCTTGTCAGAAAGCCAGGTCACTGTCTATGCTTGCACACACTCACTCTGATGAAAGGTTGCTAGTGCCCATTGAACAATGAACAGCATCAGTCACAGCCTTCTGACTAGGCGAGGTGAGGTTGGTGGGGGGGGGGTGGTGTAAAGAAAATAAGCCAACATCAGGATAATAGAGGTTTACAATTATATGTATAATATATTCTGATGCGATCACACTGTAATACAGCTTAGTGTGGGCAGAGGGGTTGTGGCAGAGATACTATGCTATGAACTATCTGGCCAAATTAATAATCTGATTCCACTGCAATGAACTACTAACTCTACAATATATTGCTCCACAATTTCTTATCACGAGACAGTAGCATGGTTATTGAGGTTTACTAAATCATGAGAAAGAAATAGCATTTCTATATTCATGCACCCACTAAAAGTGTATTTTCTGAAATAATTTTTGCTTTTAAAGTGCTGGTTACCCACAAACTGCAATGAAGCATTACTTTTAGAGAGGTTTTTCTCCCCATCAGATGTGAACTGTATCTACGAAAAAACAAAAGCAAATTTCAAGTGCATATAAGCTTTTTACTGCATGTAACCAATTTGCAATTATTAGCACATAATTGGATCAGCAGATGTGAATTCCTGAAGCTCATAACAACAGGAAAAAATGGTAAATGCCGGATAGGCTCAGCAGGGCTGGCAGCATCTGTGGAGAGAGAAACAGAGTTAATGTTTCGAGCCTGAATGACTTCTTTAGAGCTAAAGAGAAGTTGAAATATGATGGATTTTATACTGTTTAAGAGAGGGGTGGAGCGGGTGGAACGGGATAGAAGGTCAGGGATAAGTGACAGCTAAGGAGAGACTGACAAAGGTGTCATGGACACAAGACAAAGGAAATGTTAATGGCAGTAGTAAAAAGAGTAAAGAAGGTGCTGATAGCGGCATAAAGGTAAGATAGCAGAAGGTGTTAATAGCAGAATAAGGGTTGGCACTCTGTGAAAGCAAAACATAAAAACAAGTGACAAACAGTCCTGTGGGGGGAGGGGGCTGTTTGGGGAAGAAGGATTTAAAAAATGAACAAATAAATAAAAGAATAAAATAAAAATGTTTATATATATATATATATATATATATATATCAATCAGAAGGAAGGAAGGACGGAAGGAAGGGAGGGAGGGAGGGAGGGAGGAAGGAAAGAAGGAAAGAAGGAAGGAAGGATGGATTTTAAAAGGGGTCAAGGGGGAGGAGAAAGTTCATGGGCTGAAGTTGTTGAACTCAATGTTAAGTCCAGAAGGTTGTAAGGCACCTAATCGAAAGATGAGGCGCTGTTCCTCCAGTTTGCGTTGGGCTTCACTAGAACATTGCAGCAGGCCAAGGGCAGATGTGGGCATGACAGCAGGGTGATGTGTTGAAATGGCAAGCGACAAGAAAGTCTGGGTCATGCCTGCAGACTGAGAGAAGGTGTTCCGCAAAGCTCACCTGTCCTTACAGTCCAAGGCCCCAAACACTCCTTTCAGATGAAGCAGCACTTCACTTGCAGCTCCTTCAATTTGGTCCCATGCATTCGCTGCTCCCAATGCAGTCTCCTCTACTGGGGAGACTAAACACAGACAGGGTGACTACTTTGCAGAACACCTTCACTCAGTCTGCAAGCATGACCCACACATTCTTGTAGCTTGCCATTTCAACACACCATCCTGCTGTCATGCCCACATGTCTGTCCTTGGCCTGTCTGTTCCAGTGAAGCCCAACATAAACTGAAGGAACAGCACCTCATCTTCCGATTAGGCACCTAACAGCTTTCCGGACCTAACATTGAGTTCAACGACTGAATTCTCTCCTCGCTCTTGGCCCCTTCTTTAATCTAATTTTTATTTATTCCTGTATTTAATTTTATTCCTTTATTTAATTGTTCATTTTTTAAAATCCTTTTTTCCCCAAACCCCTCCTCTCCTCTCATAGGGCCATCCACAGTATTTTGCTTTTATCTCAGGATAAAAATGCTACTTCAGTAAAGTAAAACACAATGAGACATTCTTTGAGAATGCTTACTGCAACCTTAGTTTGGCAGACTTTACCCACACTTAAAAGCTCTGGTCATTCAGAGGGAAGTGAAGCAACCTATTGGACTGTTCTAGTCTAGTAGCTTCACTAAAATCGATTAGTGCTTAGCAACGATAAGCTTGTTTCTCAAACCATTCCATTTTTTTACTGGGGTGACCCTGGTTGCATCTTTCATTTACTCTCAAAATGCTATATAATTAAAAAATATATATATAAAATATATAAAATGCTATATAATCTGAGTTGCTGGGGCAGGTAGAATGCTGAGGATGCACTCATGATATCCAGTTTTAGGGAGGTTGTGTTAAAATTCAATCAATCAACTTCTAAAAAGAAAATGATCTCAAGCTAAAAAACAGACATAAACAAATTATCTTATCTTTATCTCACTGTTGTTTGTGGGCTCTTGCTGCATGCCGGTTGGTTGCTGTAGTTCCAGACATTACAACATTGACTACACTTCAAAGATATTTAATTGGCTCAAGAAATACTTTGGGACGTTCTTGAGCTTGTGGAGGACGTTGGCCGGGACTTTGAAATTCCCACCGAAAGTCATTGGATGTTCGGCTGCCTCTCCAAATTTTCTGTCCCACCTCACGGGCAGGACTGGAAAATCTCGGCCATTATGTTAAGGTCAGTTCGCTTTTTCTTTCCTTTATATGAGTATTATGTGATGGATGTATCTCACTGCCGATAAAAGATACTAATTATACCGACATGGTGTATATTATATATTTCAATAAACTCTAGAAATACTTAGGCCGGGATTTTTCGGCCCCATCACAGGCAGGACCCCACCGAGGGTGAGGCGGTGCCCCAACCAGAGGCCCATTGACTTGCGGCGGGACTGGAAGATCGTGGCAGTGGGCGGGTGCAGAAAATCCCGCCGTTAGTTACGTGAATTTGAGAACCATCCCTTCCTTAAAGGAGGACTGTTAAACTGGAGAATCCCTAAGAGTTTAATGCAAAAAATCCAAAAACAAATACTTAAATGTATGTTTGAAGGAGCCGCTTACCAAACTTCTTACTCGCCAGCATCAAGGAAGCAACATGCTCATAAAATGATTTTCTATACTCTGCGTCCACTTCCAGAAATAACATTATTCATTCAAGCCTTGCTTCAGGAGATGTCTTGTTTTCCTGTCCCCCTTTCACAGTTGATATAAAGCTACAATAAACTAGCAACAGAACTAAGCTGAAGGGTCAAAACATGCCTGTGCTCAGCATTTGCTCTTGTTCACTTGAATGACCTACATTCTAAGTATTGGTCCACCACAATAATAATATTTCAATACATAGCTTAAACTAATACACCTATATAGCAGGGCTTGCGATGAAAATTTCCATGCTTCCAAAAGCTAAGAGCCAAGAGGGATGGGAAAAATGAAAGACGTTTCCAAACTTGGAAAAGCCTTTCCTTCAACCTTTTAAAGCAAATATAAAAGAAACACACATCTGAAAAACACTCAGAGCTGTAGAAATACGGAAAACAGATTTATTTTTCTTGCATTTGCCAAATAGCTGTCAGTTATTAGGTATACACCTATACCCATGAGGACACTGAATTTGGCTGGTGAATTTAATTTTCAATAAGCATGGATAGAATTAATACAGTGAGGCCCACTTAAGATAAAATCGAGTGAGATGAATTTTGGCTCAAGATCAACATATTTCTTTGTACAAACTATTTTGATTTAAGACGAGGTAAATTATTGGCTAAGACTCAATTTAACATGATTAAACCATCTTAAAATTTACATTTCGAAGCATAATTCACGTCTTGGGGTCATTTGTGATCCAATTTCCTGCCTTATTTTTCTATACTATTCCGTAACAACAGGGTATGGAATGACCATGCGATTGAGGCTCGCTGGCCGTAAATCAAATCTAACACTTTTCATTGGTCAATACCATCCGAACAAAGTTGCCGATTGCTACTTTGCACATTCTTGGAGTAGCAGAGGTACCAGGCAGCAGCACAGATTTTAAACAGAGTGATTTTTATTATACACAACGAGACATCAGTTGAGGGCAAGTTTTAAAAAATAACAACCTTGTAGCTTTTGGTGTAGAATACCTGCATTAATATAACACCATGCATGGCCTCAGGACATCTCAAAGCCAATGAAGTACGTTTTTTGAAGTGAAGCTGCTGTTGTAAAATAGGAAACACAGCAGTCAAGTGGTGCACAGCAAGGTTCCACAAACAGCAATGTGATAATGAGCAGATAATCCTTTTCTGTATTGCTAGTTGAGGGATAAGTATGGCCAGCACTTTATGCATCTATTTATCAATATCATATGGCACAGAATGCAAAGTAAGCACTTTTCAGAAAGGAGATAATGTTATAATTGAGCATGAGTTTATACAGTGATTTGTGCTATGCATTGCCACTCAGAAACAGCCAACCCAAGAAATCATATCCACATGGTCAAAAGACAGTGAAAGGAAAAATAGGAAAGGCTTTTATAGTTTGTTATAGAACACAAATAAAATAGCAGGTTCACTATGAAGAATGCTGGGGGATTCCACTTCTTTCCTGGGAACAATAGGGTCACATCCTCTGGCGAACCACCTGATAAACCCAATCAGGAGGTTCTTGGGTGAAACCCCACCCGGACGCAATGCACTTACAAGATAAAAGCAAAAAAACTGCGGATGCAGGAAATCCAAAACAAAAACAAAAATACCTGGAAAAACTCAGCAAGTCTGCCAGCATCTGCAGAGAGGAGCACAGTTAACGTTTAGAGTCTCAATGACCCTTCAACAGAACTAAGTAAAAATAGAAGAGAGGTGAAATATAAGCTGGTTTTTTGGGGGTGGGGGGAGGCGGCGGTGGGACAACTAGAGCCAGTGATAGGTGGAGGTAACGAAAAGATGTCACAGACAAAAGGACAATGAGGTGTTGAAAGTGGTGATATTATCTAAGGAATGTGCTAATTAAGGGTAGAAAGGGCGATGCACATACAATTTCAGTTTGAGGCACATAAAAAGTGCCCTGGTGTGTTTTTCTACATTAAAGGGGCTATATGAATGCATGGTGTTGTTTACTTGAATGCTGTCGTTGTCAGAGGTTTCAAATCATTCCTCCTCCTCCTGTGATATTACTTGGAAAAAGCGCTTCTGGTTTCCTTGCCAAAATTCCTCTCTTGACCTGTACCACCAAAAAGAAATCGTTCATTAATTTGCTATTTGTGAAGCACTGTTGATCACCAACTGGCTACAGTTCTTTTGCTCACAGAACTGTGACTGCACTTCAAAAATAACCCAACTGCTGTAAACCACTTTGGAATGTCCTGAGGTCAAGACAGGTAGTATAGAATGCAAGTTGTTTCTTCCCATTAGTAAGCTAGGCTAGCTCAATCACAACAACATGTCAGGCTTGCCTGGTTTGAGGTTATCAGGTTAACAAGTTTCAAACTTCCATCATCAGAAGCAGTTATACAGGCTTTCAAGATTATGTCATCGTAACGTCACAACATCTTCAAAATGTCAATTGTATTTTGTTAAAAAAAATTCATGCTTGAAGGAAAATTGTACGCGTTGGGAGTGAATGCGAATAGTACACTGTGGCCTGAGTTTTACCCCTGGTGGGCGCGGGCAATGGGCAGGCCTGGGACCAGTCGAGAAACGGGCCCCCACCCACAATCGGCCCCCGACTGCCATTTCATGCTGGCTGGCCAATTAAGGCCCACCCAGCGTGAAACACGTCTTCCCAGTGGTCGGGATGGGCCGAGGCGGGGGCGAGGGCCTGTCAGCCGTGGGCTCCAATGGCGACCTAGTGGGTGTTTTAAGAATGGCACAGGCAGCTCCTTGAAGCCTGCCAGGGAAGAACATATCTTCTGCGTACCGAAGACCAAAGCTACGGCCTCTACTGCAGCTGGAGGTGCCAGGCAGGAGGGCACATGGCGCCCCCCACCCTGGTTTTCAGGTGGCCAGGGGTTGCAGGGAGAGACTGGACCTATCAATGCTCCTCCATCCTTTCAGGAGAAGATGAGCCATAACAACATTGAGAGGTCACAGACAGGTGGAGCCCCCCCACCCCCCAAAACTCCTAATCTTGAAAAGATTCAGGCAGGATGCCATGGGCTGAAGAGGCGGCATTCACCTTGGTCAGCCAGTCATGGAGGTGCTGGCATGTCAGACGAAGGTAAGAATGCAGTGTACAAATGTGAGAGTTTCGGATGCTGCAGACATTCTTGGGTAGTCTCTTCATTGATGGGAGCCTCAAAACTGGAGTCCCTATTGATCATTGAAAGACGATGGCACCATGTCGCAAATACTAGGGTGCCTGGCATACACAGTGACAGGGTGATGACTTAAACTAATGATATATCATTGTTCGCCCTTAGATTCGCCAGCACGCACTCCTTTGCAGGACCCCAAAGAGCCACCCTTGACACCAGAGGGCCACCGGGCTTCAGCTGCACCTGTGTCACACCCATTCTCTGAACCAGGCACATGCACAGATACCAACACCATGGTGGGCATTAGATCTTTGGCTGAAATGTTGGAGCACAGCGGTGAGGGCACTTCACACTCACTTGAGGAGCAGGTGGAGGCAGAGACTGCACAGGGCGCTGGCAGTTGGAGGACTGCTGGAGACCAGGACGATGCTCAGTCGAAGGCAGATGATGAGCCTCTAGTGTCGTTCATTAGGCGGCAGATGCTGGATGTCCAGTGGGATGTGCGGGAGGATCTCATTGAGATCCATGAGGCTATGTGTACCATGGTCTCTGTTGTGGAGGAGCTCAGAGCTGCAAGCTTCACACAGGCAATGACCTCAGGTGGTCAGTGCCAGTGTGGGAAATAAATGGGGCACCAGTACACCAGCTAGGTGCCTATCCATCAATGGCAAGCAGGGAGGTCCAGAGCAACCTCACGTTGGCACACGAGCTGCTTCTCATCTTTGCAGGCTCCTCTCAGGGCGCTCTGGATAATGGCAGCAGCTCCTCCGCCCCTCCGCCAGTGACCATGGCATCTGATGAGTCTGCGATGACTGGGTAGATGCCAGCCGTGGCACTGGCTGCTCCCTCGCAGGCGGGGCCAGCACAGGCTCCACTGGCAAGAGGAAGACAGCCAAGGTCATCAAGGCCAACAAGACAGCAGAGTCAGCAGCTGCCTCCAATGCCGGTGCCAGTGAGGAGCAGGGGGAGGGGACACCTAGACGTAGGACTCGCAAACATAAGTTTAAGGCACCATGAGCACAAGAGGGACTGGTCACAGGTGATCTTCAGTTCTGTAATGTTTTATTTATGTTTACTGGTTTGGGAATGAAGACCAGAGAAGGTTATGTTAATTTGTTTGGATTGTGAAAGTGACACAAATTGTGTTTTTATCGTAATGGCCTGAGTATGCTCCACCTTTTTTTGGTGCAGGGAATGCCAGTATGTAATGCTGGGCGTGATAGGTTCTAAACTTTACTGCACAGGCACTGAGTGGACTTTGGGCTCAAAGGAAAGGGTAATTTCAGACATCCAGGGTGCAGGTGGCAGCCCTGACATGAGGTGGAAGCCGATCTTTGGCAGCCGAGCTGAAGAAGCGTTGGATCAAGGCGCTCCTTGGTGTCCCTGCCTCCCTGAAGGATATAGAGGTCTGCCTCCATGCCCTCAGCATTCTCCTTACCGTGCTCCTCTTCTGACTCACTACTGAATTCATCCGGTGGCCTGTGGAGCTTCCTCTTCCTCCAGTGGGTCCCCCCTTGCCAGTACCAGATTGTGGAGAGCGCAGCATGCAACCACTATCAGTGACACCCAGTCTCAGGGGTATTGTAGTGCTCCCCCTGAACAGTCCAGGCATTGGTCTTCAGAAGACCTATGGTCCTCTTCATCACTGTCTTGTGGAGGCATGACTCCTATTATAACGCTGCTCTGCCTCAGTTCTTGGGTGGTGGAGAAGTGTCATAAGCCACCTTTTCAACAGACAGCCCTTGTCACCAGCAGCCATTCATCCAGTCAGGCTGGAGCACTGAATAACCTTGGCACCCAGGGATGTCTCAGGATATAAGCGTCATGGGAGCTGCCAAGTTCCTTGCACTGACTTGCAGAATCTGCGTCCTGTGGTCCCATTACCAGGCTTACAGAAATTTGTCTGATACCTGGAATGGTCCACACGGTCAAAATCCTTGGGGGGGCCTTGGAGACACCAATGAGTCCTGAAATGAAGGCTACAAATGCTAAGAATGAAGCTCAGAATGGAGATGAGGCTGTCAAGTTTAAATAAGCAACCAGCAGCAAACTAACTCCTTACTACTCACACTGGCAATGCTGCTGACCCTTTTTACCCTGTTCTTGGATGAGGTTTTGCAAAATGTGGGCTGCCTGTCTGCCCGATTTGTCCGTGCGACGAGCGTGAAATCATACAGGCAACGTAAAATCGAGATCAGTTGCCTTATTTAATGGCCTTAAGTGGCCTTTTAATTGATGGCGGGTGTGGCTCCAACACCCGCGCGCACCCATTGACCTGAAGGTTATGCACATGCAGGATGACGCCAGCCCGATGTCTTCTCACACTGTTTTATGTCTGATCGGGTCGGGTGCATACCCACCTGCGAGGTGTAAAATTCTGCCCTGTGATTTTATGCCCTCATCCACAGAAACAGCAAGAACCTGAACCCGTTGAAGAAGAGTACAGCTGAGGCTCCTCCGCCACTGAAGTCCCTTTAACTGTCTGACTCGGAGTCACAACCTCCTATCCCTGACCTTTAAATGGAACCCGTAACGAAAGTGATTCGACTGCTTCCTGAATCAAATGCAGACTAGGACAGTGGCAGTGTAAAAGGTGGAGAGGGGCAAGAATTCCTAGATTGTGTTCAGGAGAATTTTCTACAGCAGTATGTGTGCCCAGTTCAACAAGGAAGGATGCACTGCTAGACCTGGTTCTTGGAAATAGGTGGACCAAATAGATCAACCATCAGTGGGAGAACATTTGGGAGACAGTGATCATTGTATCATAAGGTTTAGGATGACAGTAGAAAAGGACAACAGACAATCCATAGTAAGAATAATGAATTGATGGAGAGCTAATTTCAATGGGGCAAGAGCAGAGCTAGGCCATTTAAACTGTAATGAAAGGTTGGCGGGTAAACTGTAGCTGAAAAATGGGCTATCTTTAAATAAATGGTTTGAGATATTCCATCAAAAGAGAAAGGTAGGGCAAACAAATCCAGAGCTCCCTCGATGAAAAAGAATATAGAAATTGAGATTAAAAAAGAAAAAGTGTACTTATGACAGGTAGAAAACACAAATTGAGAACCAAGCGGAATACAGAAGGTTCAGAGGAGAGGTGAGGAAGCAAATAAGAGAAGCAAAGTGGGATTATGAGAAAAGACTGGCAGCCGACATAAAGGGGAATCCCAAAGTCTTCTTTCGGCACATAAATAGTAAAAGGGTGGTAAAAGAAATAGGGCCAATTAGGGACCAAAAAGGGGATTTACACATGGAGGCAGGGGGCTGAGGTGTTAGATGAATACTTTGCATCTGTCTTTGCCAAGGAAGCTGATGCTATCCAGGCCATGGTGACAGAGGAAGAAACTCTGTCATTGGAATGATTCAAAATTGATAAGGAGGAAATGTTGCATAACATTATAGGTACATTGAGTTGACAAAGCACCGGGACTAGATAAGATGCATCCAAGGATGTTGAAGGAAGTAACAGTGGAAATTGCAGGGGCATTGGCCAAGACTTCCCTAGACTCAGGGGAGGTACCAGAGGACTGCAGAATTGCAAACATTACGCCCTTGATCAAAAAAGACTGCAAAGATAAGCCCAGCAATTACAAACCAGGCAGCTTCACTTCAGAGGTGGGGAAGCTTCTAGAAACAATTATTCAAGATAGAATTAACAGTCATGTGGAAAAATATGGGTTGATTAGGAAGAGCCAGCATGGATGTCTAAAGGGGAGATCATGTTTAACTACTTGCTGGAGTTTTTTGAAGAGGTAACAGAGAGGGTGATGAGAGTAATGCTGTTGATGTGGTATACATGGACTTTTAAAAGGTGTTTGCTACAGTGCCACACAACTGGCTTTATAAGGAAAGTTACAGCTCATGGAATAAAAGGGACAGTAGCAACGTTGGCTGAGCAATAGAAAACAGAGAATCATGGTCAATGGATGTTTTTCAGGCCGGAGGAAGGTTTGCAGTGGAGGTCCCCAGGAGTCGGTATTGGGATCCTTGCTTTTCCTGATTATATATTAATGATCTGATCTTGGCGTGCAATTTCAAAGTTTGCTGATGGTATGAAACCTAGAAGCGTTGTAAACTGTGTGGGACACAGTGGAACGCAAAAGGACATAGACAAGTTGGTGGGATGGGCGGATAGGTGGAAGATGAAGTTCAATGCAGGGGAGTGTGAGGTGATGCATTTTGGTAGGAAGAACATGGAGAGACAATATAAAATAAGGGGTACAATTCTTCAGGGGGTGCAGGAGCAGAAGGACATGGGTATATACGTGCATAGATCATTAAAGGTGGCAGGACAGGTAGAGAGAACAGTTAATAAAGCATGCAGTATCCTAGGCTTTATCAATAGGGGCACAGAGTACAAGAGCAAGGAGGTTATGCTGGCCTTACATAAGATACTAGTCAGCGTTCAGTTGCAGTATTGTGCACAGTTCTGGGTGCCACATGATAGGAAGGATGTGAATGCATTAGAGTGAAAAAGAGGCTTACCAGAATGGTTCCAGGAATGAGAAACTTCAGTTATGAAGATAGATTGGAGACGTTGGGACTGTTCTCCTTGGAGGGGAGAAGGCTAAGTGGAGATTTGATAGAGGCGCTCAAAATCATGAGGGGGTGAACAGAGCAGATCGGGAGAAACTGTTCCCACCCGCCAAAGGATCGAGAATGAGAGAGCACAGATTTAAAGTGATTTGCAAAAGAAGCAAATGTGATGAGAAAAAACTTTTTCACACAGCGAGTGGTTCAAGTCTGGAATGCACTGCCTGGAAGTGTGGTGGAGGCAGGTTCAATCAAGTCATTCAAGAGGGCATTAGGTGATTATTTGAATAGAAACAATGTGCAAGGGTATGGGGAAAAGGCAGGAGAATGGCACTAGGTCATAATACTCAGTTGGAGAGCCGGTACAGACACGATGGGCCAAACAGTCTCCTTCTGCACCGTAACAATTCTGTGATTCAAAGTGCCCAGATAATTCCACCTCTCCCTGATGTCTCATAATATCTGTACCTCAGACTCCAGTTCAACAACTGTGCACTGAGGTTCCTTGAGAAGCAAATACTTAGTGAAAATGTGGCTATCTGAGATCGCAATACTCTCTACAAATTCCTACCTGCTGCAGTTGCAGCACACCACCTGCACTACCATCCATAGCTAACCTTGTTTTTTTTATTTAATCATTAGAAGTTTATTCATTGAATCACTTTAGATTTTTTTTTAGTTTTTAAAGTAATTACTTGATCTAGTTTTATTTTTGGGAAGTGAACTGAAATGCTTACCTGTAAACTTCACTCACCACCCTTCACTTAGCAACATTTTTCTCCTGATGCCACTCACCACCATCTTCTCAAGGGCAATTCGGGATGGGCAATGAAAATGCTGGTCTTGCCAGCAGCAACCACATCCCATGAAAGAATTTTTTTTTTAAAATTCTCATTTGTTTGCAAATTCACTGTAAACTTCCTTTTCCAAACCCATTCTCACATGCCCTTTCTGAAGTCAGATTTCAAACCCTGAGAGGTTGGGCTATTACAAGGCAGCTGTCAATGTCATGAAGGCGTAGGTTCAAATAGCTGAAAATCATCTTTATGCTGCACTAAGGAAAGGGTACTTCAGGTTTGAACTCTTCATCTGAAGAAGGGTACATCTGCCAGAAACTGCTTTGTTACAATTCTTTTTCTTAGGCAGCACCTCACGATCGAGGGTGACTCGCTTCCACTTTGGCTCAATGGGTAGCTGAGGTAGCTGGTGCATGGTCCAATGCATGATCTCTGTAGGCTCTGCCACATGTGGGGCCGGTGGAGCTTGAAGGATCAGGTAGGTATGAGTTGTTTGGAGGTTCATGTGCTCTCTTTGAAACCTCAATTGTTGCCACTGTGTTTTCCCAAAGACTCATGACATGTTTGGTGCCTTGCCAAATGAACTTTCTACATTTTGGCTGGTCACAGGCCAGGGACTCCCATAAGTTGGGAGTTGGGGCTGGGGTGGTATGTTTGACCTCTTCAGGGATGATTTGAGGACATCCCTAAAGTGTTTCTGCTGTCCTCAAGGGAGTCTTGTGCTGGAACTGAGTTCGGAGCAGAGCAATCGCTTTGGGAGTCTGGTGTCAGGCATACAAACGACATGTCCTGCATCCAGCAGAACTTCTTTTGAGTGATCAGCACCTTGATGCTGGGCATAAGAACATAAGAAATAGAAGCAGAAGTAGGCCATTCAGCAGCTCAAGCCTGCTCCACCATTCAATAAGATCCTGGCTGATCTGTATGTTTCAAATTCCACATTCTCATCTACCCCCAATAACCTTTGATTCCCTTGCCTAACAAGAATCTATAAACCTCTGCCTTAAAAATATTCAATGACCCCGCCTCCACTGCCTTCTGAGGAAGAGAGTTCCAAAGTTGTACAACCCTCTGAGAGAAAAAAAAACTCTCCCCATCTCTGTCCACCAATGCCCTGTATAACTGAAGCATAACAACCTTACTTTTATGTCCAATCCCTCTTGTGATAAAGGATAGTATTCCATTTGCCTTCTTAATTACTTGCTGTACCTGCATACTAACTTTTTGTGACTTGTGTACTAGAACACCTAGATCCCTCTGCACCTCAGAATTATGCAACCGTTCTCCATTTAAGTCATACCCTGCTTTTTGTTCTTCCTGCCAAAGTGAACAACTTCATATTTTCCCACATTAAACTACATTTGCCAGATCTTTGCCCACGCATTCAACCTATCTATATCCATCTGCAACCTCCTCATGTCCTCTTCAGCATACTTTCCTACCTATCTTTTGTGCCATCTGCAAATTTAGATACCATGGGCAGAATTTTGCCCTTGATGGGCAGGCGGGCCTCACCGGCTCGGCGATGGGCAAGCAGTTGATTGCCACCGCCGAAATGGGCCCCGCCACCATTTTGAGTAGGTGGGCTGCCCGACGGGAAGCGCTATGCACTTCCTGTGCAGGGGGGTAGGGACTCCCTAACTGTCAGAGTGCGCTCTCTCGCGCATGCGCGTGAAAGAGCGCACAGCTCCCTGAGACTAAGTGGTGACTCAGGGAGAGCGCTGAAATTTTTATAAACTTCAAAAATAGAAAAATAAAAAAATTATTAACACGTCACACGAGATGGGACTTTTAATAAATATCACATAAACTTTATTGAAGTTTTTTAAAACACACATGAAACCTCATCTCGCCAGTGGATGAGGTTCCATGTTTTTTCAGAAGCCCGCTGGGGCTCCTGGCCTGCCCGCCAGCCTTAAGGTTGGACGGGAAGGGCCTTTAATTGGCTTAATTATCCTGTCAATGGCCTCAATTGGCCACTGACAGGTCGGCAGGTGGACAGCTGATTTCGCTATCCGCCCGCCATCCTGAATATTTAAATGGGGCGGGATGACATTGGGAGATCCCCCCAACATCGTCCCGCATCAATTTCACATCAGTGAGCGGGCCCTGCCCCCAGCTCGCTGACAGAAAAACTCTGCTCCATGTCTTCGCTCCTCACATCTAAGTCATTGATATAAATCGTTAGAAGTTGAGGCCCCAGCACAAAGCCCTGTGGGGCTCCACTCGTGACATCCCGCCAATACCCATTTCTGCCAGCCAGCCAATCTTCTATCCATGCTAATATGTTACCCCACACACCATGCGCTTTTATTTTCCGTAATAACCTTTGATGTGGCACTTTATCAAATGCCTTCTGGCATGCTGACTTGGAAGATGATGCATACCTGTAAATATTTCCAACATCTACTACATTAGTTAAGCTAACAGGACCTACAAAAACTGTATAAAACTCATTGTTAACTTGGCAAACAAGAAAAAAGTAATTGCATATAAAAATGAGCTAAACATGTCAAAATTACCTCTATCCTTTACTAGAATTTTTAATGGTATATATTTGGCACACATCTATGCCTGTAAATAGTCTCATGTTTCTCTGGACACCAACAGAGCCTTAACAAGCTTTATCTAACGTTTTCTAGTTAAAAGTTGAAAAATGTAGAAAAGGGTTGAATGTTGTAGCAGAATATCCAAAGCTCATCTGGAAAACTTGAGACTTGGTAGCATTTTTGCGGATTATCCAACAATAATAGCAAGCTTTGAATTTTCCACTTTAAATTACCACTGAATCTGCACTTTTTAAGATTATGCCTTAACATCCTACACAGCTTCAATGGAAGTAAAAAATGGTATTTAAGAAATGTAATGAGATCTTCATTTTTGCAGAAGATCAATATAGTTTTCCTATGGTAAGGGGAAAAAAGGGCCAAGAAATTTCGTCTTACCACCACTCTACCGAAACAGTAACTCATGGGCCAGGTTTTTACGCCACCACCCAACCCCACTGCCCCCACCCCACCCAGCAGGATATTAAGGTCCCGCTGAACCAAATGGGGATTTAAATGGCTCACCACATCCACCGTTGAACCCTGGCCCTGGAGTGTATGCAGAACCACACCAACATCAAACTCAACAAGGAGATTTCCAGCAAGCCTTGCTCCTGATCTCAGGCTGCTTGCAGGAAATTTACAGATGGGAGAAGGCAACTGAAGGCAAACCAGTTGTTCTCGTTCCTTTAAAAGTTATGAGTTCAAGAATGACACCGATAAAGGCTAAGGAGGAGGTCATCCTCCAGTTTGGAAAGTTTTGCACCAAGGAAGAAACAAATGCAAAAGAATAGGCATTCACATTCGCTTTAATTTACATCTGTTCATTCTTAAAATTTATAATGGAATTATCAAAAGTAGGAAAAGGAAATGAGAGATTCCATTCACCAAATTCACCACAGAGGATGCAAGAAACTTTGATTATCAAAGTCGTGGTCAACTATCAGTCCTCTGAAGTCATAATGGTAGCTCCAACCGCAAAGGTTATTTGCGTGTTTGCATATTTCTGTAATGTTAAGGCTGTTAAATATTAAATATATAAATGTTTACTGAAATTCATACCGTAGGTGTTTGTCTGCAAGTTTATTATTTCATTGATGGAACCACCCTTACCTGTGCCGTGTTTTCTTCTATATTACTTTCAGAAAACAATATGCACATTGTTCTTTCAAAGAACAATCAATTTCATGGATAAAGGAACAGAAAAAAAGACTGAAACTTGGTTTTCATCAAAGTCTCCAATGTTAGGAGGACTTAAAACGTGTGGTCTCTAATTACATTTACGCTCAACGGTGTAATATAAATAACTGCTAACAAGTGGTTCATTTTTCCCACCTCCAACTGACGAGCTTATTTAACTGACAGATTCTAAGCATCACCCTTCAAGACAGTCTCCTCCCAGTTTTCCTTTTTGTATAAAAGCAGTACTTTTCAATTAAGCCAGTTTTCACAATGTTCTGTTCACTCCATATTCCCTGTGTTCAACCCACAAAAGCCTGTAATTAATACTGACCATGCCTGAAGGTGCTTTATATAACTGACATGAAATGAAAGGATGCTTTATGGTGCCATTTGAGGAAATATTAGCAGATATTCAGGTGTGACAAAGCACTTTTTTTGGGGTACAGATTGCCTTAGGCTCTCCAACTAGCTCAGGTGTTAAGGCAGTGAGTGGCTAAGCTATGCAGATGAGCAAAGTCTCAGAGTTGATGGGTTCATTGGTTATTGATTTGGCTACTCTCAATCACAGCATCAGTAGGTACGGAATGATACAGCACAGAAGGAAGCCATTCAGCCCCTCATACCGGTGGAGCCTTTTTGGTATGCTGCAGTACACCTTGGCATCTGGGTTATAAAAGGGAAAATGATTCAGAATATGTACTCTGTACTATCCAGTGCTGTTTATTGAAATAACTTTTGAGCAGTTGAATTAGTTGACAACAGAATCAGGTTCGGCTGGAATAGGTGATCAAATAGCCAGGGTTCACACTTCACAAAACATCCCAAGGCGACCATTGTGGGTGTTCAAGTAATTCAACAAACACCACAAAGCAGCTTAATTAATCCTTGATCCCATTTCCCTTCATGGGATCTTGCTGTTCGGAACACTGGTTGGCATGTTTCTTTACATAACAGTAGCTATACTTCAGAAGTAATGTGAGAAGCGCTGAGTGAATTTACTCAGGAACATGATAAGGTGCTGGATAATACAAGTCTTTCTTTTCTAAACTGCATGAAAGTGCTAACCTAGATGAAGTGCAATTGTGTTTTGTGGCTCATTCCAAGAAGTTTGTGACTCAGAGGCAAGACAACTACCAAGCAAGTTAAACTAACAATTTCAGAATACTTTATGCCTTTTTCAGATATATTTATACATGATAAACATTAATGTTATCCCACCCTTGGCTCCTTTTCCTTTGATTTTTCCTGCATGCTTCCTGAGCCTTACCTAGTCAGTCCTAATACTGTAACAGCTTCACAGCTGAAAAGACTTTGGCCTGAATTTTGCGTTCCAAGGTCGGGATGCGCCCGACCTGAATGCACGTAAAATTGCGTGAAAAGGCATCGGACATGCGCCCCGACATCATTGCACACGCGTGCAATATTGAGGTCAGTGGGCGCGCGCAGGGGGCGGGGCAGCGCCCGCCAACAATTAAAGGGCCGATTAAGGTCATTAAAAAGCCTATTGACTGCGATTTTACGTTGCCCGTCCAATTTTTAGCTCGTCGCACGGGCAAAACGGGTGGGCGAGATCCATGTTTTTATCATTTCCTCACCCACGGGCGGGATGAGAGGTCCCCCGGAGCAGCAGCGCTTTCCCTGTCATTGTCAGTCCTTTGCTGTGCGAGTCCAGAGTTCCAGAGTTTCATGGCATTTCGTTTGCTTGTCAAGCCTACCTTTGAGCATCTTAGGTCCTCATCTTCCCAGGAAGGTTCCTTTGGGTATTGCAGAACAGTGCTCCTTCATTTCCAAGACACTGCTCCTCTATATCCCATCTAATGGGGATAGTGTATTCTGCCAGTGGAGCCTCCTCTGAAGAAGAAGAGAGGGGTAAGAGGGAGAGGAGGCCAAGTGGGCACGGGCAGTGTCCCAGGGACAGACCTTTAAGAGGAGAGGCACGGGCTCACTTGGCACAGGGCCAGCAGGGAGGCCAAGGCAGGAGGGCAAGCTGAAGACACCTAGTACTCAGCATCTAGAGTGTTCAGGTTGTACTCCAAATACCTCTAGATGTCCAATGTCCAGTGCCGAGGAGGGTCCGCCTCTCCAGGGACACAATATGTCACATGATATGTCCGGAAATCGCTTCGGACTGTGTGGGTGGATACCATGCCGGTGGCTTTAAAGTTCACAGTGGCCCTCAACTTCTATTCCTCCGGTTATTTTCAGGGCTCGGTGGGGGATCTATGCGGCATTTCTCAATCAGCTGCACACAGTTACCATAAGCTCATAAGACGTAGGAGCAGAAGTAGTCCATTCAGACCATCGAGGCTGCTTTGCCATTCAATGAGATCATGGCTGAACTGATAATTCTCAACTCCACTTTCCTGCCTTTTCCCTATAACCCTTGATTCCCTTACTGATTAAAAATCTGTCTATCTCAGCCTTGAATATATATAATGACCTAGCCTCTACAGTCCTCTGTGGTAAAAAGTTCCACAGATTAACAACCCTCTGAGGGAAGAAATTCCTCCTCATCTCAGTCTTAAATGGTAAATCCCTCACTCTGAGATTATGCCCACTGGCCCTAGACTCATCCACAAGGGGAAACAACTTCTCAGCACCAACCTGTCAAGCCCCCT
This sequence comes from Carcharodon carcharias, assembly GCF_017639515.1. Classification (NCBI taxonomy): domain Eukaryota; kingdom Metazoa; phylum Chordata; class Chondrichthyes; order Lamniformes; family Lamnidae; genus Carcharodon; species Carcharodon carcharias. Next base: position 20,496,244 of record NC_054476.1, read on the forward strand.
AACAATCTTATATGTTCCAATAAGGTCGCCTCTCATTCTTCTAAATTCCAATGAGTACAGGCCCAACCTACTCAACCTCTCCTCAGAAGAAAATCCCTCCATACCTGGGATCGACTTAGTGAACCTTCACTGGACTGTCTCCAATGCCAGTGCATCTTTCCTTAGATAAGGGGACCAAAACTGTTCACAGTATTCTAGCTGTGGTCTAACTAGTGCCTTGTATAGTTTTAGCAAGGCTTCCCTATTTTTATACTCCATTCCTTTTAAAATACAGGCTAACATTCCATTTCCCTTCCCTATTACCTGCTGAAATTGTATGTTAGCTTTTTGGGATGCACAAGGACTCCCAAATCCCTCTGTGCTGCAGCTTTCTTCAGTCTTTCTCCATTTAAATAATATTCAGCTCCTCTATTCATCTTGCCAATGTGCTTAACTCACATTTTCCCACATTATATTCCATCTGCCAAGTTTTGCCCACTCACTTAACCTGTCTATGTCCCTCTGTCGACTCCTTGTGTCAAACTCACCACTTGCCTTCCCACATATTTTTATGTCATCTTTAAACATGGTGATAGTATATTCATTTCCCACATCCAATTCATTAATATATCCCTGCGACACTCCACTAGTTACAAATGCCCCCCGTATCCCAACTCGATTCTCTTCAATTAGTTAGCCGGTCCTCTATCCATGCTAATATACTACCCCCAACACCATGGGCTCTTATCTTATTAAGTAGCCTATAGTTGGTACCTTTTGGAGCACCTTTTGGAAATCCAAATATATTACATCTATTGGTTCCCCTTTATTTATCCTGCTTGTTACCTCCTGAAAGAATTCTAATAAATTTGTCAGGCATGATTTCCTTTTCATGAAGCCATACTGACTCTGCTGGATTATGCATTTCTAAATGCTCTGCTATTACATCCTTTTTAATAGACTCTAACCTTTTCCCAATGACAGATTTTAAGCTAACTTGCTTATAGTTACCTGTTTTTTTTGTCTCCCTCCCTTTTTGAATAAGGGTGTTACAATGGCAGTTTTCCAATCCTCTGGGATTTTTCCAGAATCTAAGGATTCTTGGAAGATTACCAATAGTGTATCCACCATTTCTGTAGCTATTTCCTTTAATATCCTAGGATGCAACTCATCAGGTCCAGGTGACTTATCAGCCTTTAGCCTCATTAGTTTCCCTAGTACAATAACTAACACTAGAAAAAATTATGTATTTCCTCCCTCCCTTTTGCCCCATGATTATTTAGTATTTTTGGTATGCTATTAGTGTCTTCTATTGTGAAGACTGATGCAAAGTATTTATTCAACTCCTCTGCCATTTCCTGGTTCTCCATTATTATTTCCCCAGCCTCATTCTCTAAGGGGCCTATGTTCTTTTGGCCTCTCTCTTCCTTTTTATATATTTAAAGAAGCTCTTACTGTCCATTTTTAAATTACTTGCTAGTTTACCCTCAAAGTTTATTTTCTCCCTCCTGATTCTTTTTGGGTCATCTTCTGTTGGTTTTTAAAACTTTCCCAATTCTCTGGGTTACCATTAATCTTTGCCACATTGTATGTTTTTTTCTTTCACTTTGATACTATCCTTAACTTCCTTGGTTAACCATGGTTAGTTTATCCCCTTCCTACAATCCTTCCTCACTGGGATATATCTTTGTTGTCAGTCATGAACTATTTTCTTAAACGTCTGCCATTGTTCATCAGCCGTCTTTTCTGCTAAACTGCTTTCCCAGTCCACTCCAGCCAACTCTGCCCTCATTCCTTTGTAATTACCCTTATTTAAGATTAGCACAGTTGTTTCCGAATTAAATTTCTCACTCTCAAACAAAGTGCTAAATTCCACCATCTTATGGTCACTGTTTCCTAGGGGATCTTTTACTCTGAGATCATTTGTTAAAACTGCCTCATTACACATTATCAGAACCAAAATAGCCTGATCCCAGGCTGGATCCATGACAAATTGTTCTAGGAAACTGTCCTGAATACACTCTATGAATTCTTGCTCATGGATACCCCTGCCAATTTGATTTCCCCAATCTACATAAAGATTAAAGTCACCCAGGATTAATATACTGCTCAAGCGCATGATTGATGTTATCTCTAGACATGTCCGCACTTTCATCCACTTCTGGACAGACGAGGCGAGCCAGGCGGAGACAGCACAAGACTTTGCTGCAATGGCTGGATTCTCCCGTGTCCAGGGTGTAATAGATTGCACTCACGTGGCCATCAAGTGAGCCTGGAGCTTTCGTAAACAGAAAGGGGTTCCACTCAATGAATGTTCGGATCGTCTCTGACCACAGGATACGGATTCTCCAAGTTTGTGCCCATTACCCTGGGAGCTTTCAGGATGCTTACATCTTGCGGCATCCACAGGTACCAAGGCTGTATGTGGCTCCTGCACGAGCGGACAGATGGCTCCTGGGTGACAAGGGTTATCCTTTGAAGAGGTGACTGATGACCCCACTCCGTTGCCCAAGAACAAGGCTGAGAAGTGATACAACAGGAGTCATGGCTCTACAAGGGCGATGGTAGGGAGGATGATCAGACTGCTGAAGATGCACTGGACCGGTCAGGGGGAGCGTTGCAGTATCCCCTCATAGCATGTATCCCTCATAGTCGTCGCATGCTGCACCCTGCACAACTTGGCTCTGGCAAGGGTGGACCCATTGGAGGCTGAGGAAAACGAGGCAGCTCCACAGGCCATGGAGGATGACTCGTGATGGCTCAAAGGAAGAGCTTGGGTGAGGACCTTAAGGCAGAGATCAAGAACACTCATGGAGGCAGGGACACCAGGGAAGCTTTGATCCAGCAAACCTTCTGCTAGGCATCCAAGGCATCGATGCCTCATCAAGTCAAAGGTACCGTCTCCTTTGCTAACGATGAATAAATGAGAACCCAACTCATTACGCCAGCACCACACAATGCCAAACTTATATAAGCCTGTGCTGCATCTGGCACCTATTCAAACCATCCAGCCAACTCAGCCCACTTAAGTCAAATAAATGTTTATAATACTTAACATGAACAAAGAACAAAGTGTCCATCCCTAACACAAGAGTCAAATTAATTAACGCAAAAAACGTTACCGTGACACTCCCCTGCTGAGCTCAAGGTGCCTTCAACTCGTCTGCGGACGCTGCGCCTTGGTGCCCCCCTCAAACCCCACCCCTCGCTGACAGTGACGTTGGAGGCAGCCTGCTGACTCTGCTGTCATGGTGGCCCTAATGGCCTTGGTGGTCGTCCTCTTGGCGCCGGAGCCTAAGTAGGCTCTGCCTGGGGGGATGCATCCAGCCCCATAGCTGGGCATTCGTCAGTGGTCGTGGCATCATCAGATGCAGCAGCCACTGGCAGAGGGGCGGAGGAGCTGGTGCCCTCATCCAGAGCGCCCTGAGAGAAGGTCATAGAGATGACAAGCAGCTCGTCTGCCAGCGTAAGGTGTGTTTGCACCTCCCTGTTCACCACTGATTGACGAGGGCCTAGCAGGGAGACTAGGTGCTTTATCCATCTCTCACACTGGCAGTGACCTCCTGAGGTCATTGTCTGTGTGAGGGCTTGCAGGTCTGAGTGCAACCCCAGGAACCCCTGACTCTGCTCCTGAAGTTGCCTTTCCATGAGAGTCACCACTCTCTCAATAAGTGAGGCTGTGCACTCGGTTTTAAGGGTCAATGCAGAACGCATACTCCACATGGACTCCTCCAAGACAGACAGCATGGCAAGCACACCCTCATGGATCTCCGCCAGTTTTCCCCATACATCTAGCATCTGCCACCTTGATGGACAATTCCAGAGGCTCATCATCTGCCTTGGACACAGCATGGTCCTGGTCTCCAGCTGTGCTCCCACTGTTGGCTCCCTGGGACCTCACTGCGGCTGCCAGCTCCTCATGTGAGTGTGATGTGCCCTCATTGCTGTGCATTGCCCATGGAGCCAAATACCTAATTCCCACCGATGTGTGAGTATCTGTGCTGGTGCCTGGTTCAGAGAGACGGTGTGACATTGGTACAAGCGTGCTGTTTTCCTTGGAGCTCAATGGGGGATCCTCAGGGTCGCCGACAGCTCCTGTGGATGGCGCATCAGTGGGAGAAAGACAAAACATCAGTACATTCAATCATCATTGGCACTATGCAGGCTAGGCGGGCTGTGGAGACAGTGGAGACCTGCTGCATGGTGCCATCTGTATTGGAGTTTCAATGGGCTCTCTGGCTACGACAGTTCAGTTTCTGATGAGAGGGGCCCGTTATGTTTCCAGTACCCACTGCACACACATCTGTCACCTGCACTCTTACCTTCATCCAAGACCCCCGCCTCTCCATGGCCAGAGGAGTGAGCTAGCCAGTGGCATTCCAGTTTCAGTGCTTAGTGAGGAAGCACAGATTTGGCACACCTCCACCTGTTCTGTGGCGCTTCATGGCATTATGACTCCTCTTCTCCTGACAGGGAAAATTAGCCTCATTATTGTTCCGTCTCCGTGAAGGTCCTTTCCTGGTTCCCACCCACCCTTCCACACAGGTGTTCAGCAGGCCGTGTTACTGTGGCACAACTTACCCTGCAATGCACTGAGGCTAGTTGTGTTGACACCCCAGCCTTGGCAGGGCAGGCTTAAATGCCAGTTAGCATACACACTCTTAGACCCCTGAACTTTCCAAGAAACCAGCACCCGACTAAAGTTCTCCGCAAAGGTCTATACCATTTCTGCACTTACTCTTGTTGACCACAGCAGATCATTGAATCTTTTGTGACACTGAAGCCACGTGCGGCGCACCACGTCAAGCCCACTGACCTGGGCGGCAACCTCTGCCCAGGCCTTCTTGGTCAGGTGGGGCGGCCTTCTCTTGCCATGCCTGGGTATTAAGATATGCTGCCTGGTACTGACCTTCTCAACCAGCACTCCCAGGCACTCATCTGAGAAACCGGGGGGGGCGGTCAGAGTGCCCACCCAACCTGCCCTCACGCCTTCCATGACTACACTCCAGGACGCTTTTTGAACAGCTGCCAGACAGCTCCCTCAGCCGCCCCCGGCAAGTCCTGGCAGCCTTCAGGGGGCTGCCTCTTCTGTTTTCTGAACACCTTGCCGGGTCCCCATTGGACCCGGCGCCTGACATGTTCCCCCGCCCCCATGCACGGAAAACGCATCCGGTGGTCACATTTCACACTGGATGGGCCTCAATTAGCCACCCAGCATAAAATCGCGTTCACGGCGCAAACTCGGCCAGGAGCAGGTTTTACATCTGCTTCTGGCCCACGCTGAGGGTAAAATTCAGGCCTTTGAATGGTTAATTCCTTGTGGACTCTCATGTCATTTATAACTAAGATCTATGTTTTAACTTGCCTTTATTTAAAAGCTAATATTTAATTGCATCCAAGACAAAAACCTGGCACGTTTATAAATTTACAATGAATTCAATTTCAGTGCCCATTAAAAACAGAAATGGATGCAGTGATGGGAAATGGATTTTTTTCGTTTCTGCATTTATCTGCCAATAACGTGAAGCATTGTTTTGTGCATTAGGCACCACAGTTCCTCTAATCTCCAATTATGCAGCCTCCAAAATACAGCTATCCTAAAACTCATCCAACGTTGCCAAAATTCATTTCACTTGTGATCCTTAACAGATGTCAGACAGTCATTTAATCTCTTAAACCATGCTGCATTGAGCTTGATTCCAACACAGTTTACCAAACATAAAGGGAAGTGACTAAGACACAGAGACTGGGAAATGGAGAGTCTCAGAATATGCGATTTCACCAAATGACACTAATGTCATAAATCACAAGTAGAAGTGAAAATGAATATTGGAAAACACGGACATCCAATCCAATATTTCATTTCTGACTTAGAGTCCTAAAAAAAACTTTACCAGACAATTTGTGCTGTGTAATTGGAAGTAATTTAACTTGTGAACTTGTGGCATCACAATGGAAATTGGAACTTTAATTCCCATGATTATACCACTACACCCCTGCAGAGAATTTCACTTCTGTCAACCTGCCAAGGGTTAAAAGATCAAAAAACAAAGTACTTTAGATTGAAAACGGCAATTATCAATCAGTAAGTGCAAAGTGAAAACAACCCAATTCATAACTTGCTCACTTCAGATAGACACACAAATTTCAAAACCAAATTTTAATTTCCAGCATAGTCGGGACAGTCATTAAAACAGTTGCTTCAAGTCCACTCATCAATTGTAGTTCCAACTCAATTACATCCTCTCGAGTTGTGGAGGGGATGAGAAAGATGGGGGTTACTGATTCTCAGCTGGATTATCAGAGAAATGCCTCGCAATTAAAGTAAAACTGTCTGTCTTAGCATGCCAGGATAAATCTAGGAGCTTCACAACAGGTCTTTTTTTGGGGCTGGTATCAACCCACAAAAACCTTAACAGATTCTACCTTTGAATAGGTTTTCACAACTTAATGCAGTTCTGCTTTCTGTGGACTTCGCAAGTTGAACTCGCGTTTTTGTGAGTTGAGAGACAGTGATGTGAATGAAGATCTCAAATGAGGAAAGCCAAGTATTTTGTCTGGCAACTCTCAAAATATTCAGCCAGCCAGCATTTGGAGGAAGAATAATCAGCTCTTTGTTATATGTGTCATGCTATTCCATTTTGCTAATGCTAAAAGATCCCTGAATAATGTCAGAGATGTTCTGATGATGTTAGCAACTGCCTGCACAATTTTGTTTGAGACTACCTCCTCACCCAAGGTTATTGGTATGATTTGCCGGCATCAAGGATGACCCCCAATCCACTTCACTGTACAGTGGTACTGTCGTATATGTTCTTTAGAGATAGTCTTGCCATTTCCTCTTGTGTGCGTTCCCAAGGTTCTATTCAGTTCTGCATCTAACTGCATGGTTTAAAATGCCTCTCAAGGATAAGTCCAATTCAGAGAGGATTATTTACTTTTACGTTCATTTTTAGTTAAGATTGTAGGGTAAGGGTCTGGCATATACAGGGTTAATGTGGGACTGAGTACAGTACTGCCCACACAGTGATGTAAGAAGACACATGACCCAGGCCCAGGGGTCAGTGTGGTGTTGACCAGAGATGGGAAAAAACCTAACCATGGAGATAGCTCCTAGCCTGTGCCCTTTGCTGTACACATGTAACTAGTTCTTCTTGTTAATAAAGATATACAGTTAACCTACTGAAGACTACAAAGACTTCTTTAAGAGACACCGTTCTGTAACCAATACCCTCGCACAAAGATTTATGCGCTCTGATTTTGTTTGTGTTTGAGAACCATTGCAGTCTATTACTGGTAGAAGGTCCCCCAAGGGCAGAAACTACATCAGTTCTCAGTGATAGAGGGTTTAGTATCTCTTTGCTGCTCCCTCCTACCACCCCATCTCACATCCCAGTCACCCCAGAAATTGTCTTTGATGAAGTCATTCTACAACAGCTGCGGAGGAAGGGATTTTAATCCACCCTGCCCAACAGGAATGAGGCTGTAGCAGAATGAACATCAAGGTGTTCATGTTACTTTCCCAACCTTTTTTTCTCCTGTGGCCTTTCACTGGGTATATGATTATGCCACTGTACAGGACTCTGTTTTAATTTAAAATGGCCAAATGGGCAGTGCGAGGGCCACGGATCAGGAAAACCTCCATTCAGGAAAACCTGGTGGCAAATAGCAAAAGGCCCAAAGGATCAACCTCTGGCCGTCGATTAGAAAGGCAAATGGAATATTGGCATTTATTGCAAGGGGGATAGAATAGCAAAATAGATAAGGGAGAACCAATGGATGTGGTGTATTTGGATTTTCAGAAAGCTTTTGATAAAGTCCTACATAAGAGGTCAGTGTGTAAAATTAAAACACATGGGATGGGGGTAATATATTGGTATGGATTGAGAATTGGTTGGCATACAGGAAACAGAATAGGGATAAATGAGTCTTTTTTGGAGTGGCAGTCAGTAATTAGTGGGGTACCGCAGATATCAGTGCTTGGGCCCCAGCTATTCACAATATGTGTCGAAGGTTTGGATGAGGGAACCAAATGTAATATTTCCAAGTTTGCTGATGACAATTGGTGGAAATGTGAGCAATGAGGAGGGTGTTAAGAGGCTTCAAGGCAATTTAGACAGGTTGAGTGAGTGGGCAAATGCATTGCAGATGCAGTATAACGTGGATAAGTTTGAAGTTATCCACTTTGGTAGGAACAACAGAATGTCAGAGTACTACTTAAGTGGCGATAGATTGGGAAATATTGATGTACAAAAGGACAAGGGTGTCCTTGTACACCAGTTACTGAAAGCAAGCATGCAGGTGCAGCAAGCAGTTAAGGCGGCAAATAGTATGTTGGCCTTCATTGCAATAGGACTTGAGTACAGGAGCAAGGACATCTTACCGCAGCTGTACAAGGCCCTGGTGAGACCACACCTAGAGTATTGTGTGCAGTTTTAGTCTCCTTACCTAAGAAAGGATATACTTTCCATAGAGGGAGTGCAATGAAGGTTCATCAGACTGATTCCTGGGGATGGCAGGATTGTCGTATGAGGAAAGATTGAGCTGACTAGGCCTGTATTCACTGGAGTTTAGAAGAATGAGTGGAGATCTCATTGAAGCATATAAAATTCTGACAGGGATGGACAGACTGGATCCAGGGATGATGTTTCCTCTGGCTGGGGGGGCGATGGGGGATGGACGGACGTCTAGAACAAGGGGTCACAGTCTCAGTATACGGAGTAGGCCGTTTAGGACTGAGATAAGGAGAAACCTCTTCACTCAGAGGGTGGTGAACCTATGGAATTCTCTAACAGAGGCCAAGTCATTGAATATATTTAAGAAGGAAATAGATTGCTGGACTCTATAGGTGTTAAGGAGAATGAGGAGAGCACAGAAGTACAGTGCTGAGATAGAGAATCAGCCATGATCATATTGAATGGCAGGGCAGGCTCAAAGGGCCGAACGACCAGCTCCTGCTCTATTTTCTATGTTTCTATCTTTCTAGAAGTAGGAAAGTTTTACAGCAACCTTGGTGAGACCACATCTGGAATACTGTGCACAGTTTTGGTCTCCTTATTTGAAAAATATATATATAATTGCTTTAGAAGCAGTTCAGAGAAGTTCACTCAACTCATTTCCGCGATGAGGGCTTTATCTTATGAAGAAAGGTTGAACAGGTTGGGCTATACCCATGGAGTTTAGAAGAATGAGAGGGTTTCTTATTAAATGGATAGGATCCTGAGGGGACTTGATAGGGTAGATACCCAGAGGACATTTCCACTTATAGGAGAGACTAGAACTGGGGACACAGTTTAAAAGCAAGAGGTCTACCATTTAAGACGGAAATGAAGGGAAATCTTTTCTCTCAGGAGGTTGTTAATAAGTGGAATTCTGTTCCCCAGAAAGCAGTGGAGGCTGGGTCATCGAATTTATCAAAGGCAGTGTTAGACAGATTTTTGATGGACAAGGGAGTCAAGGGTTATGGGGGCAGATTGTGGAATTGAGACCACAATCAGATCAGACATGATCTCATTGAATGGCAAAGCAGGTTTGATGGTCCTAATGGCCATTCTTGCTCCTACGTCATATGTTCCTATGTAATACTGAACTGGCCCAGAGCCAACAAACTGCAGTTTGACATCTACACGGGACATGCAAATTATCAGGGGTATGTTACTGATGCCCAGCCTTAAAGTGGATAGGGCTCAGTCTGTTAGCCGTCCAATAGTTAAAATCTTACCTTATCTGTTTCTTCTCTCAGGATTGGTCTCTTGGCTCATTCTTCCGTCTTGGTATATGTTTCCGAACCTGTTCTTTTGATCCATTCATTCTACACGATTCTACCGGCCTTTCCTGGCTTCAGTTTTCAGATCTTGCATATAGCTACTACGGGTCCTTCTCCAGCTCCTTTATTGATTTGGTTAGGCTTCCATTATCTGAACCATTTACAATAATTCTCGGTTGATCGGTTTGCTCTGAAATAGTTGATGCCTTTTATCAGCACTTTTTCATGGGGTTGCTCAAATTTCTTAATAAGCTGTTAATGCAAGTTTAAGTTAATGGCATTTTTATAGTTAGCCGCAGAGCATACATAATTTAGGAAAATCTCGGGTTCTCAGGTCCGCATTGAGTTAACTGTTGTCAGGGGGTGGCACTAATGCAATTACTCTCAGTACACGTAAATTATTGAGGAAACATTGGCCAAGGATGCTGCTCCTGATCTGTACACGGAGCCCTGGCTAGACGTGCATGACTACGTCCATCACTGGAGCTCAAAATTAAACTCAGCTGTGATTCTATCACAGTCTGTCAAAATGCACTATCAATGCTCAAGCGTGGCCATTTTTTTTGTCATAACATGGCAAGTTATGGTGTTGGAAAGATCTCCTCAGGGAGGAGTCAATGCCTTTAGGAAAGAAGGGCGAAGTAGAGAAACTTGACATGAGAAAGACTGTTACAGATAAAAAAAAAGTAATAAAAACAGAAAATACTTGAAAAACTCAGCAGATCTGGCAGGTTCTGTGAAAAGAGAAACAGAGTTAATGTTTCGAATCTATATGACTCCTTCAAGCTCCCACCTATCCCTGACCTTCTATTTTGCTCCACCTGCTCCACCCCGCTTAAACAGTATAAAATCCATCACATTTCTACTTCTCTTTAGCTCTGAAGAAGAGTCATACGGACTCAAAATGTTAATGTTTTTCTCTCTCCACAGATGCTGCCAGACCTGCTGAGTTTTTCCAGCATTTTCCATTTTTATTTCAGATTTCCAGCATCCGCAGTATTTTGCTTTTTAAAAATAGTAATGTTTAGCTGCCTTCCACTTCCCCTTCAACACTTCATTGTAACGAATAATTAGCCTGCATCTCATTTGCAAATATTGGCACAACTGCACAGGTTTTCAAGCTAATTCATCCTTGTTGAGTGGCTTTTATTTCTTTGATATCTCTTCTATAGTATGTAATCAATCCATTTTGAGAAGACCGCTGGGTGTTCTTCTTTTGAATATGTGCCTTTTTGTTTTGTGAGGCAGATTTCAAAGCACTGGAACACACACACACGCCTCACAGCTGGCTAAGACCCACACAGGGTGGCAATATGCTAGGGACAACAAAATAAAAGACAATTGCCTCTGCCTCTGGCAGCACCATTTCTATTTGCCTCCACAGGGCGCTTTTGCTTCTGCGTGCACTGGCTAAAAAAAACCAGCACTTCCTTAGAGTATCTCCACTCCAGAGTCAATGGCCAACATTTCCTGCTTCAGCACTCCTGTGATTTCCCTCTCCATTCATTTGAGCGGAGAGAAGAATCGCAAACTAGTGAACTCTAAACATTAGTGAATAACCCTGGCCCAGCATCTCCAGAAGCACCAGGGCAGTGTTGCTTAATTTACAACACTGGAGAAAAAAGCAATGACAATCAATTAAAAAAAAGTTCTTCACACTATCGCAATATAGTTGCTATATAGACATGTAGGTACTTCATTAATAATTGGTATCCAAAAACTGCAGGAGAGATTAAATGTAAACTTTCTTACAAAAAAGGAGCAACATGTACTTATATTTTCCAACAAAAATGATATTGGGAAACAAAAGATAGGCCGAGTAATTGCTAACAATAATTCTCTTCTGTTTGGAGGAAGTTGGAAGCACAAACACAGAAATCCATCTCCACGTCACAAATCCTTAAACTACTTGATAATCCTTGTAAATGAGACAGTGGTTTATCAGATTATAAATGCAAATTCTCTTCACGTAGGAATACACCCACTTACCTAAGCCCAAAGACTTTAAGTCTTAGCTGTTGCTAAACCACATAAGGTACTGCAGAGGTTTAACACCCAAATCCACACACCTTACCAGCAAAAAAAGCGCTCCTAAGTTTCCCACTGGCTTATCCAGTTACAAACAATGAATGACCTGCATTTATGTAGTCCCTCCTTGTAAAATGTTCAAAGTGGTTCACTGGTGCATTTGTCAAACAGCATTTTACACCAAGCCAGATAAAAACTTATTATGATGGAGGCTTCATCAAAGAGGCAGGTTTTGAGCAGTGTTTCTTAAAGGAAGAGAGAAAGGCTTAGGAAGGGAATTCCGGCGCCCAGGCAGCTGAAGGCATGGTGGAGCAATTAAAATTTGAGATGGGCTAGAGGCCAGATTTGAAGGAATGCAGAGATCTGGGCAAGATCATGGAAGGGGTTTGAAATCAAAGTTGAGGATTTTAAAATTGAGACGACGTAGGTGAGTAAGCACGGAAGAGAATTTGGACGAGCTTAAGTTTACGGAGGGTGCAAGATGGGAGGCTGGTCAGAAGGCAATTAAAATAGTTAAACCTGGAGGTAACAAAGGCAATGGGTGAGGATTTCCACAGTAGATGAGCTGAAGCACAATGGATGATATTACAGAGTTGAAAGTAGACGGTTTTGATAATAGAGAAGGTATGCAGTCGAAAACACCCCACTGAACAAGACACCAACCTGAAGAGTTACCTGGAGGCAAGTGAGAAGAATCAGAGTTCTGCCCATCTAAACCCAACCACTGGTCCACACGCCTAATCAATCATTACAACATCCCAGGGGACTGTGTCAGCTTGGCTTAACTGCTGGTTTCCTACATGCTGAGGTATAAAGTTATGGGTTTAAGCTCCACTCAGGCTTGAATGCTAACTCTAGACTGACACTCCTGTGCAGTGCTGAAGAATTACTGCAATGTTTTTGGTGTCACCCATCAGATTAAACTTCAATATGTGAGCCACCTGGTAAATGACTTAAAGCAGACTTAAAAACAGAAGAGAAATCGCCAGTGAGTAAAGTCACATTTGGTCATCTAAATACGGAAGAACCTACTGCAGTATTTGGAAAGCAGTGAGTTCATCTGCTCCAGGCCAAACTTCCACCCACAACAAGCACAGCCAAACAGATTAACTTTAATACGCGGAGACCTGCTGTGTGCAATTCAGCTGGTGACTTGTGAAGCAATTGGGGGACAAGATAAAGCTCAATATGAATGCAAGTTCTTTCTTACAGATAACTAAATCTGGCGCAGAAAATTATCATTATTCCAATATTCCACAAACAGTCATTTGACTGCTCAATTTGCTCAATTGAGAGAGAAAAAAATCACTGTGGTCATGACAACCAATAACCTGAGTTGCTGAAAGTCAATTAGCTTTATACCCGTTTAATTCAGCCAGAGCAGATTTATGCACTAGATCGACTCACTGCCTAAAAAAAGCTACTTTCAATTGAGCTTCAAATACATACAATTTTCCAGTCCCAAGCCCAAATTGAGCTCAAACGATAAGTAAAACAGTCTAGTTCTGAGTGTTTTTCATTTTTTAAGATATTAGGTTCCTTGTACTGTATACATTTTTATTTCCATTTGCAAAACTTAACAATTAGGAGTTATCACAAATTACAAGATGAAACTCAATGGCTTAGATTTGGAGGTCAGCAGCGAATGATCATCACTCAAACCCTTACAGTTACCCATGGATATTTTGTGGGCACTTGCACAGTAACCTGAAGTCATTCAGAGGTAGAAACAGCACAGCACCCTCTATTGGGGATCTGGGGCCTGTGTGAACAAGGAACAGCTCGTTTCCTCAGCCAATCAGGTCAAAGAATCTTTACTGTGCCATTCAGCAGCTAAACCAAGAAGTATAAATTAGAACATTTAATTCAGTCTAAAGTCTTGGCAGAAAGTGAAATAAAGGCAGGGAATGAAAGATGGGACTGATAGAGACAGGGTGACCAAAATCCCAGATTTTCTGGGACTGTCTAGGAATTTGGCTTTCCGTCCTGGGTCCAAACTTCCCAGGATATCATTTGTCCTGGATTTCTCTTGTGGCTGGATCTTTGTGCCTGTGCATGCACAATGTGCTGCTCTGCACGTGCAGGTCCGAAGCCACACAGCCACGAGGAAGTGGAGGGAGTACTGGCACTGTCCTCTGACAATTGCTTGGCTTCAGCAGCTGGGTGGCCTGGGTTGGGAGCCAGAGGTACTTGTAGGGTAGATAAGGTTTTTTTAAGTGTCTTGATCTTCAGGTTTTAAATCCCCACCTCTTTAAACATGGGAAAAAATACACAGGGTGAAGCTATCACTGATAGTTTAAAAAAGATTCTGCTGGACTGCTTTGACAGGCCATCTGGTCTAAGTTAGAAAAAAATTAGCAATTGGTCATGCAGTTTCAATGGAGATCCAGTGGGTGGGGTCCCAGTTGGCAGCAGCAGTCTCAAGCCCAATTCAGGATGGGGGGTAGTTCCGAAGTCTGGTCAGGCAGTATGGGGCTGAGGCCACCTGCCCTCGACCCCTACTCCTATGGTCCCGGCAGGACCTGTCCTCGCCCCTATGATTCTGACAGCACACCACGCCCCCACCACCCTCCCCAGATGGTGGTGTCCCTCATATTTTGCCCAGAGTTGGTTACCCTAGATAGAGATAGGAGACAGGAATAAATAAATTCAAATATATTATTTCAAAAACCTTTAGCAATAATTAAAATCCAGAGGAATGAAACTTCATATTTGTAACAGTGCCAGAGAGGTGCTTTGGCAGTTATTAAGACATTCCACGCTGCTAAAATGTCACCTATATTTGAATGGACAGCTCTTTCTTCCGTCATGTTTAATCAGTATCTAGTGAGTAAGCAGCACAACTTCAAGCTCTTCACAACAAAAATAAAAATAAAAATACCTGGAAAAACTCAGCAGGTCTGGCAGCATCTGCAGAGAGGAACACAGTTAACGTTTCGAGTCTGTATGACTCTTCAACAGAACTAAGTAAAAATAGAAGAGAGGTGAAATATAAGCTGGTTTAAGGGGGGGTGGGACAAGTAGAGATGGATTGGAGGAGATAGCCAAAAGATGTCATAGAGAAATGGAAAGCAATGAAGGTGAACAAGGCAAAAGAGAGATATGGAAATCCTATCGGAGAGAAAAGCAATGCTTCTTCAAGGTAGGCATTCCTTGAAGAGAAGTGGCAGTCAATTAAACCCTAAAATAAAAGCAAAAACTGCGAATGCTGGAAATTCTGAATCTCTGAGTGAGGAACCAGTGCAGCAAAACTTGTTGAGAAGCAAGGAACAACCACTTCCCAGTTTCTGCGTTTAACTGTGCATGCTTGGATGCTAGAAGTTGCTCCCCGATTGACTCCATAACAATAGAAGTACTGATAGCCTTACCATTAATCCTACTACTAAATCCAGACCAATGATCAAGAGAAGACTGCTTCAGCTGTTTGAAGGGAAAGTGCTAATAGGGAACAAAAACAGAATTACCTGGAAAAACTCAACAGGTCTGGCAGCATCGGCGGAGAAGAAAAGAGTTGACATTTCGAGTCCTCATGACCCTTCGACAGAACTAAGACAGTGCTAATAGGGACTGGGTTTAATTTATCCAGAGATCATGAGCTGAAACTTCACTTCTAAAATATTTAAAAGGCAAAAGGCTCAACATACATACCATAAGGTAATTAAACTATGCAATTCAATCCCTTCTGGCAACTTGGCATGCACTTTTTATTTTAAGTAATGCCATATACCTCATTAAGCAAGGTGTTGAAGTACCCAAATACTTTCAACTTCACAGCAACCTTCAAAGGTGTAGATTTGCTGTCAAAATGATCAGAGGGAAAATAATTATCAGTAGGTCTGCCATGTACTATTTTTATCACGGCAAGATGTTAATCTTCATACAAGAAGACAAAGAACATCAATAATCTTTATGCAAATTATCTGAATTACTATGCAAACTAAAACATTAGAAAAAGATTAATCTGGGAACAAGGAACTGCCCGACAAACAAATTTATAACAAATGTAAACCATGAATTTACCATCACAAAGGGTTAATTAGCTGTGTGCCAAGTAATTATCTCAGTGGAGAGCACCGAAGGCCACAGCATCTCAACAGCTTCTTGTATAAAAAGCACAGACATAGGGCCGGGGTTTTCGTTGGTCTGGAAGACTCTGCAGACCTTCAAAAATAGCGGGCAGGAACATGATGCAGAAGTCCCGCCCCCATTCTTGACTGATCCAATTTTTGCCTGCAGTGAGAGGGGGCAGGGTGTGATTCAGACAGGAGAGAAATCTAAACTCAGCAGGGCCATTTGAACTTAGTGCTGAGTTGAAACCGACCCCATTTTGGCTGTTGCAAGGGCCTTAACTTGCAGCGCGGGAGTCACGAGTTGATGGAGCAGACATAAATGTGCTTGGGGGCAGATAAGGTCCAATAGTAAATATAAACCTCTGTTGGACTGCTTCAGTTGACTGGTGAACTGGTGTAATCATGTAGTTTCAACAGAGGTATTTGTTGACATTTTCACAAGGGTTATTATGTCATTATGGGGCTTGGCTGAGTATCAAAAGCTACAATTACCTCAGCAGGGGGATCTGAGTTCACAGTTGATTGACAGTTTAAAGAGGCTATTAAAAGATTAGTTGTCTTTAATTTGGGATCTGAATAGAAGTCTGTTTTTGATTTTTATAAGTGATTAACCACTTGAGATCTAAAAACGTTGAATAGATTTCTAGAATGGTTTATTGGATGGGTGGGGGACATAATTTACCATTGAGTTGGCATGGGCTATGAAGTGGTATGACAGGTTGGTGGGAGCATGAATTGACATTGAGTTGGCATGGGGGCTATGAGGGGGCACAGAAGGGGGGTTGGGTGGGGAGGCTGAGGGATGAGGGTTAGAGAGGCTAAAAGCTTCTAAAGCAACTGGATCTTAGATCGAGGGAATGAAGACAGGCCTTCTCCCAGCCCGCCTCAGCACTTTCCTGCCCCCGTGGCCCCCTGAACTCTGCTTCACATTGCACGAATTGGGGCAATTTACCAAAGCGGGTCTGGAAGGGAAGGCGGAATCATCCCAGATTTACACTAAGTGCGGTAGTGGGTAAGAAAAATGACATTTTACCCACTGGCTGCAATGATGGGTTTTCGCTCTGTATCATCTGCTTCCCGCCTCATTAATTATGCAGCTACAGGAAACGCGCCAACTCGCTGGGGGGCAGCCTCTGACTCGCCTGACATGCTGTTACCTCACCACTTCCTCATTCCAGGTGCCATATCTGAACAGCAGCTGCGCGCACAGTTCTCAATGCTTGCAGACCAGGACGTGCTCCAGTGAAGACATGTGCCTGAAAGCCAAAAAGAGTTCAGTGACCCATCACTAGAATGCCTTCTGGAGGCCCACCATGGTGTCCTCCACTCCCGCTCTGGCTGCAGGAGGTCCAGCAATCTCACTACTCAGGCTTGGAAGGCTGTAGCAGTGGTGGTCAGTGCCAATGCTGCACAGAAGTGGTCAGCCATCCAGTGCAGAAAGAGAGTGAATGATCTCATCCATGCCACCAGAGTAAGGCAACCATCTCATCACTGTAAACTTACACACGCACAAGGTCATCGTACATTCACTGGCATCTCTCTCACTGACAGCTCAAGGGACATCATCACTCACTCTCTCACACACCCTCGCATCTGGCCTCATTTTCTCTGGAGACTGCCTCCTCAGCCCTCACCATCTTGAGGCCACTTGCACAGATCAACGTGTGCTGCCAAACACACCCTGGGATACCCCACTTCCCCAGTAATGCCCTCACCCTGCAGCCTTTTCCCTTGCCTAAAGTTACTTTCCCCAAGCAAGCCCTAGCCCTGCAGCTGTTGAGAAGCCACCCCGTCTTATGGCTGGTCTGGTAGGTACAGGCCTACCCATGAGCCCCCACTAAAAGTGATGTGGTGCTAATGATCGTGCAAGGTAGGCAAACAAACCTCAAAGTCCTGAGCGAAGTGCAGCTCGTCAGTTGCATGTCGCTTATGTACAGTTGCAAAACACATTGGTGTGCCTGGGTGGTCCAGCATGGAGGGCTGATTCCAGTGAACAGGGCTTATAACCTATTGAAATTAGGTTCCCAACATGCGGTGGTGGGAAACATAGCCCACCACTGAAGAGTGGAGCGGACGATCACAAACTGGTTTTACGACAACATGAAACCAGTTTTCGCAATCTCCCCATGCTTTCCGCTCCCGCCTGTCTACGACACCCGTCGCAAACAGGAGCGGACGATTTGGCCAGAAATTTCCCGGCTCGATATCAAAAATTTGGCCCAGAGTTTCTCTTTCCTCACCCTACCCCAAAATTTCCTGCTGTTATTATCGACCACTGAACATTGAAAACTAACGTAACTCTGCTGCACTTCAGGCCACACTGTCAGCAAGTGAATTTGTGGATTTCTTCATTCGTGGTTTTCCTCTCCTCCTTCACCTTCCTTGAAGAAGTAATGTAGTCTGAGTAAGACTGTAAAGATAAATACAGGGGACCAAAGTCATTTGGCTCATTCAACACATGAAAACCTGTTATTTCCCCACCCCATCACAGCATCCACTGTCATTTGAATGACATGAGTTATTTTCACACCATTCCAGGTAATAATAACGTGAAGAAGTGCTTTCTGACATCAGTCCTATCTGTTCTTTTTACCAGCTCGCAGCTCTTGGTCTACAATTTTGGTTCAACTCAAAAATAGGATTCAGGATTAAATCTTTTTATCCCACGTAAATCTTATCTTCAATAAATCCTGCTCTTAAAGTTGAGCAATCCAAGTTTTCCCAGCCTTCCTTGTTACTCAGTCCTGACATTAGGAAATAGACTTTTAGCTCCGCTTTGTACCATTCCAGGGTTCATACTTCTCCTTGTCCATTAATGAACAAAACTGAATCCGATGGGTAAGATGGAGCCTGGCCAGAGCTTCTGCCTCAGGATTAAACTCCACAATTTCTTCTTGTGTAGTTCTGCCCAATTGCAAATGATGTCCCAGTTCTTCTGTAGTTGCTTGCCTGTTTTGTCGGACACTGCTCTGTCCTCTATTTTAGTTTATCAGTGGTGTTTTGTAAGACACTACTCCCTACCTCCTTCAATTCATCATCCACTGTCACTTCCACACTTCAACATCTTTGTAAATACTGTCTAGCTCCTTCCAAAATTCCTTGCCAGCATCATACTTTGCTGGCCACTGTCACCCATCCTTCCCATCGAGTTTCACCTGCAATACTGAAATACCCTCCCATTTATCTTCACAGTGCTTCGCTCTCCGGTGAGTAACATCTTGGAATGAATCCTTTTCCTCACCTCTTTCCTCCCTCCCTCATCCCGACACACACACACACGCACACACGCACACACGCACCACACGCACCACACGCACGCACACACACACACCACATGCACGCACACACCACACGCACGCACACACGCACACACGCACCACACGCACGCACACACCACATGCGCACACCACATGCGCGCACACACACACACACACACACACGCACACACACACCACACGCACACACACACCACACGCACACACGCACACACGCACCACACGCACACACCACACGCACGCACACACCACACGCACGCACACACCACACGCACGCACACACCACACGCACGCACACACCACACGCACGCACACACCACACGCACGCACACACCACACGCACGCACACACCACACGCACACACACGCACACACCACATGCACACACACACCACACGCACGCACACACCACACGCACGCACACACCACACGCACGCACACACCACACGCACGCACACACCACACGCACGCACACACCACACGCACGCACACACCACACGCACACACACACCACACGCACACACACACCACACGCACACACACACCACACGCACACACACACCACACGCACACACACACCACACGCACACACACACCACACGCACACACACACCACACGCACACACACACACACACACACGCACACACGCACACACACCACATATTAGTTTACTCACATTCAGAGTTCTCCTACATGCTCTGACATAATACTTTCACAAGATGGCTATCTTTCAGCATTGAACTTATACAGGCTCGTAAGAGCAGTGCAGAGGAGCAAAGCAATCTCACCAGTGGGAGCAAGAGAACAAAGCTTGATTAATTTTTTTAAAAATCAATATTTTAGAGCTTTCAGTTCTGTCACAAAAGACTTAGAAAAAAAAAGCACCTGCGTCATAAAAGAAAGAATGATAAGTGGTTTGTTTCAACTATAGTTTGCTGAAGGAAAACCAATCAACAATGTACCCAAATGTACAACTTACTGTGCACTGGTATGAAAGGTAACAATGTAACTGTGCAATTATTTGAAACATTACAGATAACGGGTGATGAATTGGCAGTCAGTAAAACTTATTCAGACAAAACGTATAACGTTGAATATTACCAAGTCAGATCATTATATGGATTTGTGCTTCACTCTGAGGCCTTAATTTTTCAGGCAATGGGCAGGCTCGGTGGGAGCAGGCGGGGGCAGTCGCGTGCCGCCATTTTGCGCAGGCCAGCCAATTAAGGCCCGCCCAGCGTAAGACGTGAGCTGTAGCGCTCAGCGTTACATGTGCGGACAGGTGGAGGAGAGAGAATCGGGGCCAGCACTCTTTCGCACGTGGACGTGAAAGAGCACTTCAATCTCCCTGAGGCAGCTCCGTGCCTCTGGTGAGATTGAAGCAGTTTCCAAATAAATTAGTGGCTCTAAAATTTATTTAAACATGTCCCCTCTCATGTGACTGTGTCACAAGAGAGGGGACATATTTTTACATTTCATTAAAAAAAATTTTATTTGATTAATAAACGCTTTAGGAAACCTCATCCTGTTCATGGATAAGGTTTCCTAAAAAACATTAAGGCCGCTTGGCCTTTTCGCCATGACTTCCTAATGGCCTTAATGGGCCACTTAAATATCGGCGGGCGCGCAGCTGACTCTGGCGCGTACCCACTGAACACAACATCGCGACACAGCGTGATGACATCAGGATACATGCCCGATGTCATCACACATCATTTTACGCATCGGCATGTTGGGCCTGCCCCTGCACACCGACTGAAAAATCCTGCCCTGAGTGTTTAAAAGAGCCAATATGGCACAAATGGAGGCCATTTGGTCCATCAAGTCCATGCTGGTTCCCTGTAAAACAATCCAGTCTGTCTCATTCCCATGCTCTATCCTCATAGTCCTGCAAGTTTATTCCCCTCAAGTGCCCATCCAATTTCCTTTTGAAATCATTGATCATCTCCGCATCCACCACCCTCACAGGCAGCGGGTATTTTACTTTTGATGCAGAAGTCACTAAAGAGCTAAATAAAAATTGCATGAAAACAAGCCAAATACTACTTCAAGGCCATCCTTTTAAATGCCTCCTCAGCTCAACGTTCAGAACTATACTGGGGTATTAGTTCACTGGGCCATTGACAGTCTCCACTACCAGTATCTCACTGAAGCAGCAATTCTTCACAAGTGGACTCAACCAATGAGTGTCTTTTCAGCTATAACGCTTTGGTTTGGGGGTGTGTGTGAGGGGGGGGTTGGCTGGGGAAGGTGAGCAGCACAGGATGGAGCAAGATCACCACAAATGACAGGATGGAGGAAGAACATCACAATCAAGCTTGGCTTTAGCTCCTGTGAAATTATACACCCACTCACAAACTTTTCTCTTCTACTAGATAATAATCATAAACCACCTGATAATAATCCGAAGCTGCAGCCGCAGCTGAATTCTGCTGTCTCTACCCTGGGGGCAATGAGACAAATTACTACATACCTATTCCCACCCCAGGTGTCATCAGCTAGTTTTAGTAGTGACCAAAGATCTTTGTGATCATATATAACTCGTTACCCTGCCATCTGCTGAAATTAACTGCCAAAACCATTGGAGGAGCTCCCAGCTTTTCATTCCAAATAATGTACTGCGGCACTAAGAAAGCACACACGTAATATACTGTATAATTGCATTTAGCAGATTCTATTTTCCCCTCTGTGACAGCTGTGGCTCAGCATGTAGCATTCTCTCCTCCGAGGTGTGGGTGCAAGTCGCACTCGAGGACCCAAGCACAGAAGTCTAGGCTGACACTCCAGTGCAGTACCAAAGGAGTGCTGCACTGTTGGAGGCGGTGTCTTTTGGAGGATTGGATGTTAAACCCAGGCCCTGTCTGCCCTGTCAGGCGGACGTTTCGAAGTAGTGCAGGGGTGTTCTCCCAGTGTCTTGGCCAATAACAGTCCCTCAATTGACATCACAAAAACAGATTATCTGGTCATTATCACATTGCTGTTTGTGGGCATTTGCTGTGCACATACTGGCTGCTATTTTTCCTACATTACAACTGTGACTATATTCCAAAATGTACTTCAATGGCTGTAAAGCAGACTGGGATGGCCTGAGGTTGTGAAAGGTGCTATATAAATGCAAGTTTTTTTTTTGCCCACTAACAAAGCTAGATTTCACTAGGGGGTAATATAAACCTTGTGTTTTGGTTTGCCAAGGGATCCAAGTTTTAACACTGCACCTAGGCAGCTCCAATTTCCATCCTTCCTGCAAGGTATTGTAAGCACAACAACATAGTTAGCGCAATTTAGAAAGATCCTTATTTTGTATGAAAGTCCTTTAAGTCAAGTCAACCTTTGCAAGTTAAACTTTAAAAATACAGAGTTAGACTCCCCAAGCTTAACAGTGAATACAACAATTCCAATTATCACAGTGTCAGCTGTGGCTCACTTGGTTGTGAAATTGCCTCTAGAGTCAGAAATTTGTGAGTTCCATTCCACGCCAAAGCCTGGAGCGCAAAATCTGGCTGGCATGCCCATGCAGTTCTGAGGGAAAGCTCAGGTGGGCGTTAAATATCCCATGGCACCACTTTGAAGAAGAGCAGGTGTGTTCTCTCTGATGCACTGGCCACTATCTATCCCGCAACCAAAACCAGATAACAACAGATTATCTAGTCATTTGAAGTAATTTAGTCATCTAGTCATTCCAACAGTGCAGCCCTTCCTTGATTGGCACTCCCTCCTCTACCACTGATGCACAGTAGCAGCAGTGTGCACCATCTACAAGATGCACTGCAGGAATTCACCAAGGCTCCTTAGGCAGCACCTTCCAAACCGACAACCGCTACCATCTAGATGGACAAGGGCAGCAAATACATGCGAACACCGCCACCACCTGGAGGTTCCTCTCCAAGTCACTCACCATCCTGACTTGGAAATATATCACCGTTCCTTCACTGTCACTGGGTCAAAATCCTGGAACTCCCTCACTAACAGCATGGTGGATGTACCTACACCACAGGGACCGTAAGAAAGTTCAAGAAAGCAGCTCACCACTACCTTCTCAAGGGCAATTAGGGATGGGCAATAAATGCTGGCCTAGCCAGCGATGCCCACAGCCTGCAAATTAATTTTAAAAATTATCACATTGCTGTTTGTGGAATCTTGCTGTGTCCATATTGGCTGTCATATTTCCTACATTACAACTTCAAAAAATATCTTTGGCTGTTAAAATATACTTGGGGCACCTGGAGGTCATGAATGGTGCTATATAAATTTAAGTATTTTTTGCTCCTTATACCCGCACCTTGTGCACTTTACAAACTGAATATTTCATTACAAGATAAACTAGATTTAATTAGAAACTTATTTGAGATATCCAATATAAATAACCATGAACACAAGCTGATATTTGTCAAGTGACTACCATGTAAGTAGGAACAAAGTGACTCAGAGTATACATTACCTAATGCATTAGGAAGGTTATGTAAGAGAGCCTTTCAAATCACTCAGCAATGATTTGTACTTCTCTCTGGACAGTTCAGATTCAGCTATTAGTAATTAGTTGTAAACAGATATGAAGCGTAAGGGTGCTGACTGGAAGCAGATTTCTACTTCACAGTACTCAGCTACTCTGTAGGAAGGTAAAAACAATGAACGTTTGCAATAACAGTAACACAGCAGCATCAAGATACAACAATTGTGGAGAACTTACATCAACTGGTGACAAAATTGGCATAAGATTAAGTATTTATAATCTCATATGTTGTTGGAGCAAGACAACTTTATTTTGTTGATATTGAGTATTTGATTAAAATTAATATTAAAATATTATTGATTTGAAGCTTCAAACTCCACACAGACAGACACCAGAGGTCAGAATCGAACCCGAGTTCTCCCTGTGCCCGCGTGGGTTTCCTCCAGTGCTCCAGTTTCCTCCTGCCATCCAAAGACGTGCTGGTTCGGTGGATTTGCTGCAGTAAGTTGCCTCTTAGTGTGTGTAAGTGTGTACCCTGTGATGGACTGGCATGTAATCTGTGTATTTATATAATACATATGTCTTGGGTGTACTCTGCCTAGTGCCTAATGTTCCGACTCCCCGCAACCCTGAGCGGGATGAAGCAGTTCTGGAAAAGT
Organism: Carcharodon carcharias; assembly: GCF_017639515.1. Classification (NCBI taxonomy): domain Eukaryota; kingdom Metazoa; phylum Chordata; class Chondrichthyes; order Lamniformes; family Lamnidae; genus Carcharodon; species Carcharodon carcharias. Next base: position 20,520,471 of record NC_054476.1, read on the forward strand.
GAGCGATAGTGTGAGTTAAAGGTTGACAGATCGGGGCGTGGTGTGTGTGATGTGGTGCATGTGTGGGCATGTCTGTGTGCGCGCGCACGCGTGTGTGTGTGTGCGCGCAAGTGTACATTCGTACGCACACATTTGTGCATGGGTGCGCATGTGCACGAGTGAGCACATACACACGTGTGGACAGCCTGGGAAAGAGGCGTACATGAGACACAAAACACTAGGCCTCGTGCCCTAGGAGATAAAGGACCTGGAAACTGGAGAAACGCCAGGGCCCATGTTTTATGTCCCAGTGGGAAGTTGCGTATGTGTTTTTTTTTAATTAATTCATGGGATGAGGGTGTCACTGGATAGGCCAGCATTTATTGCCCATCCCTAATTGCCCTTGAGAACTGAATGACTTGCTAGGCCAGTATGTCTGTGTGCGTGTGTGTGTGTGAGAGAGAGAGAGAGAGGGCAGAGAGATAGAGACAAAAGAGGGAGAGAACTTGCATTTGTATGGTGTCTTTCATAATATTAGAACGTGCTAGAGCACTTTAAAGCCAATGAAGTACTTTGAAGGGTTATCATTGCTGTAATGTAAGTAACAAAGCAGCCAATTTGTGCATAGAAAACTCCTTCAAGAAGCAATGTGATAATGACCAGGTAATTTGTTATTTTTAATGACATTAGTTGATGGCTGGATACTGCCCAGGACACCAGGGATAACCACACTGGGCATCTCCCAATAGCGTTATGAGATCCTGTACATCCACCCAATAGGGAAGGCTGGGCCTGAGTTTAGCATCTCATCCAAAAGATCGTTTACATACAACAGCTTCACTCCTGCGACATGGGTTTGAATATGCCTTCGACCAGTGAGATGAAAATCTTCTCCCTGCTATGTGTAAACAACTAATCTAAAATGCATTTGGATAAACCCAGCGCAGTCCGTATTCAATATCATTCTAAATTTCTGATGTCTAAAACTCTCCATTCCTGTTATTAGTGATTTATAGTCGACAAAGGAAATGAACAGGTGAACTCCACCCGCATTCAAGCCCCCATTTTTCTTCCTTCCTGTAACACACTGCACGTAGAACGATACAGGTGAACTGTTTTAGAAAGTTCCACAGCTTGATTCTTCCTGATTATCATCCACCTTAAGATGTTTGGCAGCTCTTTTTGGGCAAGTCAACCATGAGCAGTTTTCTCTTCTTCTGTCCTAAAGGTGGCAAATTTAGCATTGATATTGGCAACTTCTTTCACACAAAGATTTAACAACGCAGATATAAATAATGAATTATGCTTTTTAATTTTGATGACAAAATATCTTTTAGGAGGTGGTGGGGAGGAACTGGAAGACCACAAGGTCTATGAGCTAAGAGATGTCAAATTACCATCCTCATTTGTGTCCATCTTGTGAACACACAGGAATTGAATGTGGCCAGAACTAAACGATGGAGTCCATTCGCACTGTATCACTAGTCATTTTCATTAAACATTAAGAGCCAATATTTTACTCAAGTCTGTCTTCTTAAAAGAGTGAAATACATTCATGATGACTCCAGCTACCAATGACAATTCTGGATATTTCCTGTTGTTAAACAATAAAGAAACACTAAGAATGAATCTACCTCAATGTGCCCATGGGGCTGCCAACTTTTGTTTCCACCAATTGCTCATTTAGCCTTTCCTTTGATTGGCAAGGCAGGTTTCAAACTGATTAGCCATCAAAGAAAAACAAAGCCACACTAAAATTGCAGATTTGCAGATTTAAGTAACTTTTTTCTGATTATATCTACAACCCACCCACCCATATATCTTGCCTTATAACAGTGACTACACTTCAAAAAATATCTCATTGGTTGAAAAGGGCTCTGGGATGCCCCTAGCCTTTCCACTATCTTCAGGGCTCGAGTCAGTGATGGAATACTCTCCACTTGCCTGGATGAGTGCAGCTCCAACAACACTCAAGAAGCTCAGCACCATCCAGGACAAACAAGCCTGCTTGACTGGCACCCCATTCGCCACTATAAACATTCACTCCCTCCAACACAAGCTCACAGTGGCTGTAGTGTGTGTCCCACCATAGGATGCACTGCAGCAACTCACCAAGGTTTCTTCAGCAGCATCTCCAAAACCTACAATCTCTACCACCTAGGAGAGCAAGAGCAGTAGGCACATGGGAACATAACCACCTGCAAGCTCCTCTCCAAGTTACATACCACCCTGTCTTGGAGCTACATTGCCATTCCTTCACTGTCGCTGGGTCAAAATCCTGGGAATTCCCTACCTAACAGAACTGTCATCACATAGACTATAATGATTCAAGAAGGCAGCTTACCACCACCTTTTCATGGGTAATAAATGCTGACCTTGCCAACAATGCCCACTTCCTCCGAACAAAAAAAAAGTGATAAAAGGCACTAAAGAAATTTAAATCTGCCTTTCTTTTTAAAAAAAAAGCTCAGTTTCTATCTTTGCAGAGCTCAGAGTTTAATTCAAAGCATCAAACGCGTGCTGAATTTTATCAACCCTCTGGTGAGATGCTGGGAGACAGGAAGCCTTGCAAAATGGTAGCAGAAGGTGTTAGGAGGGTTACAGTTCTGAGAGACAGGCTGCCATCCTCAGTTTTTCTTTTATTTGTTCATGGGATGTGGCCATCACTGGCCAGGCCAGCATCTATTGCTCATCCCTAATTGTCCTTGTTCAGAGGGCATTTAAGAGACAACTGCATTACTGTGGGTCTGGAGTCACATGTAGGCCAGAGCAGGTGAGGACAGCAGATTTGCTTCCCTAAAGGACATTAATTGGATGGCCTCTTACTGGCCACTACTGGTAACATCCAACCCAGGGTCCTACCATCCGTCCACACAGGCTTTCAGGCCCAACAACATAGGAGTTGGAAAAATCCCAGCCATTTTTGCCTCAATTTCTGCTTCACCCACCATCTTCCATTGCTTTTAATATTGCTGCTAGAAATGACCTCACAACAGTACCTGAAGACCTAGGGTGACAGACAACAATGTCACCAAGAGCTGCACCATTTTTGCCTATGGGACAAAATGCCAATGATTTACACCGGGAATGGATTATCATTTGAAAGCTATCTATTATTGAAAAACGTTTGACATTTTCACTCTGTGCAGAGTGATGGACTTGCATTATAAAACACAGTACAAAATGAAAACTTATATTCAGAACTCATTGCAATACTTGCTGAATGACAACAGCAATTTGTGTTTATAGATGGAACAATTTTCTACATTAAAAGCACCAAGGATAGTAACTTAATTAGGTAAATTGCTCTTCTCAGATGTAGTAGAAGGGCTAAGTTACAAAAGGCTAACAGGTTTAACCAAAAACTTGATACTTTATTTACTGTGCAAACCCTTATTCTCATTAATGGGCTTGCTTCCATATGGAGTTTCAATTTTCTCTGTGGAGTAAGTGAGGTGGAGATATTTATACTGGGTGGTAATGGAGCAAACATCATCGCCTAATAATAATCTGTTTTAGCCGAAGGGGTAGTTCACAACAGTACCCTACTGTAATATTAGAAGAATTATCTTTACAATTTGTGTCATGATTTATGTAGAATATTGGATACATTAGAGTAATTATGAAGTGGTAATCTGATCAATAGGTGCAGATAATGTTACAAGAGAGAGTGCTGAACTAAAGCTATATATAACCATCAAATTTGGACTACACTTTGAAATCATTCCCAGGTATCAGCTATTGGTCATGCAATGTATACAAGGCTAAAATTCTACATCAGAGTTTCATTCCACACAGGATTACTACAAGTCAAGAAAACTGAACGTTGCTACATTATTGCTGCAGATTTTTAAATTTAGACATAGTCTGCATTTAATTTCTGGAAAATTACATAAACTCTGTAGTACTCTTTGTGATCAAATAGGATTTAAAATGTTGAAGCTAAAAGATTTGCCTTCATCCTGCGGTTATAAAGACCATTATAAAATTCTGTCAAACAAAATAAGCTGCAGATGTGCAATATTTTGACAGTAATGTCAACTGTTCAAAAGTAAATGTGTGTAAAATATGTTGCATGTGTCATCACTTTCAATAGTTAGTTTTTTAATAAAGTTTATAACAACAGAAATCAATAGCTATTAAAACACTAAATTCACCTCCAGAAAAACCAAAGCATACCTCAAAGGCAGTTTGAATGCTCAATGAGAGATCAAAGGCTTAATATATTGAAATTTATTCATTTTTCTGATTACAGTATCTTTAAGAGGCAAGATCAAATAAAGCTTACATTTTTTTAAAATCATATTTTCTTCTCAAGTAACAAGATTAAGAGCAAGGTACAATTCTTAAAAGGGATATCTGTTTCTTAACAATTTGATTGCTTTATAACCTCCAAACAGTCTCAAAACTGTAGGATGTTCTCTAGCAGGATGTTATAATTCATTAATATTTTATGCATAGCTATGCAGAGACAACCTGTCTTCAGTTTTATTGATTTTTCAAAATCATTTTATATATTATTTCTTCAAACCACAACCAACCAAGGCTAATTGCTACTACTTGAAGGCAGACAACATTTTAAGAACAAAATAATGAAGCATTTGCACGGGTCATTGATTTTGTCAATTCAAAACTTATTCCATTTTATTTTCATTACATTATTTCTTGTTGAAAAAATTAAAAATGATCAAAACTAAGCTTTAGGTTTTTCTAAGACCTCAGGTGACACAACTGTGGTCATGAAATCATTGAACCACCAACTCTTGCAGTTTTCGCAATTTATCTTGAAAAATATTTCAATGGCACCTTTTTTCACAAACGGCATACTAAAGCTTTCCAGGATAATCCGGTCACAATAGCCATTTCTTTTACATTTAGCTCGTCAGCCTCATGTATCACATTCCAACAGTGTCCTTGTGAGCATGACATCTCATTGTTCCGATCTGCAACCCAAAACAGCTTTAATGGGCCACAAAAAGCAAGAATCCATATTGTGAACCCGAAACCACTTCCTGTGTCCTGTTACTGCAATTATTGTACTTGAGTGCGGCATTAATATTATTTAAAATCCAAATCAAGGGATTCAACATGAGCTAGTTTTCATATTATGCATAACTAATCACCACAGTCAGTCAGTCAGTCTCTTCAGGACTTGGCTCATTGCAACATTGCTTCTGATGCACTGAATAAGTCCAGCATCTGAAATTAGTCTTTTTAACATAAGCAGCAGACAGACACTTCAACGCACCTCAAAAGCTACCATTTTGAAATATATTTTTCAACACTGATTCAATGCCATTAATAGATGCCTTGAAGAGCTAAACGGTGGGAAAGATTCAAAATGTACTCCGTAATATAAGTTCTCCTCTTGTGACATATATTTTAGTACAGTTTATAGTATATCAGAATTATTTTCTGTACACTTTCTATGACACAGAGAAGATGTTTCCCCTTACGGATGAGACCAGAATGAGAGGCCATGCATATAAAACAGTCACGAATAAATCCATTTGGGGTTTAGGAGAATCTTCATTACCCGAAAAGAATGGTTACAATGTGGAATTTCCTGCCACAGTTAATAGTTCAGGTGAGTAGCACAGATACACTTAAGGGGGAGTTTAATAAGCACAAAAAGGAATAAAAGGCTATGTTGGGGCTACATAAATGAAGATGGGAGGAGGCATCTGTAGAGCATATATACCAGCATAGGCCTGTTGAACCAAACAGTCTATTTTCTGTGCTGTAAATTTTAGGTAATGCATAGCATAAAATGGACTTAAGTGCACTGATAAGTTAACAAATACAACAATAAATATTTTTAAAAACCTCTTAGTTGAACAAATCCAAGTGGCTATTTGCAAACCCAAGCATCTGGTCAGAATTAACCCACATTGTGCCTTCTCTGGAAGCAGAGCCTCCCAAAGGATACAATGTGGGCCCATTTCTGACAACTCTCCACGATGCTTAGGTTTGTAACGAGGGCCTCCTGGGTGGATTACCCAATTAACACCTCAGGCCACCATAGAATTGTTTTCATTCATGTCTGGATGTGGGCGTCCCTAGTAAGGCTGTAACAGCCCATCCCCCATACCCAAGAGAAAGTGGTGGTGGGTCTTATTGAACCACTTTGCGTGTCAGCTTGATGCAACTGTGCAGCTTGCCAGGACACTTCTGAGGACAGTTAAGGGTCAAACACATTGGTGTGGGATTGAAGTCACATATAGGCCCGACTGATAAAGTACACCTTGGATTTTTTAATGACGATCTGACAACTTTGTAACTCCTACTTTTATAATTCAATAGAAACTAAAAATAGGCTGAAATTTCAAATGAAAACAGGGGCATTGTAATTGTCTGTTGTTTGAGAGAGTTCTTGATGTAAAATTACTGTTTACTGAGTAAAAATAAACAAACAAGCCAGTCCATCAGTGAAATACTCAAATGGCAGGTTATACAAAGAGGAGACAGCTATGTTTTCAATCTGATCCTTGTAGTATTAACAGCAGCTGATCAAAGTAATCATTCCAAATGTACAGCAATGTCAGAGATTCCAAGCAAAGAACAAACGGACTGCTATTAAACACATCATAATTTATGCACACAAATGTATATTCACGTTATTACATATGTATTGTCAAGTCAGTAAGAGGGGAAAAACGGAAAAACCTAACATCCTTGTCCTAGGCTTTTTACAATTTTGACGTGCAGAAAGTAAGGCAATGCCAGTTAAATCCTGCAATTATTCCCATTTTCTTCTGCCATCTCTCTCCCCAGCCCCAACCCCGAGATGATCTATAGTACATTGCAGCCAATTTAACTTACGCGGTCCTTTCTTTTCTGCCTGAATTACAGAATAAATTTCCATGAAAAGCAACTCCTTGCAATTTATTATTCGATGCATTTATTTATATTTTAAAACACTCTAAAGTATGAACATTGGGGGTATAGTAGCATGGTGGTAACATTACAGGACCAGTGGTCCTCAGACCTGGACTAATTCTCCACAGCCAAGAGTTCAAATCCCTATCATGAACGCTGGGAGATCTTAAATTCAATTAATTAATAAATCTTGAATAAAAAGCTACTCTCAGTAATGATGATCATAGAACTACTGGGTTTCTGTAAAATCCCATCTGGTTCACTCATGCCCTTCAGGGGAACAAATCTGCCATCCTGATCTAGTCTGGTCTACATGTGACTCCAGACGCATAGCAAAATGGTTGACTCTTAACTGGCCACTGAGATGTCCTAGCAAGCATTCACTGTTGTTTCAAACTGCTACAGGAAAGTTGAAGAAGAATGAAATGAATGGGCCACCCAGCACTGACTAGAGGTGACAAAGGCACACCCAGCCCAGTAAGCCGTGCAAAGTTTTCCTTAATAATCTCTGGGAATTTGTGCCAGGATTGGGAGAGCTGTCCCACAGATTAGTCAAGCAACAGCAAGCATATCTTACAGCCAATACCCCAGGCTCCTCCATCACCATTCCTGGGTACATGCTGTCCCATCATCAAGACAGAGAAGGTTGATGAAGGGAATGCCGTAGATGTTGTCTATATGAATTTTAAGGAAGTGTTTGACAATATTAGAAATGCAGGTCCCTTTAAGAGTAAACAAGGACAAGCTTCAGAGTGAATTGAGAGCAGGTGATGCTCATTGAAGCCTGAACTTAAGAGCTGGGGTTTTCCCCCAATAAGAGTGTTTTTGCTTCTGGATGGGGAAAGGGTCCAGAAAGGAAGAGTGGAAACTAGTATTTGTAATGAACTATAGTTTAACAATAAAACAGTGGTGATTTACAGAATGTCTTCGGCTGACTCCTTTGGTAAATGGATATCCACCTATTAAACAGCTTTTTGCCAAGGTACCACATAAAAGGCTGGTTAATAAAATTGAGGTTTATGGATTAGGCGAGTCAGTCAGCAATTGGATAAAAATTGGCTTAAGGGCAGAAAGCAGCGAGTTATGGTAGATGGTTGTTTTTCAACTGGATGGTGATATGCAGTGGTGTTCTTCAAGGATTAATGCTAGGCCAGCTGCTTTATTTGCTAAATATAAATGACTTGGGTCTTGGAATATGTAGTAAAATTTCAAATTTGCTAACGATACCAAACCAAACAGTGAGGATGATATGAATTGCCTGCAACAGGACATAGATAGGCTAGTGGAATGGGCAGAGAAGTGGCAGATGGAATTTAATACTGAGAAGTGTGAGGTGATGTATTTTGGCAAAAGGGATGGGAAAGGCAATGTAGACTTAATAGCTAAATTCTAAAGAGTGTGTACGGATAGAGGGCCTGGGGATGCATATGTGTCAATCTTTGAAGGTGGCAGGATGCAATGCGAGTGTGATTAGGAAAGCATATGGGATGTTGGGTTTCATAAATAGAGGCATTGAGTACAAAAGCAGGGAAGTTATGCTGAACTCAAAGCTCTAGTTAGGCCTCCCCTAGTTTTGCTTCCAGTTCTGGTTGCCACACTTTAGGAAAGCTGTGATGGCTATTGAGATGGTGCAGAGGAGAAGATTTACTGGAACGGTTCCAGGGATCAGGGTTTTAGTTACAAAGTTAGGATGGAAAAGCTGGCAGTGTCCTCCTTGGAGCAAGGAAGATGTGATAGAAGTGTACAATATTATGACAGTTAAATAATGTAGACAACGAAAAGTTTTTTCCCATTACCAGATGGTACAAGGACTAGAAGATACAGATTTAAGATTTTGGACAAGAGATGCAGGTGGAATGAGAAGAGGAGTTTTTTTAAGCAGCAAGTGGTAAAAACTGGAACTTGCTGCCCACAAGAGTGGTGGAAGCAAAAACAATGATTACAAAAGGAAATTGGAGAGACACTTGAAAATAAACTTGCAGGGCTACAGGGACTGAGCAGGGAGTGGGATTGACTAGACTGTTCCGCAGGAACAGCATGGACTTGAGCCCAATGATCTCCTCCTTTGCTGCAAATGTCTCAAAACCTGCTCACTGATGTGCTGTTTGGGTTCTGCCAGGGTAACTCAGCTCCAGGCTTCATTACAACATTGGTCCAAAAATTGACTAAAGGGCTGAACTCAAGAGGTGAGGTGAGTGACTGTCCTTACCAGCAAGGCAGTATTTGGCCAAGTTTGCCTTCAAGGAGCTCTAGCAAAATCAAAGTCAATGGGAATCAGGCGAAAAACTCTCCATAGGTTAGAGCCAAACTTAGTACAAAGATGGCTGTGGTTCCTGGAAGCCAATCATTTCAACATCAGAATATTGCTGCAGGCATTCCTCAGGATAGTGTCCTCGACCCAACTATCTCCTGCTGCTTCATCAGTGACCTGCCTATTATAAGGTCAGAAATGGGGATGTTTGCTGATGATTGCACAGTGATCAGTACTCTTTACAACACCTCAATACTGAAGTAGTCCATGACTACATGCAACAATACCTTGATGACATTCAAGATCGGGCTGATAAGTGGCAAATAACACTTGCACCTCTCAAGTGCCAGGCACTGGCCATCTCCAGCAAGGTAAAAAATTTAACCATCTCCCCTTGACATTCAAATGCATTACTATCTCTGAATCTTCCTCTATCAACCTCCTGGGAGTCACCATTGACTGGAAATTGGACTGGACCAGCCACATAAAAACTGTGGTTATGAAAGCAGATCGCAGGCCAGGAGTTTTGTGGTGAGTAACTCATCTCCTCACTACCAAAGCCTGTCCACCATCTCCAAAGCAAAAGTCAGGAGTGTGATGGAATACTGTCCAATTGTCTGGATGAGTGCAGCTCCAACAATACTCAAGAAGCTCAACATCATCCAGGACAAAGCAACCTGCTTGATAGGCACCCCATCCACCACTCCCCATATTCACCCTATCCACCAACAGCACAGAGTGGCAGCAGTGTTTACCATCTCCAGGATACAGCGCAGTAACTCATCAAAGCTCCTCAGCAGCACCTTCCGAACCTGCGACCTCTACCATCTAGAGGTACAAGGGCAGCAGATGCATGGGAACATCACCACCTGCAAGTTCCCCTCCATGCCACACACCACCATGACTTGGAACTATATTGCTATTCCTTGACTGCCGCTGGGTTAAAATCCTAGAACTCCCTTCCTAACAGCACTATGGGCATACCTATACCACATGGCCTGCAGCAGTTCCAGTAGTCAGCTCACTACCACCTTCTCAATGGCAATTAGGGATGGGCAACAATGCTGGCCTTGCCAACAATGCCCACATCCCATGAAACACACTTTGTGACTTTGAAATCAAAAGAAAGACTGGTTGTCTGCTGACTCAGCGGATTAAGACAGTATGTGCCCATGCCACATGGACTAGGAAAGCCTCATGCTCCTGATTAACCTGCGTTGAGTTAACAGATCTCAACAGCAGCAGTAGAGGTGCTGCAATGCGCCTCAGTTCTCCACTGTACAGAGCCTCAGTCCAGCCCCTCATGACCTTACTAAGCAATCCCTGCTGAAAGCATCACTAAAACATTATCTATCACATTGCCATTTGTGTGAGCTTGCAGTGCATAACTTGGTTTTCCTCTAATGCGGCACCACTTCAAAAAGTACTTCATGAAAAGCGCTATGTAAGTTCTTACTTTTATTCACCTATACAGGAGAGGAGTGAGCTTGGTTGTGATACCTCATGGTCAAATTGCTCATTTTCCAGGCTCACACATTAATGTCCACTTGGACAAGATCAGCTTACCCTCAGCAGAAGTGCACAGACCCCTGGGTCAGAAGGGGTTCAAACCCCACTTCAGGACTTTTTATTTGTTCATGGGATTTGGGCATCACTGCTAGGCCAGCATTTTTTGTCCATCTTTAATTGCCCTAAAGAAGGCGATGGTGACCCATCTTCTTGAACTAATGTAGGTGTAGCCACAGTGCAGAGGTGAACTCTTCCATCTAGGCTGCTATTCAGTCAGATACTGAAGGGATGCTGCACTGTCAAGGGTGCCATCTTCTAGATGAAATACTTTTCCTAGTGTGCCATGATGGTAAAAGATCTCATGGCACTTTTTCAACAAACGGAAAGGCATCTTGGCCAACGTTTATCCCTCAAACATGACCAGCAAAGCAGATTAACTGTTTGCCTGCAAAATGACAGTCAGTGCATTTCATTTTTGAATATCCTAGAATATTAAAGCCAATGTATAGATTCAAACTCAGGACGAATCAACACTTGTGGATCCATATTTCAGTCAATTATTTCAAGACAGCAGCTGGGAAGGGGAGAATACTGGAGAGAAAAAGGAAGCAGGACTAATATTTTAAATAAAAGAAATATTTAAGAAGTGTAAATGGGAAGATCAACCCCTCAAATTCTTTCATCCTCCTGTTAATTTTTAAAAGAAATGAAGAACTGGGCTTGATAATCCATTGTGAGCAGTTTTTATGCATTGAAATGTCTGTATTCTGACATATGTACCAATCGCTCCAGGCATAAAAACCTGTTATGGTGTATGCGGAGATTTGACAGATAGCACATGGTCAATTCTCTCATTCATACAGATATCCAGATGGCAAACGCAACCCGCCATCAGGACCTGCACAAAGGGTTGGGAGGCCGGGGTAGTGAGGGTGGGAAAATAATAAGCAAAATGGCTAAAAAAGCAGTAGCCAGGGCCAACCACCTGTCATCAATGGAAAAGCAAAACACCAAGCAGCTCCTGTATAGCTAGCAAAGATTCCTTTTCTCTCACTCTGGTAACTTGCCACCTGCAGAGGCAGATAGTCTGCAGCCATGAACCAACAGGCCTTTTGATTTAAGACCACAAGTTGCTTTTGCTTAAAAATGCTAAAGATAGATGTGAAGAATCATAGATTTGAGAATCAATGTTGAACATTGGTGAATGAGTGAAGGGTCATTCGGACTCGAAACGTTAACTGTGCTCCTATCCGCAGATGCTGCCAGACCTGCTGAGTTTTTCCAGGTATTTTTGTTTTTGTTTTGGATTTCCAGCATCCGCAGTTTTTTTTGCTTTTATATTGGTGAATGAGACCCTTCGACACATAAATGTGTGAAAACTAAACAAAATGCTTCATTTTATACTCAGCAATTTGGTCTTCTTCCACATTATTCATATTACAAAATACATTGTGCAAAACATTGCCTTTCAGGCTACACAGCAATATAATTTGGATTCACATCAGTATACTAATCTTCTCACAAGTTGCAACATTGCTATTATTTTCCTGCAGACGTCCATACTACAGACTATTTCATAACTTATCACATATACAGCACAGCTGATACCAATATTGACAACTCAAAAAAAAGAATCCAAAATCAAACTGAGAGTAATGACAAATTGGTGCAATTGGCTCAACACTAATGTTCCATTAAGAAAATTACAGTTTGAAGTAAATTAAATCTGGGAATTGAAACAGTCAAAAAAATTAACTTCAGCAACATGTAATTTTCCCATCCTTTTGATCACCTTCTTCAATTAAACCAGTTATGTATTGCAGACTGCAAAATGGGCAAAAATCAGTTCTCAACAGACCAAGCATTGTCAGGCCACATTTACTGGAAAAATTAACCTTAGGAGCACTTTGAACCAAAAAATTAGAGATATATTTTGCTTTTTTTGAAAATTTGAAGTAAAAATAAATTTACTTGCTAGTTCAATGAAAGAATTGTTTTAAAGTTCACACAAAACAATTCTCATCTCGACTGGTTCATGCACATTAACCTTTAGCCTTGCACAATTAACCCTTAAAGAACCAATCAAATTATTTGACATTTGACAATGAGGTTGACTCTTAACTACCTTCTGAAATGGCTTAGCAAGCCATTCAGCTCAAGGGCTATTAGGGATGGGCAATAAGTGCCGGCTTTGCCAATGACGCCCACATCCCATGAATGAATAAATCAAAACAAAAATTCTTACCACAGCTATCCCAGCAGTTTAAAAACTAACAAACGATGAACCACACTACAAATTTTGGCATTTAAGGTTGTAGAAGGATAAGACACAGTGCCCTTTTAACACACATTAAAGATCCAATTGGGCACCAAAAGGCACTGTCTAATTGTTAAATTTCCCCTACACCCAAGTTCCTGGTCCGAGTGACATTTTTAAGCGGAGATGTTCAGTCAAAGTCTAATGCTGCGTAAGAAAGGAAGAGAAATACATAAGTAAACTGGAGTAGCAGGTGTCTCCAAACTGTTACTGTACACTTTCTGACTGTTGATTCAGAAAATGGAAACAAGACAACATATATGCTCACTTTCTCATCTGTAATTATTTGGGAACCAAAAGAAGAAAAAAACCAAGTTTACTTTTAAATTTAAAATGCACAATTGCATTTTGGACAGGACAAATAGTTTCCACATGGAAAAAATGATATGGTAGCAACTGTAATTCTCTTGTTAAAATATTTAATTCACAGATAACTAGTTGAGAAATCTACAAAGAAACCCATGTATCTGTTGGCCAACATTTTTCTTTGGAAACAATTTATTCACATTTATCTACTACAAAGCAACCGGCAGATAAGGAAACTATAATCCAGTCATGATCATATCCATCTCCAGTACATTAAACAGAACTATTAACTAAGCCTACAGCAATGAGCTTAAACAGATAAGCCTTTTATTAAATCAAAAGACTCACAATATTACTCTGCTTATCTAGAACTATTTGGTTTAAGGTTTCACTGTACTTCCTTCAATTTTAATGTAATATGAATTGAAAGATATTACAATAGGAAGGAGCCATACTCTTCAAACAAGGAAATTTATACATGAGGGGTTCTTCCTTTTAAAGGTTTATCAACCTGCAGATGATAAGGATTAAGCCTTTTGAATATTTCATTCCATCAAAGTCTTTCTTGGTAATGTGAATCAAGAATCCAAAGTAATTATTGTCAATTTGATTAGAACTGTAAGACACATTTAGATGGATGGAAGTTATAAAACAGTGCAGCAGTTCCATTTTTAGAAGAATTCTATGAAAGTCTTGCTACACTTTGCACAACATTGAATATTAAAACATCTCATCCAAAGAAATATTCACACTCAGCCTATATAGTTGATCAACAGGCATTAATCAGGACTAATGTTAGATTAAGAAACTGATTGGTTAGTGGAAAGCCCTCTGGCCACTGAGATTTAGAGATAGATTTTGCACACATCATGTAGCAATACTAATCTTTATAGATTTACCATTTCAGAGAGCATTAATAGCCTGTGCAACCAATTTTAAAGTCATATTTTCAGCAAGAGAAGCCATCAAGCTTTTGAGTTTTTAAATGTTTTCAGGAAAGGGAACATGAACCATTTTGTGTTATGGATGACCCAACAATACCAGAAACAACATTTTTATTTCTACAATGCCCCTTACATCATGTTCTTTTAAGTCAACTTCACAAGAAGCACACAAAGCTTTGTCAATGGGTCAAGCCACCTCAACATTACAAATTGGGTGTGCATGTCCAGCCACAACCATTTCTTTTTTATGAATTACAACTTGCTCATGTGTACAGTAAGTGCATTACCATCTGTTTACTTGTTACGTACTGATGTGACACCCATGGCTCAGTGGTAGCCCACCTGCCTCTGAGCTGGAAGGTTGTGGGTTCAAGTCATATTCCAAAGACTTCAGCACAAAATCTTGTACGATCGCCAAGTTTGCAGATGACACAAAAATAGATGGGAAGGCAAGTGATGGGGTTGGCACAAAGAGTCTACGGAGGGATATAGATAGGTTAAGTGAGTGGGCAAAAACTTGGCAGATGAAATATAATGTGGGAAAATGTGAGGTTATGCACTTTGGCAGTAAGAATAGAGGAGCTGAATATAATTTAAATGGAGAATAACTGCAGAAAGCTGCTGCACAGAGGGGTCATCGTGCATGAATCACAAAGGGCTAGCATGCAAGTTCAGCAGGTAATAGGGATGGGAAATGGAATGTTGGCCTGTATTTCAAAGGGAATGGAGTATAAAATAGAGAATTCTTGCTAAATCTATACAAGGCACTAGTTAGACCACATCTGTTTAAGACAGAGATGAGGAGGGATTTCTTCTCTCAGAGGGTGGTGAATCTGTGGAATTCTTTACCGCACAGGGCTGTAGAGGCTGGGCCATTAAGTGTATTCAAGGCTGAGATGCACAGATTTTTAACAAGTAAGGGAATCAAGGGTTATGGGGAAAAGGCAGGAAAGTGGAGTTAAGGATTATCAGATCAGCCATGATCTCATTGAATGGTGGAGCGGACTCAATGGGCTGAATGGCCTACTTCTGTTCCTATATCTAATGGTCTAGGCTGACACTCCAATCAGGTAATGGGGGAGTGCCACAGTGTTTGAGGTGCCATTTGGCAAGGCTTTAAACCAAGGCCCCACCTTTGCTCTCAAGTGGACATAAAAGATCCAATGGCAGCATTTTGAAGAAGAGCAGAGGAGTTCTCCTCAGTGTCCTGGCCAATATTTATCCCCCAATCAACTATTCGTGATTTTTAAAAAAGCTTATCTGGCCATTGTTGAGCCTCTCTGCCTTGGCTGCTGCCTTTCCCACATTACAACAGTGACAATGTTTGAAAGAGAGTATTTAACTGATTGTAAATTGTTTTGGGACATTCTTTGGTCGTGAGAGATACCACATAAATGCAAATTCTTCTTTCTTCAGTTATAGATATAGATTTCAGTCCCTGTCCAGAATTAAAAACTGAACACAATACTATTTTCCAGCTAAAGTAAACCTTACATACAATTAGGAGCAGGAATAGGCCACTGGCTATAAACCTTGCCCACTTACTTCATTATCAGCAAAAACAACAAGTGCCTTTAAAGAACCAAGATCAGTTCTGATATCACTTCCAAACATTGCTCAATACGCTTATCGACATGTTAAGTTTGAGAAATCTCAATATATGCTTAACTGGCTTTGACTATATTCGCATACACAAATAGTTGACATTGCACAAATCAATTTAGAATGACATTCATTTGCAAACCAATCACAACACATACTTAATACCAAGGAATTAAATCACATGGTCTAAAGAAGAATAGACTAAACACTACAGTTTGACTTCAGGGGACTGGAATTATCAGAAACAGAAGCTATGTGCTCATGTTGACCAGACTCAGCTTTAAATTCACAGGGGCAGATACATTGGTGGCAATTCTGCTAAATATTCAAGTCTTTTTTTAAAGTGTCTGTGCATATAAAAGACATAAATGCAAATTTTTTTTTCTCCTCTAGGAACAAGAGCTACCAAGTGGCACAGAAAGAAAGAAGAAGTAAAGTAAGAATGCAATAGGGATTCACGTGAAATGACAGTTTCTACAGCTACCCAAAGGTATCCTAAAAAGCATGAAGTTACTGGCCATTGTTTCATTGCCAGAATGATATCCGGTGCTGGAAGCATTTGTGTGGGTACCTCTACCTTAAGACAAGAAAAAAATATTGGAAAGGAAAAACGCATATCTCTGTGCATTCATTGCTGGTATTCAGTACAGATTCAGATCAATCACACCATGACAATACAAATGTTTCTCTTTAGGCTTGCAGCACATATAAACAAACTTCATTCATGATGTCCAACCTCCTTTTCCTAATCTAACTATAATATGCAAAAGTTGAGATATAAAAACAAAGGGCACTGCACATTCAAACTGGATTCAGCATTTAATCAACTGATGAAGCAACCACGTAACACAAATTTTACATAAAAGTTCCAGATTTTGCATGCTATAATTCAAAACAAGCATATTTGCACATTAATTTGCTCTCAAAGTATTTTGCTGGGTTTTTTTGGCAACTTAATGTACAATATCCCCCATTTTGCCAAAATATTCCCTCACCAGTCACATTTCTCCTTCCGCCCAATAGAAGAGATGACCTGGACAGTTGCCAACATCATTTGGCCAATCAATTTATTAAAGGCATACTGGTCCCTCTGAATTCTGATTTTTGCAAGTGCAATATTACACCTGTCAAGCCACACTCCAACCAGTGGAATAAATTATTAAGAATGGGATTTAAACTCAAAGGCCTTTGCTCAAGAGGGTATAATATTCCACCAGACTATCTGGCTACTTGTATCTGGTTCTAAATCCGAACAAATGCGCTGATTTATGGATTTTTGTAAACAAATAGCACAATCCAATGCAAGGTTTATTGGTGTATCCTTACAGTTTTTACAAAGGGTTAAGGTTCATGCCAACCACAAGCATCTGCTGAGATACAACCAAGGATGTTTTGCACCACCATTATTCTCCTCCTCACTTAAGGATAGTAAATGGCCTCCATTCAAGGCCTCCTCGTGACACTAAGAATTTACTGTAACGACAATCTTTGACACAAACTTGTGTCTTAGCACTCTATGGTTCAGAGTCTTTCCTCAATACGAGATTGAGCATTCCACCAAATTCACATATCTCCTCAGTCACAATTTAATTATATATTTAACTTGCTGGCACACAATTTCCCAGCCTTTTTTTAAAAAAAAATTCTGCCTGCACATTACTGACATTCTCAGCACCAGCTAGATATTAGAAATTTTACTGATGCTTTTCATTAAACAGCAGTCACACCAAAAGTATTCACTTGCGGCAACATTTGAGACTGCTTCTAAAAACCGACTGTATATGCTACTCATGCCACTGTTTAGAAGAACATAAGAAAAAGGAGCAGTTGCAGGCCATTCAGCCTGCTACTCCATTCAATAAGATCATGCTTGATCTCCCACCTCCCCAAACTTGCCCCATATCTCTTAACATTTCCTTAATACCCAATCTCTATCTTGACAATACTCAACGGCTGAGCATCCACAGTAGAAAATTCCAAGGACTCACAACCCTTTTCAGTGAAAAAATTCTCCTCACCTTAGTCCTAAATGCCCGATTTCTTATTCTGTAATTGTGACCCTGTGCTCTGGAATCCCCAACCAGGGAAAACATCCTCCCAGCATCAACCCTTGGTAAGCCCCTTAAGAATTTTATATATGTTTCAATTAGATCACCTGTGATTCTTCTAAATTCGGGGCCACATAGCCCCAGTCTACTCAATCTCAACCCAGGAATCAGTCCAGTGAACCTTCACTATGCTCCCCCTAAGGTAAGTACATCGTTCCTTAGGTAAGGAAACCAGAACTTCACACGTTCCTCCAGGTGTGGTCTCACTTTGCACAAGGCAAGGCATTTTCAAGTTAAGTGCAGGCTGCACTTTCAGCTTACTTCAGCAACACTTGGCTGATTCTAAGAGAGTGGCAAACCGCCAGCAAAGACTGATTTAAAGAAGGGTGGTCAGATTTGTGTTTTTTCTAAGTGTAAACCCTTCGGATTTACAGTCAAATAAGGGTGTATTTGTTTGTGGAAAAAAAACTTCTGTGATCAATTGAGTGAATATATCAGTATAATAACACTTCTTTTAAAATCTATATTAAATTCATGTTTTTTTTAAAAATATATCAAATAGTTAATATATGACACACCATTCCTTCAAGACATAACACAAGTACCAATGCCAGCAAATCAAGTAGCAACACACTCCACCAAAATAACCAATTAGTTTGATCTTAGCAAAATACAACGTTCGTAGAAAGCCTTCAATTTTTAAATCCGAATTCAATTTGAGGACACAAATTCTACACAAACTTTTTTTGGAACAGATTTACAGTGAGTTATATATCAAATCATTAGTGGCTGTCTGTAAACCTGAGGGGGCAAGACTAAAGCCGACTGTGAACAGTCATTGAATATAATCCTGCATATAACGTTATGAAATTTAATAATCGCCATGACAATTGGGGTAAAGTTAAAATGAACATCACTAAAGCGTGACCAATTGATGTTATCACAGCTGCCACCGAAGCCTGACTTGGGTTATATTACAGAGCCACAGATTCCAAGTGCGGTCAGTGCCAAGAGCAGATGAGCCTCATCAACAATGCACAACAACCCCTAATTACGTATTAATTTTATGGCCAATATGGCATTTAACGAACCTCAGAATCACCCATTTACGTTTTTATCCGCTGGTCAGTGTGTGCAAGCCGGCACGCTGTTCTCCCCAATATCTTAAAAATCAAACAAATGAGACATCACAGCAATGAAGCTGTCAAATATTATTGAAGTACCGCAAAACAAACAGTAACAATCCAAGAGACGGGTGCGAGGCGACAATCTCCGTTTCCAGTGTACGCAAGTGAAACGAGTGTAAATATCAGCTTGTTTGTTAGAGTTCATAGCAACAATGTATTAAACTTTCAATCTCAGCACATTTCAACATTGCAGCGCCTGGGGACTGGAATCCTGGAAAGATACACTGTTTCAATAAATGTGATCACTTACTCTTTTCTGGTCTTCCAGCCCATGAGTTACAGGCTTTCTCTGGTGCCGGTTCGAGTCTGATCCTGTTTCCATTTCCAACATCAAAAATCCCTGGTGTCAGCTCCGAATCGACAGTCCTTGGGTCCTCTCCAAATATATATAAAAAAATACTCAGCCCGCAAAAGGAAAACCCCGTGATGGGACGAAAGATGTCCTTTCAGTTCGGCAGCTGATCCTTAAATCTGGCTCTGGTGTCATCCATCACAGGCAAGGTTTAAACAAATTAAACTTTCCTCAGGCTTGTAATCATTACCCCCCCCCCCTCCTCCTCCTCCTCCTCCTTCCCTCTCCCAGTATCCTGCACACCCCTTCTTTTTAAAAGGTGTATTCTTTCGGTTTCAATCTAGAATGCCTGGTCGATACAGGGCAGCCAAATTTCCACTGCGAATTCAGGGCGAAGGCTCCCTGCCACATTATTGCTCCAGCATCCTCTCCATTTTATCCAGAAACGTGCAAATGATGTGTCGAGAGAAGCCGCGAATGTTGTCCGCCACGTTGATGTGACCAGCATCACTTTCCAGGCCTATCTGCTCTCTATATGAACGTGATGATCAATTCCACCCGCCTCCTCCCTCTCTCTCTTTCTCTCCTCTCCAAAAAAAAACACTTGCAGCGGAGATTTCTTTTGTCAGCCGGCAGTGTTGCAAGTTTACGGAGAGAGAGAGCGAGGGGTGGGGGAGATCTGCCTCGCAAGGTTCCCCTTCTTATGCAATCAGAAAGTATCTAGAAAGAACAGATTTGGTAAAAAAAAACACAAGTAATTCTGCATTGCTCAGTAAAGTGAATATCAATACAACGGCAGAGGGTGTGTGTGTCTGTGTGTGCAATAGAGATGGCTTTGCAAACCCTCCAGAAAGGCAAGAGTCCCTCACACAAAAAAAAATCAGTCACATTCTGTCACCCCGATAACAGACAACCCGCATTAATTTATGACATCTTCAGCAGTCACAAGGTGCTCAACCACTTTCATCAATATTTCTGGCCCCAAATCAAAATCAGCTCTCTCACTCTTCACGGCAGCTAAATATATCTAGAGAAAGAGATGTGAATTGCCTTCATTATTATTATTATTATTATTATGTGGTGTGTTGTGTGAACGAGAGGCGCAAAGCATGTGAAAGTTACGTACCCCGGCAGCGGAGCGCTCAGTTTGGAGGGAGAGCTGCTGTCCCAAGGCAGGCGGGGAGGAGGAGGAGGAGGAGGAGGAGGAGGAGGCGGACCGAATAGGAGCAACCCGCTCGGCTGCCCCGCCCCCCCCTCCGGCTGACGTCATGGATTGGCGCCTCTTCCTCGCCGCCGACCATTGGAAAAGTGATTCGTCTCCATGGGAACTCCGGGCACAGCGCACGTGCCCACCCCCCACCTCCACCCCCCCTCCCCCCTTCCAAAGACCCGCACCACCACCCTGTTGCTCCTGCTGCCAGTCATGGGGAAGACCAGGAACCCGCAAGCCCCAGGACGCAGTCCTTTCATTGCGGGAAAAAAAAACACAAAGACATGCGTCCGCTGTTGTGTAGCGCTTTTCCAGGACCACTTGACGTCCCGAGGCGCCTTACAGCCACTTCTGAAGTGCCTTCTAACTCAGGCGGCCCCTGGGGATGGAGGATGACTTGTTCCTACTCTCCCTCCGTTGATGGCTTCTGAGATGGTCCAGTGCACAATCATTGTGTGCAAGGGTACGGGGGAAAAGGCAGGGCAATGGCGCTAGGTCATAATACTCACGGGGAGAGCCGGTGCAGACATGGTGGGCCGAATGGCCCCCTTCTGTGCCGTTAAGATTCTGTGATTCCGCAGGCCCGTGGTCCTTGACGGATCAGGTAAATGGCATGTATGGAGGTTTGCGTGCTTCCTTGAATTTTCTCTCTGGAAAATCCCAACAAAGTCTTTCAATATGCTAGGTGCCATGCTAAGTGAGCCTTCTCACATTTTGGTCAATCACAAGTCAGGGACTCCCATGAGTCAGCGGTGATGTTTGACCTCTTCAGAAATGCTTGAGGACATCCCTAAAGTGTTTCTGCTGTCCTTCTGGAAGCTTCTGCCGTGACCGAGTTCCGAGTAGAGCGATTGCTTCAGGAGAATGGTGGACGAACGGCATGATCTGCCCAGGGCAGCTGGTTTTTAGTGATTAGCACCTTGATGCTGGGAAATTTAGCTTGGGAGATGATACTGCCTTTAGAACACCTTTCTTGCTATCAGATTTGGAGGATCTTGTGAAGACACTGCCAGTGGTACTTCTCCAGTGCAAAAGAAAGTATGCTCACCGTTGCAAAGTAGGAAACATGGCAGCCAATTTGCACACAGCAAGCTCCCACAAACAGCATTGTCACAATGAGCAGTAAATCTGTTTTCATGATGTAGATTTAGGGATAAATATCAGCCCAGGAGACCAGGGAGAACTCCTATGCTCTTCAAAAATGTGCAATGGGAACTTTTACACCTACTTGAAAGAGCAGACGAGTCCTTGGTTTAACATCTCATCTAAAAGACAGCATCTCCAACAGTGCAGCACTCTGTAAGTATTGCACTGAGGTGCCATCCTTGAATTTTGTGTTCAAGCCCTGGAGTTTGACTTGAACCCACAAAGTTCTGACTCAGAAACAAATGTGCTACCAAACTGAGCCACAACTAACATAAAAATACTGTGGATGCTGGAGATCTGAAATAAAAACAAAGTGCTGGAAAACCTCAGCAGGCTGGCAGCATCCGTGGAGAAAGAAACAAGAGTTAACATTTCTGAGTGAAAGAACTCCGAAGAAGAGTTATATTGGACTCAAAATGTTAACTCTGTTTCTCTCTCCACAGATACTGCCAGACCTGCTGAGTTTTTCCTGCATTTTCTGTTTTTATTTCATGAGCCACAGCTGAAAGGCAGCTCAATTCCAACTCAGTTGGGGTTGCTAAAACAAATTGTAACCCGCTTATCATTTTGAAATGAAGTCTGCTAATGCTGCAAAACAGAGTTACATTGTTTCCCAGGAATTGGCAATCTCTTGCAGCACAAATTTCACTCCATCTATTAAATGCCCGATGTTTACAGTTCTCAATTACTACCACAGAGAAAATGATCACTCTAGTGCCTTTGAAAACATGTTGTTCAGTTGATATTCTTAGCAAAATTTGAGCCATTCGTCTTGGCAGTCCTTAACAAGACCACATCGTTGTGGAGGCAAATAATGTTAAAGTACTTTGTAAATTTTAGTGATTCAGACAAAGTTTCTTGGAACCGATTGCATTCATACATTCTTGCTGTGCCAAATACATTTGACATCTTTATTCTACCTTATGGTTGCTGTGTGCATGTCCGCTATAGCTCAGTTTGTAGCATTCTCATATCTGAGTCAGCACACTCCTGGGATTTGAGCCCAAAATCTGGTGAACTGGTACTATCAGATGTGCCACTGGATGAAACATTGGCCAGAATTTTCTCGTTAGATTGTGGGGGGCGGGCCCCACACGCTGGCGCGTAAAAGGACACGCGGTGATGTCGGGCAAGCATCCCGACATCACCGCATGCCATTGCGACATTTAGGTGTGCGAGCACACGCTGTTCTCCGATGTGCACCCGCCATTAATTAATCATCCAGTTAAGGCCCTTGAGGCAGCAATTGTCTGCTATTTTTTGGGGCCCTTGCGATCTTCAAGGCATTGCACAGGCACAAAGGGCAGACGGGTAGGACACCCTTGTAGAAACCTCATCCATGGGCGGGATGTTGGGTGGGGTCACGAGTGGTATCTGTCAGATATTTAATTGTGAAAGTTACTGATACTTCTCTGTGTGAGCAGGAATACTTCAAAACTCTTCACAGCTGCTTGGACAGGAGTAACAGCCTTCAGGACAGGACTCTACAGTAAAGATCAGGTTTCAGGAAGCCTTCCCTTAGCCTGGGAATGGGAGTTGTGCTGGATGCACCTCCTCTGAGGAGGAAGGGAGGGCCAGAAGGGGGAGGAGGCCAGGAGTCCAAATTCAGCCTCCAGGGGAGCCACCTTTGGGAGGAGAGGCACAGGGCCAACAGGAAGTCCAAGGCGGAAGGAGCCGCAGAAGACGCCACTATCCTGCTGCCAGGGTATACAGGCGGCAAAGCAGCTACCTCAAAATGTCTGAGGTGCAATGCCAAAGAAGGCTCCATCTCTCAAGGGAGACAGTCACCTCCATCTGTCAGATGATAGGCCCTGAGATCTGCGCCAACTGTTTGGGTGGACACCCCACACCAGTGGCGCTGAAGGTCATGGCAGCCCTCAATTTCTATGCCCCTGGCTCGTTCCAGTGCAGAGCTTCCCAGTCAGCTGTCTACACTTCTGTCAAGCAGGTGACAGACGCTCTGTTCAGGCGTGCATTGAATTTCACTGCCGCTAGGACGAGGTCAGCCAGACAAAGTGAGCCAGAGGCTTTGCGGCGATTGCTGGCTTCCCCCGCATCCAGGGTACAATTGACCGCACACGTGTGGCAATCAAGGCGTCAGCGGGTGAGTCGGGTGCCTTCATCAACAGAAAGGGATTCCACTCCATGAATGTGCAGATAGTGTGTGAACACAGGATGCAGGTTCAGCAAGTCTGTGCAAGGTACCCAGGCAGCTCCCATGACGCCTACATCCTCAGACACTCCCAGGTGCCGAGGCTCTTCAGTGCTCCAGCCCGGCTTGATGGATGGCTGCTGGGTGACAAGGGCTATCCCCTCAAAAGGTGGCTCATGACGCATCTCTGTCATCCAAGAACAGAGGCCGAGCAGCGGTACAATAGGAGCCATGCCTCCACAAGGGCTGTGGTAGATAGAGCGATCAGTCTTCTCAAGATGTTCTTCCGATACCTGGACCGTTCAGGGGGCGCACTCCAATACCCCCCAGATCGTGTGTCGCTGCTAGTGGTTGCATGCTGTGCTCTCCACAATCTTGCGCTGGAAAGGGGCAATGCAGTGGACGAAGAAGATGTAGATACAGTTGCGCCGGCTGCACATGATGATCCAGCAGTGAGTCCGAGGATGAGCACGCACAGGAGAATGCTGAGGGGGTAGACGCTGATCCGGGCGTACTCCAGTGAGGCAGGGACACCTGGGAGGCTTTAATCCAACGAACCTTCAACTAGCACACCACAGATGGACCTCCAACAAGCCAGGGCTGCAGGTTCCATGCTCGATACCTGAGTGCAAGACCTGCCTGGATAGGAACATTAACTAAGGGTCTTGTCAATAAAGCTCAATATCACACAACTCACTCATAACATCATGGGTAACTGTCCACCTGCAGAAGAAAGGAGTCACCCTGAGCCATGCTTACATATCAAAATTTAATGACTTAACAAAATGAAGTTCAGAATAAAAAAATTACAAAGCTGTTGCACATCACATCAAGTGGCCATAAACTAATAGCGGGGAAACATAAAAGCAACCAATGAGAAACCCATGGTGTGCCTAAGGTGCCTTAAGTTTACACTTACGGGTGCTATGTCTAGATGCTGTCCCCTCGCTGGCACGGGCATCTGAGACAGCCTGCACACTGTGCTGTCCTGTTGGCCTCAATGACCTTGGCAGCCGTCCTCTGGCCTGTGGAGCCTTTAATGGCCCCACCTGGGAGAGAGCAGCCAGTTCCACAGCTGGCTTCTCCCCAGTCGCTGCAGCCTCATCGGATGCCATGGTCACTAGCAATGGGGCGGAGGAGCTGCTGCCCTCATCCAGAGCACCCTGAGAGGAGCCCACAGACAGGCAGCTGCTGCGCCGCCGTGAAGCCCTTTCAGACCTCCTTGATCATCGTAGATGGATGGGCACCGAGCTGGGATACTTGGTGCCCAAACCATCTCCCACACTGGCACTGACCAGATGCTGTCAATGCCACTGTGAGGGCTTGCAGGTCTGAGCGCAACCCCAGGAGGCCCTGATTGTTCTCCTGGAGAAGCCTCTCCACAAGAGTCACCACTCTCTCCATGGAGGAAACATGGCCATGAGGCTCAATGCATCGGTGATGGTCTGTGTGGACTCCTCCAGCACGGAGACCATGCCACACATAGCCTCATGTATCTCCGCCAGATCCTCCTGCATACCCCGAAGCACTTCCAGTGTTTTCTGCTTCACGGACAACTCCAGAGGCACATCATCAACCACCGAACGAGCATGTGCCTGGTCCCATGTAGTCCTCTGACTGCCGGCTGCATGGGCACTCTCTGTCTCCGCTCGCACACCCTCACCATTGTGCCCCAGGACACTAGACGATGATCTAATTCCCACTGAGGTGCTAGTATCTACACTGGTGCCTGCCTGGCAGAGATGGTGTGACACTGGTCACTCAAAATGTTCAGGGCCCTCAGGTGTGAGAGGTGGCCCCCCCTGCCTCCTCCTCCCAGCCCTGCTCTGGCGATGCTGAAAGGAAGAACAAGGACTTTTGATTGGTTAAAGTAAAGATAATGTCAATGTGCATGCCTGTCCCCCAGATCATTATGTGCTCGTCCTTCCATAAACAATGGTCAACCCACGTTGCAAACTTAAATCACTGAACATTCAGCAATGCCATGGCCACACACATGGTGACCTCAGTGCTCGGCGATCTTACCTCCCCGTGGCACCTCAGCCTCACTGCCACCTGTGGACCTGGGCACATGGTGCCTCTCCAGATCCATGGCCTCCTGCTCGAAGCAAGTCACAATGGCCAACTGGGCCTGGCCTCCGACAGACCACATCTGCTGGGTGGCATTGTGTGCAGTCTTCTCCTGAAAAGGAGAGAAGAGCATTGATTAGTCCACCCTGTACCTGGATTCTCATCGCATCCCTGCCAACCCAGCCAGAGTGGGACATTGCAGGACTCCAGTGCTTTGTCACCCCGCAGCTGCCACACGCTCACCAAAACAAGCCAGGGCTGACCATCCCCCCTTGCCCAAATGCTGCCTCCATCACATTTGGCACCAGATGGTCTAACCTTGCAAAGTAAGGAGCACATGGAACACCAAGGGCAGCAGATGGATTGGTACCCCACCACCTGGAAGCTCCCCTCCCAGCATGACATGCTTCGCAGTTCTAGCAGTGTACCTAGGTGCAGACCCTTGAGGTTGCCCCCAAAACAGCACCCTGGGTGTCAGTCTTACACACGCTGCGGGTGCAGAACCCATCTCAGCACTACCCTCTCAGGGTGAACTAGGCATGGGCAATATCTGCTGGCCCACCTAGTGAGGGAAACATGCAGTGAAGGATTCAATGCTGTAACTGCATGCAGAGTTGTTGGGGTGCGGGGGGGCAGGTACACCTTCGGGGGAAAGGCTGTCGGCTGCATTAAGTGACCTCTGCCAACAGGGTACTCACCCTTCCTGAGCGCAGAAGATCTTTGAATCTCTTGCGGCACTGGACCCACGTGTGTAGCACCACATCATGGGAGCTGAGTGTCTCTGCCACCTTCTCCCAGGCACGTTTGGTCAGGTAGGGGCACCTCCGCCTCCCGTCCCTCGGAAGCAGGACCTCCCACTGTGCTGCCACCTCCTCCAGAAGGGCAGCTAGGCACTCATTGGAAAACCGAGGGGCACACTGCTCTGCTGCCCTACCTTCCAGCCTGGCCTGCTCCGCTGGCCTACCCTCCGGACTGGCCTGCTCCGCTGGCCTACCCTCCGGCCTGGCCTGCTCCACTGGCCTACCCTCCGGCCTGGCCTGCTCTCCAGAAGCCCTCTGATGAGAACTTCTGCTTGCCATTGTGAGCAGACTTTCCAAGGCTGCCAGCGCCTCATTTAAACAGGCTGCCAGGTCGCCATTGGACCTGGTGGTCAGTGCACTCCTGCCGCTGCCCACCCACTCCTGCTGTCCTTGGAAGTTGCGCATTACGCTGAGCGGACCTTAATTGGCCTGCCCGCGTAAAATGGCAGCGCAGACCTGATCGCGGGTGGTGATTGGATGCACGCCCAGCCGCGCTCGCTCCCGCTCAGCCCACCTGACATGGGGAAAATTCTCCCCATTAAACTGAGGCCACATGCCCTCTCAGGAAGACATAAAAGATCCCAGGGCACTATTTTAAAGATCAGGGGACTTCTTGCTGATGTATTCCATAGTGTTTACCCCTTAACCAACATTACTAAGAAATAGATTATTTGGTCTCTATCACATTGCTGTTAGAGGGATCTTGCTATGTGCAAATTGGCTGATGCATTTCCTCCATCACGTCAATGACCACATTTCACAAAATACTTAATCGGCTGTAAAGTATTTTGGGGCACCTGCAGTTGTGAAAAGCACTACATAAAGTCTTTGTTCTCTTTTTAATAGCTAATGTATCTCTTTATTAGGCCTCTGTGAATTGTCAAGAACAAAAGCCTAATAGGAAACCAGCCAGATCAGGAAGTAGTGATTAATTGATTAATTAAACACTAAATCTATTATATTTATATCATTAAAAGAAACTACAACTGTCAGGATGGTAGAAGGTGAACTAGCTGCTCCTTGATCTTTTTCTCATTAAGCAGTTCTTATATTCCTATTAAATTACATTTTTTCATGATCTGTAGACCAAACATTTTCCAGGAAGTGAGATTCATTAATTCAAATGGCTACTTTTAGAGGAACAAGAAACATATATGTGTCTACCACAGAGAAAGGTTATTCAGCCCATTGCATCCATGCTGGCTCTCTCTAGGAACTGAATTTATGTACTGGGCTGTGTTTTATATGCCCTTGCCAGGTGTGTTTTGAGCAAGAGGGGCACATAAAATTGGGCAGGTTCCCACCCCACCAGCTTCCCACCAAGCCCTAAGCTCACCCCCATAATATGGGGAGGTGGGTGCCAAAAATAGCAACCTGCAACCTGCCTGCCATATTCAAATAAGTAATCAAGAGTCAATCTGGTTTTTTTATCATGCCAATTGACCCTGGTAATATGCTGCCCACGCCATAAAATGTTTGGTGTAGGCAGTCAGGCAGGAGCAGGCAGCCCGATTTTTTTAACAAGGTTCTTCAAAGGGCAGGAAGGAGGGAGGGGGTGTTCGATCTTTGGGGATTGCCCTTTGCCAATCAGAGGGTGGCACCCCTAAGATCAAACCCCCCCTTTAACTCCTACCCACATGCAGCCTTAGACCCATCCCTGCAGCCTTAAACCCATCTCCTTCCCCCACCCCTCCCCACCCCCCCTCCTTGACCTGCCCAAACCCTCCCTGCCCAAGACCCCAGGCTTAACTACTCTGGGAGATCCATGGGCCTTCTTCCTTCTTCTTCTCCTTGCTGTCCTGTCAGCAGCCACTGACACGGTCTTGGCAATGCCGGGACTGATGGATTGGACTGGCCCGCAGCTCCATAAGGCAGGATTTGATCCCACTTTGCCATCATTTAGCCGGCCTGCAGAATATTTGGCTGCAGGGCAGGTCAGCATGGAGCATGTCAGCTCCAGGCCGACTTTGCTTCCGGGAGGCGAGCCATCTGGCCCCACATATTATTCAGCCACTGTCTTTCACGATCTCAGGTTCATCCTTAAAGTACTTCAAAGCCAGTGAAACACTTTTCCATTGCAGTCGTTTTTGCAATGTAGGGAAATGCCAAATTTAAAGCTAGTCTTCATGGCAGGGGGAGGGGGGGGCAAGCCCACAAACAGAAATGGGATAAATTACTTGATCAGTGCTTCCCGTACTTATTCCCGATGTGATCCCATTTTAATGCCTCAGACGTTGTGTGACCCCAGAGTGAAAACTAGGGTTTTGGGGAAAGAGTTAGAGAGTTGTTGAGTGGTGGCGGTGTGGGAGAAATTAGTTAAGTGGGGGCATTTTAAATATGTTGGGTTTACCCTGAAAAAAGTGAAGATCCAACTTTTTACAGGCCGTGCTTCTAGCAGCAGTTGGGCCTCAAGAGGACAGACAATTAAGCCACACCCACCGACAGAAGAAAAACGTTTAAAGGGGCCTCACAGCTGTCAAAACTCAGCCCAAGCTCCATGGCCACCATTGCTGCCTCAGAATTTACAATCCCAAAATCTCATCCCGCGACCGCACTGGGGGTCAAGACCCATATTTCGGGAACCCCTAGACCAGGAAATCTGTTTTGATTGAAGGATAAATATCAGCCAGGACACGGGGAGATAATGCCCTTCTTCAAATAGTGACATAGGTCTTTTACATACTCGTGAGAGTAGGTTCTCACTTTCATATCTCACTCCAAAGACTGCGCAATATAGCACTCCCTCAGTACTGTTTGGAAGTGTCAGCCTAGGAATGAATTGATGATTTTTTTGACACAGGGGAGAGTGTTAGCAAATGGAGCCAAAGCTGACACCTTATCAGAGAGCCACAATGAGAGATCTGAGACTTACAATCTTAGTATCTTTCATCAGTTAAGTTTGTTTCATTTTCAATAGTCACAGAGAAGGCACGGCATTTTGTTGGAATGCGGGACTGCCGATAACACGTTCAAAAGCTGGGTCAATCCTACCTCGGCCATTTCTGGGACTCAAAGCTTCATTTTCAGCCATCCAGAAACTAGTAAGTTGCCATCAGTGCTCCCCCTGTCCCTTTAAAGGAGAGGTGCTCACCCTGAAGAACTGCCAGCCATTCAGAGGGCTAGTAACTTAGCAGGCTCAGCAGCGCCCTCAGGAGCAGTGGCCACTGCCAGGATAGCACCTGGCAGAGAGGAGACAATGGGAGCAAGCCACCATCCCAACCAGGTAAGTGGGGACTGGGGACGCTAGGGCCAGTCAAGCCAGGTCTGAGGGGTGGTTAGTGAGGGCACAGTGGGCTTGCCACGCACTTGGCCATTGATGCCAGGGAGTCCCACAGAGTGCCGAATTAGGAGCCTGAGCCCATGGGGAGGCTGGCAGGAAAAATGCCAGCAAGAGCAGGAAGAGGCCCTTAATTGGCTACTTAAGTGGCAAAATTGGCCTCTGGACTGTCCTTCACCTTCCCTGCCACTGGTAAAATGCCATGGTGGCACAAAGATGATGGGCATTCCATCTTCTGTCCTCCTTCTCCATTTTACAGGCTACCCCCATCCCTGGAGGGCTGGTAAAATCCAGCCTAGTGTTTCCCCAGCAATAATGTTTACCATTTCTGATATAATTCCCTTTTCGAGTGTCTGGGGTGGGGAGGACAGTAGGGAAAATATTTTTGATTTTTATAAATTTATTTTCTTGTAAATTAGGCTTTAATCCTATGGTAGAAAATGATATTAATAACATGGGATATAAAAACAGAAAGTGCTGGAAATACTCAGCAGGTCTGGCGGCATCTGTGTAGTGAGAAATAGAGTCAACATTCTGAGTTGAATCTGAATCTTCTTCAGCACAATAATATTACGTTGACTTTCAACAATGAACTGTTTTTCTGTGCATTAAACACTAATTCTGCAATCTTAAAACAATGCAACAAATAGAAAAATGTACATAATGCATTTTGTATTATCCAGTCATATAATTCATGTTAAGAGAATAAAATTCCTGGCTCTTCAAATCTTATTCCCTAAATGTACCAACATTACATCAGAATTTCACCCATGTAGGGTTATAAAGATTCAACATGAAATATGCTGTTATCTCCCTTAAGCTGAATGATATGATTGAGCTCACAAT
Organism: Carcharodon carcharias; assembly: GCF_017639515.1. Taxonomy (NCBI): domain Eukaryota; kingdom Metazoa; phylum Chordata; class Chondrichthyes; order Lamniformes; family Lamnidae; genus Carcharodon; species Carcharodon carcharias. The sequence goes on from NC_054476.1 coordinate 20,551,286, forward strand.
ATGGAGCAATCCTATCAGAACTGAAAAAACTATAGGCACTCTAGGCAGGGATTTTGCCATGGGCCTCAGGACCCCACCATCAGGTCAAATGGAGCTCAGAATCTGCACTGTGTGGGAAACAGTCAACTTGCCTATGGTTTCCTTGCATTGCCCAATTTAGTTGTCAGAGAGTGGGCTCGCAATCCAATTTAGGATGGCAGGTGGTCTCTTGAAGTGCAGAGCCAATAGGCAACCCTCCAGCTCAGAAGAAGCAGAAACTGTCCTTTCAAGGTAAGAGAGAGGGCACCTGAAGATGGAAATGCCCTCTTTCCAACTTTTTAAAATTTAAAATAAAAAGAAGCTCTTAGCAGCTGGGCCACCAGCGCGGGGGAGGGGGAGGGGGGTGTGGATGGGGGAGGGGGGTATCTCCTACGCAGGGAAGTCTGTGGCTTCAGTTAAAACTAAACAGGCAGGAAAGGCCTGTAAGCCTGCCTGGAGCATTAGTTTCTGTCCTGGCCTGCTGCTAGGAGACTGCCTCCATGCAGCTATGCTACTCCTTGGCGCCTATGGGGAACTGGAGACTGACTAGAACATGCCTCTGACGATAGGCCTTATTAGGTCTTTAACAAGGTCAGTTGGCTATCCACTGATTGTGGGCCAGCAGCTCTGCTGCCTGCCCAATCTTGCCTCTGGAAAATGGACCAGGAGTGGAATGGAGCTGAGAGCTGTCGTGCTAGATGATGGCACAAAATTCCCTGCCCATCTGCCTCTGTATCAGCTTCCATCAGGGCCTAGAAATTCAGCTCTTTATGTTGTATATCAGAAGACAAATATATTTGTGACTATTTGAAGCAATCTTACTGAATTATCTTGTATACATTTACTTATATTGTACAATTCTGACCATGTGTTATTGATACTGTCTTGCAATAGACAATAAATCAATTTTAAATGGATAAAAGTAGCAATTATGTTGTCCAAATCCAATGATAATATTTATACATTATCTTGTCCTGATGTAAAAACCCCACCACATTGTGAAACTCCCTGGCGTCTCAGCTTACTTCAGTTAGTGGTACTCTTTGCCTTTGAATCAGAAAAATTTGGGTTCAAACTTCACTCGAGGGCTTTTACACAAAATCTAGGCTGACATTTCAATCAGAATACCGAGGAAGTGTCTCTTTGTCAGGGTTTGAACGAGATTTTAAACTGAAGTCCAGTCTGCTACTTGAGATACATATTAAAATTGCCACAACACCTTTCAAAAAAATAATAGGTGTTTTTTTCTGTGCTGTCCTGGTTAGCATCCTTTCTTCAACATGCTATCTCATTACTGCTTGTGGGTCATTGCTGTGTATAAAGTAGCTGCTGCAATGATCTAAATACCAACAGTGTCTACTTTGAAAATAATTCACTATATGAGATGTTTTTGGATATTTCTGAAAAATGTGAGCAGGTGCAATAAAATACAAACTCTTTGTTCTTTCATTCATAGTACCCTTCTCTTCCGGCTTGTTGCCTCTCTCCCTTCCTGAAAAAAACCTCATTAAAACCTATTGCTTTGATTATGCCTTCTCAACCCTGGTTTTCAATCTGGTTTTGCTTCTATAAATGCTCCAGTGGCATTTTACGCCATTAGAGGGCTTGGATGAATGCGAGCGATTCATATGAACACAGGAATTAGGAGCAGGAGTAGGCCACTCAGCCCCCTCAAGGCTGCTCCGCCATTCAATAGGATCATGGCTGATCTGTTTGTAACCTCAATTCCACATTCCCACCTGCCCCAGATAGCGTTTCACCCCTTGCTTATCAAGAATCTATGTACCGCTGCCTTAAAAATATTCAAAGGCTCTGCTTCCACTGCCTTTTGAGGAAGAGAGTTCAAAAGACTCACAACCCTCTGAGAGAAGCAATTTCACCTCATTTCTATCTTAAATGGGCGATCCCTTATTTTTAAACAGTAACCCCAATCCAACAAGAGGCAACATCCTTTCCAGACCCACCTTAGACCCCTTAGGTTCTTATATGTTTCGATCAAGTTTCCTCTTACTGTTCTAAACTCCAGCGGACACAAGCCTAGTATGTCTAACATTTCCTCCTAAGTCAACCGCCCATACCAGGTATTACCTTCTCTGAACTGCTTCCAAAGTATTTACATCCTTCCTTAAATAAGGAGACCAATACTATATACAGTATTCCAGATGTGGTCCTACCAATTACCATGTATAACTTAAGCATAACCTTAAGTTATGTAACTTTTGTATTCAATTCCCCTCTCAATAAATGATAACATTCAATGAGCTTTTCTAATTGCTTGCTGTACCTGCATACTAACCTTTTGCAATTCATGCACAAGGGCACCCAGATCCCTCTGCAACTCAGAGCTTTGCCATCTCTCACCATTTAGATAATGTTTTTAGTTCAGTGACCATATTGAGCCTGATACCTTCATGTGAATTACTTGCAACTTAAATTTGACATTGAAAGCAGTAAATGCCAAGTAGAAAATGATTATAGTTCAAGATGTGTTTTCTTAAATATCACAACTACTATACTATGTATAAAAAATGAGGTACAGAGGAATGAACATGTTACAAGGCTGTAATTCAATCATAGTGTTCTCAATAATCATTAGCTATATATGTGTGTGTCCGTGTGGTGCTTGTGTGCATGCCATACAAGTTCATAATGCCACCTCCTTTTAATTGCTGGAAGACAGACTTTATATTTCCAATTTGACTTCAGATTCTCACCAATTTGATTCTTCTTACATAAACATGAAATCTGTTTAAGAAAATAATCTCTCTGCAATACCTGCAACGATGATTTGCCTCCTAGTCAAACATCATCACTACAGATTGAACCCTTTTGTGCTAATATCCCCACTCCACAGGTACAATTTTAGATTGGATTTTAATCAGAAAATCAAATTCTCAGACTATTTTTATTACATTTTATTACTATCTAGCTTCAGTTCATTCAGAATGTGTTTGTTAACTTTAACAGCTACAAATTCTCTTGCTTTGTTTTGTTTCTAAAATTCTATCAGCATATATACATTTATCTAATCATTTTCTTAACCTGATCAAAGTTTTATTGTCTAATTAGTGTATTATAATAAATATAAATTGGAAGTGAGGGCCTATATTTCTGTTAATCTTTTCTCGTAACAGCAAGACTCCATTAAAACTATGAATTTATTTGCAGGTCCATGAATGAATTATAAGCTCTGATATGTTATTGCAGTCCGTCATATATAGTTGACAGTATCATAATCAAGACAATTTATATATCAGAGAATAATATTCAGTCTAATGGCTCAGTGAGTAAATGCACTATTTGGTGGGGAATTGAGTCACATGGGACTTGGGAAGGTGTTTCACCTGTCCTGACTTCCACAGAGACAATGGCCAGATGGTGAAGAATGTTGTGATTACCCATGCCTGGTGGTGAAGGTGTGGTGACTGGCAGTGCCTTGTGGTAAAGTGTTCTGTGATTGGCCATGCCTGGTGGTGATGAGTGTTGTGATTGACTGTGCCCAGTGGTGTCATTGCTCTGATTGACAGTGCCTGGCGGTGAAGAGTGCTGTGATTTGCAGTGGCTGGTGGTGAAGACTGTTGTGATTGGCAGTGCCTGGTAGTGATAAATGCTTTGATTGGCAGTGCCTGGTGGTGAAGAGTGTTGTGATTGGCCATACCTGGTGGTGAAGAGTGTTGTGATTGGCAGTTCCTGGTGGTGAAGAGTGTTGTGATTGGCAGTGCCTGGTGATGAAGAGTGTTCTGATTGGCCATGCCTGGTGGTGAAGAGTGTTGTGATCAGGATCTCTGAGCTATGAAGGGTTTATTTCAAGATATTAAGGGAAACAGAGAGGGTGGATAGAGAAAAACTATTTCTGTTGGTTGTGGAGTTTAGGATTAGGAGGCATAGTCTAAAACTTAGAACTTTCAGACCTTTCAAAAGTGAAATTAAGCCACGCAAGGGACGGTAGATGTTTGAAACTTCCTTCCGTAAACAGCAATTGACACTAGATCAACTGTAAATTTTAAATCTAGAATTGATAAATTTTTGTTAACCAAACATATTAAGGAATATGGGGCAAATGGAGTATATGGAGTTAAGTCGCAGATCAGCCATGATCTCATTCAATGGTGAAACAGGCTCAAAGGGCTCAAGTGGCCTCCTCCTGTTCCTTTGTACCTACATTCCTATCAGCCTGGGTCCATTTTCTTGATCATTAACTAGTAACCTGTATTGGAAAATGTATACACGTGTAACAGTTAACATCACAATCAAATAGAAAATACATACTGGCCCTCATTGTTCCCTGTCACATGTGAAGAATGGCCACTTGCATAGGCCACTGGAGTGCAGTGGATATACACATTCAATACCACCAGGAAGAGAGGGACAAGTAGTCCATTGTGTGTCAGAAATCCTATCATGAGAGGCTGTTGTATAGTTCCAATCATAACATTTAAATGATGTATTCAAGCAGAATATGCTTAAATGATGGGTTAGCTCACTTGAATATGGTTTATCATATTTTTAATGTACCTTAGGACAAACAAGTGCTTTCGTAACACAGTAAGTAAAAAAAGTTCTAAAAATGTGTATTCATAGCGTGAATTATTTAAAATCTGATGAAAATATACTCCAAACTACTTCATTCAAATCCTGTGTTCAATAATATTAAATTACAGTCAAAATCAATGACAGATTGACATGGCTTTATTAAGTGCAACATAATCTGGGGCAAATCACATTTCCTACATATTATTGTTCCATTTGAGACTTAGGAACTTATCTATTTTATAGGATCTATGTATGATGAATTCATTTTCTAAATCATGTTTTTATTAACTTTTCAAACTATCAGTTAAACAAAACAAATGTTTAAAGCTTTTTTTAAAAAAAATTAGGCTTACGGGTTGGTTTAATACCATCAGTTTGTGCACTGAAGGAAACCCTATAGAGTTCCAAAGTTTAAAAGGCAGGCTTTATCTCAATCTCAGTCCCAATCTGTTCAATCCTTTTTTTTTGGACTAAGACATGGGGCAGAATTTTTCCGTCAGTGAGCTGGGGGCGGGGCATGCTCGCCGATGCGAAAATGACGCGGAACCCCCGATGTCATCCCGCCCCATTTAAATATTCAGGAAGGCAGGTGGACAGCGAAATCAGTTGTCCCCCCCCCCCCCCCGCCGACCTATCAATGGCCAATTGAGGCCAGTGACAGGGTAGTTAAACCAATTAAAGGCCCTGCCTGTCCAACCTTAAGGCTGGCGGGCAGGCCAGGAGCCCCAGCGGGCTTCTGAAAAAACACGAAACCTCATGTCTGTTTTTAAAAAGTTTAATAAAGTTTCTGTGCCTTTTATTCACATGTCCCATCTCATGTGACATTGTCACATGAGGGGGACACGTTAATAATTTTAAAATTTTTCTATTTTTGAAGTTTATAAACCTTTCACCGATCTCCCTGAGACAGCACTTAGTCTCAAGGAGATGTGTGCTCTTTCACGTGCATGCGCGAGAGAGCGCACTCTGACAGGTGGGGAATCCCTCTCCCCTGGCACAGGAAGTGCAAAGCGCTTCCCATCAGGTGGCACGCTGGGCAGGCCATAATTGGCCCACCCACTTAAAATGGTGGCGGGGCCCTTTTCGGTGGCGGTCAGTTGCCTGCCCACCACTGAGCCAGTGGGGCCCGCCCGCCCATCAAGGGCAAAATTCTGCCCATGATATTTTATTTAATTAATGTCACCCCTATTTTTACCCTTAACCTGAAAACCATTTTCTCAAATGTGGCATTCTACTGATCGTGCAATTGTGCAATGTATTAGAATGCAAAATAGTGTTACAGTTATTAAAGGGAAGGAGGGAAGGCTGACACAAGGGGTTGGATTGTTGGGTGTTGCCAGGGGTGGAAATGGAGGCGTGCAGGTATTGGAAATAGTGGTGCCCGCCATGTGCCAGTTTCTCATCATCATTCCCACTGCTGGCGAGTTTTGTCAGGGCAGGGCAAGGCTAGTCCTGAGAACCTGCTCAAACTGTTAATAAGTCAAATTATGGTTGTTGAAGAACTCATTGAGGGACATCTAGGGATATATGGGTTGTACCCTGGATCAGGGCCGACCAGGTGCATGGAGGCACCAACACAGTGGGGAGTCCCAACAAGTTAGGTGAACAGTTCAAAGGGTGATTTAGCCATTGGCACACAGATACCATTGGGCCTGCACAGGTTGTAGGGAGACTGTTCTGCATGTGCTCAGGCGCAGGTGGTCATGCCCTTCCTGGTATCGTGGGGGAATAAGGAGGGGGAAAGGCATCCAGACTCAATTGGGAGGCCACCTAAGTGCAAATAATGCAGCTGGCAGAGGAAATAGTCCTCTCAGATTTGGGTCCAGTGGCAAAGAGGAGCAACATCCTCCACAGGGAGGCAGAACCTTGGACCTCAGCAAGGCAGAGGAAAGGGACGAGGGGCAGGATAGCAACAGAGGTCATACACCAGCATAGAATCTGTTACCTGGAAATAACCGAGACCCATTGCCACAGAAGGCTGCGACTTTCCAGATAGGTGGTCGCAGAGATTTGAGCCCTCTTCCTGGAAGACCTCATACCTAGCAGAACTGGTTACCATGCCCAGCCATAAGCTGTCAAAGTTGCTGTTGCCTTGAACATCTTTGCCTCTGACTCCTTCCAAAGATCAGCTGTGGACGATGATGGCTTCTTGCAAGTGCCTGCATCTCACAGATGCCCTATTTGTGAGAACTGGACAGTACATTCAAATAGAATTCAATTCCTGACAGATGCAGCCTCGCAGGCACAAAGTCCAGATAGGGAAACATTTATTGCCCATCCCCAATTGCTGTTGTTCAGGGAGCATTTTAAGAGTCAGCCACATGGCTGTGGGCTTGGAGTCACATGTAGGCCAGACCAGGTAAGGTCAGCAGACTTCCTTTCCTAAAGGACATCAGTGAACCAGATGGGTTTTTACAACAATCGACAATGGTTTCATGGTCATCACTAGACTTTTAATTCCAGATTTTTATTGAATTCAAATTCTACCATCTGCCATGGTAGGATTCAAACTCAGGTCCCCAGAGCATTACCCTGGGACTCTAGATTACTAGTCCAGCGACAATACCACTACCCCTTCACCTCCCCTTCCCTTTACAGCCTTCAGGACTTAACGTTGAGTTCAACAACTTCAGCCAATGAACTGTCTCCTCCATCCTGACCCCTTTTTTTCAATCCCCTTTTCTCTACATTAATTTTTATTTTTTATCCACTTATTTTTATATCTGTTACTTGTTCGGTGTTTTCTTTCACACAATGCTATCCTTGCTCTGCTGTTATCACATTCTGCTTTTTCACCTTTATGCCACCATCAGCACCTTTTTTTAGTACTAACCATTACCATCAACACTGCCTTTGTCCTTTAGTCCATGACATCTTTATCAATCCCTCCTTTGTCCCCACCTATTGCTGGCCTTCTATCCAGCTCCACCTGCCCCACCCCACTTAAACAGTGTAAATTTCATCATATTTCCACTTCTTTTCAGTTCTGAAGAAGGGTTATGTGGACTCAAAGTGTTAATTCTGTTTCTCTCTACACTGATGCTGCTTGACCTGCTGAGTTTTTCCAGCGTTTTATGTTTTTGCATCAAGTCAACTTAATAGAAGAGCAGAAATTCTGATCGGACACAATTCACCCTTTATTTGTATGAAAATTAAATAGATCACAATGTATTTTCTTCTTCCATATCTTCAGTAATATCAACCACATTGAAAAACTGTAGCTGGATTTGCAATCTATTGTTCCAAGCTGTTTGATGTGGGGCCTTATAAGATAATATTTTTATGGATACTAACAAACAAGTTCACAGATGTTCCCATTGGAAAGAATAAATTATCTGGCCATCTAAAATTGCCAATATACCTCGAGGTGAATCATTTTCAACTTCCAAGAACACTTCAAGGATTGGGTGGTATAATTTTGGAAGCTGTAATCTATCATTTAAAACAACAAGATCACACAAACACATATTACAGTGTAACGTCCTAAGTTAAAAAAAAACAGTTTTGAATACTCAAAATATTTTGGAGAAATTTCACACCACATGGTTACCATTGATCTAACTATGCTGAGTCCACTTTCTATCAGCTGGTGACATAAAATATAGTCCATTAGTCTTCTATAGGCATATGAACAGTAATAGGGTGGTAAGAGGAGGAGTGGGGCCAATTAGGGACCATAAAAGGAATTCACACAAGGAGGCAGAGGGCATGGCTGTGGTACAAAATGAGTACAGGGTACTTTGCATCTATCTTTACCAAGGAAGAAGTGAAAGTGGGGTAGTTGAGATACTGTATAGATGAAAAATTGATAAAGAGGGTGTATTAAAAAAGTTGACTGTACTTAAAGCTGATAAGTAACCAGGACTGGATCAGAAGTATCTGAGAATACTGAAAGAAGTGAGGGTGGAAATTGCAGAGGCACTGACAACAATCTTCCAAACCTGCTTAAATACAGGGTTCCACTTAGAGAATTGCAAATATTATACCCTTGTTTGAAAAAGAGTGGAAAGATAAGTTCGGCAACTACAGGCCAGTCAGTTTAACCTAGGTGGTGGGAACAATTTTATAAACAATAATCTGTGACAAAATTAACAATCACTTGGACAAATATGGATTAATTAAGAAAAACCACCATGGATTATTTAAAGGCAAATTGTGTTTAACTAACTTGATTTAGTTTTTGGTGAGGTAACAGAGAGGGTAGATGAGGGTAATGCAATTGAAATGGTGTACATGAACTTCCAAAAGGTGTTTGATAAAATAGCACATAAAGGCTTGTCAGCAAAGTCAAATTCCATGAAATAAAAGGGACAGTGGCAGCATGGATACAAAGGTGGCTGAGTGACAGGATGCAGAGAGTTGTGAATGACTACTTTTCAGACTGGAGGAAGGTACATAGTGGGGTTACCCAGGAGTTGGTATCAGGACTACTGCTTTTCTTGATCTATGCTAATGACTTTGACTTGGGTGTGCAGGGCACAATTTCAGAATGTGAGGATGTCACAAAACTTACAAGTATTGTGAACTGTGAGGAGGCTAATGATAGTCTTCAAGAAGACATAGACAGGCTGATTGAATGAACGGACCTGTGGCAGATGAAATTTAATGCAGAGAAATGTGAAGTGATACATTTTGTTAAGAAGAATGAAGAGAGGCAATATAAAATAATGGGTACAATTCTAAAGTGGGTGCAGGAGCAGACAGGCCTGAGGGTGTACTTGCACGAGAAATTGAGAAAGCAGTTAACGAGTATATGAGATCCTGGGCTTTATAAACAGAGGCATGGAGTACAAAAGCAAGAAAATTGTGGTGAACCTGTGTAAAACACTGGTTTGATTTCAACTGGAGAACTGTGCCCAATTCTGGGCAGCACATTTTGGGAAGGATGTAAAGGCAATAGAGAGGGTGCAGAACAGAAATACGAAATTGATTCCAGGAATGAGGGGCCTTATTACGTGAATAGGTTGGAGAAAGTGGGCCTATTCTCCTTAGAAAAGAAAAAGCTGAGAGGAGATTTGATGGAGCTTTTCAAAATTATGGAAGGCCTGGACAGGGTGGACTGGGAAAAACTTCCTGTTGGCGAAAGGGTAAAGAAACAAGAGAATATCAATTTAAGATGAATGGAAAAAGTAGCAAAGACGACATGAGGAAAAGCTTTTTTTTAACGCAGCAACTTGTTAGAGTCTGGTATGCATTGACTGAGATTATCAAGGCAGGGTTGCTTTCAGAAGGGAATTAGATAATTATCTGAATGGAAGAAGTTTGCAGGATTATGGGGAACAGGTGGGGGTGTGTGACTAGGTGAGATGCTCTTATAGAGAACTGGCATGGACAGGCTTTCTGTGTTGTAGCCATTCCATGATTCAATGTACTACTCAAGTCCCACAACAATGACATTGACTCTCTTAACTGCTCTCTGGAGTAGTCAAGCAACCCACTCAGATATCTCCAACTTTCTGAAGACAGCTATGGGTGGGCAATAAATTTTGGCATTGCCAGTGATGCCCAAGTCTTGAAAATGAAAAGTTTAAAAAAAAAACCATCTATAAATCAGCAACATTCTACAAAGCTTTCAAATGATCATACTCCTGAAACTGTTTTAAAAATAGTTCTATTAAAAAAATCTCTTTGAAATTCCTTTCCATCAGCATTTCTGATAATTCATCAAGGTTTTTTGGAGATTAGAATTTTTGGATTCAAAGGTAAAAGCTTATTTAAATACTTTAGCTTTGTCCTTTCCAGTAAAATACAATTAGGTTCTACTCTGGAGGACTCGTATACATATGGAAAAAATAAACATTTTCTTATCAGCTGTGGAATAGCTTTAAAAGTCATTGATTCTCCTGATATTTTTCTATCCATTTAATATTTTTCTGATTATTTTTTCAAGTAATACAGAGACTTTGTGTTAAAACATGATTTGAGCCAAATTACAATACCATGCAAAAATTATGTATAACGCATCTAAAAGACCATATATGCAAATATTGCAGTCTATAGTGATGTTAAATCTGATTGTTCAGTTACTTTACATTTATTTAATGATTCAGATACCCTCCAGTTCAGGAGGATTAACAGGAAACCAGAGGACCACAGTTCCAGATTGAGTGTGAGGTGAATAGGAGAGCAGAATGCCAGTAGGAATGGAGTGATGGGAAAAGAGTGACAACATGAATTGAGCAGGGGATTCAAAGTGCCAGACTGAAGTAAAGGCGGAAGAGAATGTCACTGTAAATTGAGGGAAAAGAGAGAGAGAAAAGAAGAAGCCACTATATCGAGGGACTGGGAACAGTGTAAAATCCCTCGGGCTGTATGTTTGACATGAAATGAATATTGTAAATAGAACCTGTAATTGTAAGTGTAGTGAAGCACCTCAGTGTCATATTGTGTTTAAAAAAACTGATGTGTCTTGTACTTTGCTTAATGTGAAACTTGAACTGTTATTTAATGTACCTTAACCAATTTTCTGAATTAAATATATTTTTTGGAATAGTAAAAGCTCTTCCACCCTCTCAGCTCACAATCACATTCTTCTTCTCCTCCCACTTTATATTGGCATTCTTCTGTTCAGCTCTCAATTCAAGTTGGCACCCTGGTACCCTCCTCCCATCAATGCATGCCCTCACTCTTTCATCCCCTTCAGATTATACTGATATTATCCTTCCCTTTCCGAGTTCACAAGGGCATCCTTCTCCCCTCCTCTTTTCAGTATCATTCCTACCTTCTTTCTGGTGTTTCAAGAGGTGGAAGCCTGCTCCAAACTGTGGGTGGTAATACCGTGATTACACAAAGTGGAAAAATGATTCCCCAAGCGGGTCCACTCCGTGGGATAAAAGCAGAAGGTGTAGCAGTGAGTGACTTGAGCTGGGAGCAGACAGCAGGTCACTGATTCCAAAAGGCTGAATGTGTATGAAACACAGATGACTGTCATGCCTGGATAGAATTGTAGGTTACACAGGACCCATTCACCTCTGGACCAATGCTTGAATCCAGGGTGACTTCTCTCTAATCATGGTCTCACATGAATTTAGTTTGGTCAGTTCCGAATTTCCATGGACCCACAGCAAAAAACTTCCCATAAATAGTTAATCTCACCGGAACAGAACCCAAAATTGAAAATGAAGAAAACATTTCCACAGCAGTATAAGCTTTTCTGAGATTGGGTTCAAAATTAATTTTCAGGTAGGATGAAGGAAACTACTCATTGTTTTATTCATTCGAGTGTTTTGAGTGCTGACACCGCAAAAGTAAAAAAAAGTTGCATTGCCCAACTGACATCCCTTGCACAAAAATTATTGATGCTCAAGAGCTTTAAATATGAATTAAAATCAAAAGCTAGCTTCCCAGAGCCAATTCTAGTAAAAGCAAGAAATAAATTCAGATGTGACTGCGCTGCTTTCTCGGGATTACAATCGGCTCAAGTACAAAAACACAGTGTAGTTGCTCCAAAGGGAAAATTGAGGTCATGGTCTTTGAAGCTGCCTGCTGTGGTACACCGTAAAGGGAAAGCACGCCAACAATAATGGCATCAGTTGTGGCCATCAATCTTCTGACTGTTGTTAGCTACCCGAAAACCCGTTCATATAGAATAGATGGGCAGAGAAGAAAATGTTCCTTACCAATAATTACAGATGGTAACAGTCATTGTGGTTTTCTAATGTACATTGGATAATGGACACTGCAAGTGAATTAAAATACAGTTATGCATCTAAGAGGATCATAGGCCATAGAGAACTCAAGCCAGAACAGTTAATGGTTATCTGAGCTCAGAGGTTAAAATTACTGCCTTACTTTTGATTTATGTTTGTTTTTCACATTGATAGCAAATTCTGGCTCAAAATATCAAGATATTGTTCCTATCTTTGCATCTGTGTGTTACTTTGATGTCATTTTCCCAATGTCATATGAAAACCAAGAGAGTGATTTCAAATAAAGGGTGCTGTCAGTTTTAAAACATAAAAGCTGGGATGGGATATTCAGCTGCCTCTTGGGGTAAATACAACAGTGGGGTAGCGGACCTTACTGATGAAGAAGATCCCAGTTTCGATCGGTCCGTGTCAGCTTATCTTATCAACCACAATAACAGGATTTAAAACTGGTCCTGTAGTAGAGTGTATATCATAGCATGAGTGAAGGGAAAGCAATAATGATGTTAGCTTTGGCTGTTATTAAGTAGCTGAAAATTTGTCACTGTCTGTACAACAGAGCCATCAATAAAAGGTATATTAGACAGAGGTTTGGAGTGCATGTGGAACAGAATTAGTCATAGGCCGGAATTTTCCAGCCCCATTGACATCAGCCGTCATGGCAACTGGGGGCGGGGGTTGGGGGACATTATGGTGAGAAGGCCAAAAATTGGTTTTATGCTAATATGAAAACACGGCGGGATTATCCGATGATGTTGGCCATGGCAGAACATCAATCCTGCTGGAGGTCAATGTGAACCTGCTGGGCATCCCACTAATGGGGTGCAAAATAAGGCCTGGTCGGAAGCGTACCCCATGCCAGATTTATCGTAATGCTGACAGGAAAACGCGCTGGCCCAGAACACATCGGGACAAATCTGACATGCAGAAGTTGAGACTTACCGTTATGGCCTTGTTCAGGTCGTGGACATCCAAGAAGCAGAAGATGCTGGAGCCCCACATTTACCGACCCCTCAAGGGACACATGCATTGCATGCTGGGTGGATTCTCATGCACATGGCTCTGCCATCAAGCAGCTCACGGAGAGTGGGAAGTCTCTGTTGATGTCAGGGGTCTTCTCCAGAACATCATGATCTTGGCCATGGGCTGCTACAGATGATCAGCGAGGAGGAGGGGGGGGGGAGAGGAAGGACTAGCTGTGAGTGGGAGAGGGAAGCGTACTGGGGGGGGGGGTTAAGCTGGGAGTGCGGGGGAAGGCAAAGCTGTCGAGAGGTGTGAGGTTGGGAGGTTGGGAGGCGGGAGAAGAAGGTGTCGGGTAAGAAGGGGATTGAGGGAGTACCCGGGGAGGAGGGCATAATGGGGCAGAATTCGACAAGTAGGGAGGTAGGTATGGCTGGGGGTGGGGTGGGTGGTAGGAAAGTGTAAGGGAAAGGGTTCGGAGGGGGAAGGAGTTCAGAGGGGAGGAAGGTGTCCAGGTGGAAGAGGGAGATTGGAGGGGGAAAGGAGTCCAGGAGGAGGGAGGTGTCCAGTGGGAGCAAGGTGTTGGGTGGAGGAGGGAGTTCGGAGGGGGGAAGGAGTTTGGAGGTGGGGACAGAGTCTGGTGGTGAGAGGAGGGAGTAAAGGTGGAGGAGGTAGTAAGGGTGGAGGAGGGAGTGAGGGCAGAGGAGGTAGTAAGGGGTGGGGCAGGCAAATTTGAGTGTGTTTCCCGTGAGTGCATTATTAATGAGGTGGGACACATTGGGAATGGGGTGATATGACGTGAAAACCCGCTATTGCGGCCAGAGGATAAAACAATTTTTTGCCCACCCGCTATCGCACTTCATGCAAACTTGGGACGATTCCACTCATTGCTAATTGCTAACTGTCAACTGGAAGGTGTGGTCAGATGAAGGCAGGATTGGTTTGGCTGTAATATCCCTATTGTCAATAATTTGCTGACAATTGCTGTCTACATTCACACATGAAGAATGGTTCTTTGGGCAAGATACCAGAGGACTGTTGATGACCTTGGAATAATTTGCCATCATGAATCATTGCCTTTTGGAAAGGAGCAGATAAAGCTGAGAGTAATAGAATAGAAACCAAAAACTATGCTTTATCAGCTCTCTGGACCTGTAGCCTAGTTTCCTTTTTCCAGCAGTTAAGATCATCTGCTCTCCAGTGTACAACATCTATTCTCATTTGCAATGAGAAGTCAATATCACTTTTTAAAAAATGAATTAAGCACTGTTTCTGTCACATAACCAGTGGTGCAGCTTATTAGTTCAATGTTATGCCATAGGGCTAAGGGATGCAAATTCTCCAGTCGGTAAATTCCTGCATTTCTGCATTTCTGCAGGAATTACCTGGAGACAATGTCTTCATTAAGGGAGGAAACTTAGTTGGCAATTAGATTTGTTCTGCTCGAGTACACCTCAGTCACTTGATTTTCCTCACTTAGAAATAGCTGCGCCAAAACAGCTGATGTAGAGGAAAATGCAAGTTTAAAAAATAGCAAGTATGTGTGTCAGCAGTCCGTCTTTTCAAGGGTGGTGGCTACTCAGGGTCGCGAGTTTCTGCCATGGGTTTTCATGTGACCGAATAGGCTAATCCTTGAGCTGGAGACCTTTGGGCATGTGGGATAGGACGTCCAACAAGGTAGTGGAACCTGGAGTTCAGGGTTTGCTTCCTTTTCTTTTCTTCTCTGCCTCACTCTGCCTTATCATTAAATACTGGGACTCAAAGTGTGTGATGAAGCTTGAAGGACAAGTTGTCACCATTCTGAATGACTGCTAGCAAGTCCCTTCCAGTCATTAATGTCAATGCTGCTGCACGTCCAGGAGAGCTTCAGAGTGTCTTTGAAGCATTGTATTTGTCCTCCCCTGAAGCGTTGGCTGTTTGAGATTTGAGAAAACAGGACCTTGCAGGAAAGACAGTGTTTGGCCGTTCTGCAGGAGTTATGCCCTGAAAGTTTGAGGGAACTGGCTTCAAGAAGGACGCTAGCATTTGTTCAACGGTCCTCCCATTGAATCTGGTGGAGGCAATGTTGATGGAGTTTCTCAAGCGCTCTTATGTGTCATTGATAACTAGCGTAGGTCTCACTGCAGTACAGGAGTGTGGTGACAACTGTGCTGTACACTTGAACTTTTGTTGCCATGCAGAGGTCTTCATTGTCAAAAATTCATTGCTGTAGTTTGTAGAAGGCTGAGCTGGCGCAGCTGATCCAGTGTTGGATCTCTTCGTCAATGGTGACATTTTGAGAGAGGTGGCTGCCAGGATGTGTCAACATATTCCAGAGTCTCCTCTTCAATATATATGGGAGGCGGAGTGTTTGGCTGGCCAGGCGTGGGTTGTTGTATGAGTTTTGTTTTAGCAACATTCAATGTCAGTCCGAGTTTCTTGCATGAAGAATTAAAGAGATTGAGAGTGGTTTGCAAATCTGGTGCAGAGTGAACAACGACACTGCAGTCACCTCCAAAACTGTGGATCATGTATATTTATGTTGGTCAGTTTAGTAGAAATATGACCTATTGTAAAGTGTTTATAGCTACATATAAATCTAGCCATTTTATTAATTCCTCATAAATCTGTTGTTTTAAATTTCAAAAGAAATATTGCTGCTTGGACAGTCTAGTAACCCCGACAATAAAGGACTGGGAGCACAATTTATGGGTTGGGGCTTTGAATTGCTGCCTAGACTGATATTTGATTTAGCCTCCACTCACTGGGCATGTCCTTTCAGTTTTTGGCCAGGATACTATCATGGAGCATTGCCCAGCAGAGGAGTGCTCCAACTCTGGAGAACAAAGATCTGGCAAAACATCTCTAGCTGCACTCAGCATACCATCTCTGAGCCAACCACACATACCAACATTTATTCTCTGACGGAGAAGTCTGGATAAAATAATTTTAATATAATAAATGGAGTGCTCTAAAAAAGCATGTGCCATTGCATACAGCATACTTAATCCAGCAAAAGCCTAAAATTGCTTGGACTTCCAAGTCAAACAGGTTATTCCGCTTCCCCTCTGCATTTCATGTTTTCTTTCTCTACAGATTATTTCTGGCACAGAAAGCAAGCAGGTCGTCTGTTTCAAGTCTGCCACCAACTATTTCTAAAAGCAAAACCATTGGTATTTGAATGTGCCCTGGTTTGCTACGTCTGCTTAATGAGGATGTGCAAAAGTATATTTATATTCTACCTTTTTGGAACACTACACATAAATATGCCAGTGTCCAAGATACTCCCCTCTCAAGAAGTGTGAAGTGATTCATTTTGGTATGAAGAATGGGTGGAGACTACATAAAATTAAGGGTACAATTCTAAAGGGAGCAGAGGAACCTTAGGGTATATGTGCACAATTCATTGAAGATGGCAAGGCAAGTTGAGACCGTGGTTAATAAAGCATATGGGATCCTGGGCTTTATAAATAGGAGCATAGGAAGTTATAACAAAGCTGAATAAAACACTGGTTTGGCTCCAACTGGAGTACTATGTCCAATTCTGGGCACCACACTCTAGGAAGGATGTGAAGGCATTAGAGCAGGTGCGGAAAAGATTAGGGAGAAGAAAAATTTGCAGGGCTATGGTAAAAGGAGAGTGGTACTGGGTGCATAGCTCTTGTAAAGAGCTGGCAGAGATTCTGTACTGAACCACTCTATTATTCTATATTTTCAAACAAAAAAGGGTAACTACATGGAAACTGTTGTTTTATATGCATCACATCCTGCTTACCATATAACGAATAAAGTGATCTAAGAATATAGATGTGCTAAGCTTACAGGTTACAATAGGCTTTCCCACAAATGAAACAATATCCATGATGCGCTGTTACTAATCTCTGCCAGCCCAGGATTTATTTCTGAGTTTTTATACCATTTGCCATCGTACTATTTAGGTCCATTTTACTGTTATCCCTTGACGCTGATCTATTTCTCATCCACGTGTCGCCCCTTGCAACATCATTCGAAATCACAGTGACACCCAGCTCTATCTCACCACCAGCTTTCTAAACTTCTCCACTGCCTTGGAGTAAGGGGTCTGCCATTTAGGACTGAGATGAGAAGAAATGCCTCGGCTCTCAGGGTTGTGAATCTTTGGAATTCTCTACCCCTGTCATTGAACTCTGCCATTGGCCAGGATTTTCCGGTGGTCAGGTGGGCTCGGCCGGCGGGATTGGGAGCAGTGGGGAAGCCGGCCACCGCCCGTGATCAAGCCCCGACTGCGGTTTCATGCTGGATGGCTAATTAACAGCGCGGAAGTTCACGCATGCGTGTGGGTGCGCGCAGTAAAAGCTCCCTGAGGCACAGAGTTGCCTCAGGGAGCTGATGATTTTCCAAGTAAAAAAAAATAAAGATATTAAAAATGTTAAAAAAAAACATGTCCCCTCATGTGACTCTGTCATGGCAGAGTTGAGTGCAAAAAGGTTTTTTTAATCGCTGGTTCAAAACTCATCACGCTCGTAGATAAGGTTTCGCCAAAAATGCAAAGGCTGCTTGGTCTTTTTGCCCAGCTGCTCGCCAACCAAACAGTTGGATGGGCAGCAAAAAATTTGAATCACTTACTTCATTAAGGGCCTTAATAGGCTGCTTAATTGTCGACTCCAGCGTGCCCCCTCTGACCGACATATCGTGTGAGTGCGCGATGACATTGGGATCTTCACCTTACGTCATCACTCGTCATTTTGCACTCATTCAGGTTGGGCGCATGCCTCCCCGATGAGTGCAATATTCTGCCCATTGAGTATTTTCGAGTAAGAGGCTGATCGATTTTTTGAGCGCTAAAGAAATTAAGGGACATGGGGATATAGTGCTGGAAGGTGGAGTTATAGTAGAAAATCAGCCACGGTCTTATTGAATGGCCGAACAGTCTCAACGGGCCGAATGGCTTTCTCCTGCTTCTTTTCTTATGTTCTAAAGTCTCTAAGTTATTAAAAACAAAAACAGAATTACCTGGAAAAACTCAGCAGGTCTGGCAGCATCGGCGGAGAAGAAAAGAGTTGACGTTTCGAGTCCTCATGACCCTTCGACAGAACTGTCGAAGGGTCATGAGGACTCGAAACGTCAACTCTTTTCTTCTCCGCCGATGCTGCCAGACCTGCTGAGTTTTTCCAGGTAATTCTGTTTTTGTTTTGGATTTCCAGCATCCGCAGTTTTTTTGTTTTTATCTCTAAGTTATTAGACTGTTTGTCTGACATCTAGTACTGGATAAGCAAAAAATTTCCTCCAATCAAATATTGGGAAGGCTGAAGTCTTTGTTTCTTGCTACAAACTCTGTTTCCTCGCTACTGACTCTATTCCTTGTCCTAGCAGCTATCGGAATCAAACTGTTCTCAATTTTAGTGCCAGGTTTAATCCCGAGAGGAGCTTCCGGTCACATATCGGTACCATCCCTAAGGCCGCCTATTCCTACTTCCATAACGTCATCCAGCTCCACCCCTGCCTCTGCTCATCTGGTGTTGAAACCCTCACCCATGCCTTTGTTACCTCTGGAGTTGACTATTCCAATGCTCTCCTGCCTGAGCTCCCACTTTCTGCCCTCCATAAGCTTGAGGTCGCCAAAATCCTGCTGCTACATCAAAGGCCATATATAAGTGTAGGCGGTTATTGTTGTTGAACTAAGACTTCACTAGACAATGACTCATTCATACTCAACAAGAAAACGAATGTGTTTCTTTCGGTTCTATTATAAATTTTATTTTTTCCTTTTCAAAAAAAAAACCTGTTTCTCTCAGTGCTGTTACACATTGGACGGAATTTTACGGCCCCTCCCGCCAACGGGATTTTCCGATCCCGCCAAAGTCAATGGACTTCAGAATGGCATTTTCCAGCCCCGCCCCCGTTTGACGGGGCCATAGAATTCCACCCATGGTGTGATGTCCGCATTTGCGAAAAGAGAGTTTCATGGTTTCAATGATACCCATGCAGATGGTTGATTCAATTCTGCCACCCTAAGGTAGTTTACTGAAATGCAAACCAAACTTGATTTTAAAAATTATACCCTGTTGGAAATGACAAGAGGATAGATTTTTGAAAATTATTCAAAACATATTTGTAATATCTCTATATGCATGAATTATGTTTTTTTCTGTATCAAATGTAAGTACAAAGCAAGACAAGGAAGAGTTAAGAGTTGTGCTCTTGGCTCCCAACCATGAAGGCACATCGGCCCTCAGTGGGCTTTTCCTCTTCAGTCGAATTACCATGCGGTGCGCTTTGCAAAATCAAGGTTGATCAATATGGGGAGCACTCACTTGCTTCAATCAACATGATCTAGTGGTCAATCACAACATAACATTCATTGGAGTCATAGAAAATCTGTTAGGATGCAAGTATATGGGATGTCTGTGCATTACCTGTACTATACTACCATCTTGTGGGTGGGAGGACTAACAATGGTAAAGTAACTGCAATGCAAATGGTCGACTTTATTAGGAACAATTTATGGTTATACACCATCTTTTACAAAGCAAAATATCCCTTTAACAGGGGTAAGCTTGGATACTATGTAAGGATTAGGAGAAAAGTTAGGCAAAATGATCAAAAGGTGGCACTGAGGAGGTATGTTTGAAAGCTCGCAGTGATGAAGTAAGGTAGTTAAAATGGCTGGGGGAACTTACCCACCTTTTTCCCACCTCAATCCTGGTGATTGCAATTTTAAGTTTGCAGATCAGAGTCCAATGATGTAACCAGGGCAGAATGTGATTTACCCTAGAGTTGAGCAGGAGCAGTGATGGCGCTGTCAGGCTAAATCTGTTGAGATCTGCACCTTGGGCCATATGTTCTCAGGTAAATGCCTGTTTTTAATTTTCTACAGATTTCCCTGTCAGCGAGGACAGTGTTGAAATCAAAGCTGGAGATGACAGAAAACATGGATTTGTCAGGATGAGACAGGACAAAAGTAAATCATATAGAAGTTCTAATAACTTGATGGAGCAGCAGGTTTGGTGAAGAAAAGGCTAAACTCTACTTAGGAGACACGTGGAGGTGCTTGCATGCTAGATGTGATCTCTCCATCGGAAGCCCTATCCCACAGGATTACCCACGCAATAAGATTAAAAGCAAAATACTGTGGATGCTGGAAATCTAGAACAAAAACAAAAATACCTGGAAAAACTCAGCAGGTCTGACAGCATCTGCGGAGAGGAACACAGTTAACGTTTCGAGTCCGAATGACTCTTCATCAGAATAAAGGAAAAATAGAAAAGAGGTGAAATATAAGCTGGTTTAAGGGGTGGGGGGGGGGGCGCGGAGGTGGGACAGGTAGAGCTGGATAGAGGGCCAGTGATAGGTGGAGATTGCCAAAAGATGTCATTGCCAAAAGGACAAAGGCGTGTTATCGGTGGTGATATTATCTAAGAAATGTGCTAATGGGGACATTAAGGGTAGAAAGGAGGACGAGCAAGGGACAGAGAGCGCTAATGGGGGTAGGGTGGGGCGGTGGGATCGAAATAGGCTAAAAGGTAGAGATAAAACAATGGATGGAAATACATTTAAAAATAATGGAAATAGGTGGGAAAGGAAAAAATATATATAAATTATTGGAAAAAGGAGGATCGGAAAGGGGGCGGGGATGGAGGAGAGAGTTCATGATCTAAAGTTGTTGAACTCAATATTCAGTCCAGAAGGCTGTAAAGTGCCTAGTCGGAAGATGAAGTGCTGTTCCTCCAGTAAGATTGTTGGTCAAAGCCCCCATAATCGCATCACATCTTGAGTGATTGACAGGAGGAAGGGACAATACACCTAATTACTACACTTTCTCCCCCTTTAAGTTTATTATGTTTACAATTTAAAAAAATCAGAAAAACCAGCAAACATTTATACAATCTCTGGTGATTGCAAATCAAGTCTTTGAGGAGCTCAGCAGAGATGGTTAGAGTGGCGTAGCTCTACTGAAAGAGGTTCCGGAACCAGATTAACGGGATCTGGAGCTGCACTAGAAGATACTTCCAAAATTATGCACCTACACAGGGTCACTTACATAGAACGTATGAGCCATGCTGTGTAGATCGTGGTTCAACTTTTGATTATTCTGGTTCTGTGTCACCTTCCCCTCTAGATTTGGAAACACCAAGTGTAAACGCGTACGCAGACAGCGTTCCATCAGTAACTCTGACGGTGTCGAGCCTGGAGTATTATGTGGTGTTGGAGGGTAACTTATGAGAAATCTGGAAAGGTGAGACTCCAGAGTACTTCCCCTCCAGATAACTTCTTCATATCAGCTTTAAAAGTCTGGACAGCTCTTTCGGCAAGACCATTGGATGAAGGATGCCAGAGAGCAGTCATTAATATGCCAGATATCGTTCAGATCCATGAATCTCTGAAATTCCATGCCGATGAAAGCTGTTCCATTATCAGAAACAATAATCTCAGGTAAACCATGTATACTGAAGGAATGAAGCAGCTTTTCAATAGTTGCTGCTGAAATTGGCGTTTTAACTTCGTAGACATCAAGCCATTTTGAATGTGCATCAATGCTTAATAGGTTTGTGGTGCCTAGAAACACTCCCACATAGTCAATATGCAGTCAAGGTCAACCAAGGTCGACCAGGCCACTCCCATGGGTGAAGAGTCGCTGAAACAGGTAACTTCCGATGTTTCTGGCAAAGGGAACACTGTTTAACCATGCTCCTGATGTCACTGTCTATTCCTGGCCACCAGGCATAGCTACGTGCTAGCATCTTCATCTTCAATATGTCTGGGTATACACTGCGGAGCTCTGCCTAGAGTGACTCTCTAACCTATAATAGGGCCACAACTCTTGAACCCCAACGCAAAATTCCGTCGTGACAACTCAGTTCAGTGTTTCTGGAATAAAATGGTAATAAGTCATCAGACATGAGAATTCTTGGCCATTCTTGTAAAACAAAATCTTTGACTTTTGACAGTGCTGGGTCTCTGTTCATCCATTTCCTGATCTGTTTGGCACATACTGGTGATGAATCCAAGAAATTTAACAATAACACTAATTCTTGTGGAATGGGCATATTGACAAGACTACCCGGTAACAGAAGATGACAAAGTGCATCTGCATTAGCTATAGGCGAGCCACGGCGGTACATGAATGTGTATTCATAAGCTGATAGCGTCAAAGCCCAACTTCGGATTCTCGCTGAAGATGTAGGCGGAATAGTTTTGTCTTCGCTGAACAAACCTGTCAGCGGCTTATGGTCAGACACAATTGTAAAATGTTGCCCGTGTAGCTATTGGTGGAACTTCTTGAAACCAAATACAATCAACAATCCTTCTTTTTCCAACTGAAAGTAGCCTTTTTCGGCTTGGGAAAGCGTTCTAGGAATGTAACCAATGGTCTTTCTGATCTGTCCTCCATTTGATGTGATAGATTGGCTCCTACACCATAAGGAGAAACATCACACATCAACACAGCTCTTTAGATGGGTCATAATGTACCAACAAGCCTGATGAACGAAGCAGTTTCTTCACTGTTACAATGGCTACTTCTTGCTGTGAGCCCCATGACCAGCGGTGGTTCTTCCTCAGCAACAAATGTAGTGGTACCAGTACAGTGGATAGATTAGGTAAAAAACAGCAATAGTAATTAATCATACCTTGGAAAGTTCAAGCTCTGTCACATTAGAGGGTTTTGTGCATCTTTAATGGCTTGGGCCTTGTCTTCAACAGGACACAACCACACAGCGTCCACTCTGTGGCCCAGGTAGGTTACCTCCGATACTTGAAATGTGCATTTTTCTCGCTTCAAATGCACACCTGCTTCCATAAGTCTTCTCAGCACTTCCTCAAGGTCGGCTAAATTTTCAGCTTCTGTCAGTCCAGTGATGAGATCATCATCTAAGTACACGACCACATGTGGAAGTCCCTGCAGCAGATTCTCCATGGCTCACTGAAAAACAGCGCATGTTGATGAAACTCCAAAAGGTAATCGGGTGTACTGGTAGAGGCCTTAATTGTCATATATTCTATTGATGTGCTATCCAATTCCAATTGTTGATAGGCATGACTCATGTCTAGTTTTGTATATGACTTGCCTCCTGCTAACTTGGCGTACAAGTCATCGATTTTGGGAATGGGGTATTTGTCTAACTTTGCTGCTCTGTTGACTGTCAGTTTGTAGTCACCGCATATACGTACTGTCTGATCTGGCTTGACAACTGGGACTACGGGTGCAGCCCACTCAGAAAACTGGACAGGTCGAATTATTCCCAGGTTTCCCAACCTGCACAACTCTGCTTCCACTCTTTCTTTTAGTGAGTGAGGCACTAGTCTGGCCTTGAAGAAATGGGGTGTTGCCTGGGGATCGATGTGCATTTTAGCTTGCATGCCCTTCAGTTTTCCCAATTCGTCTTGAAAAACAGTGTCATATTTCTTCAAGAGTTCTGGAATTCCATCAGACATCAAATGGAATATTTCTGACCAGTCAAGTTTTATTTTCTGCAGCCAATCTCAACCCAAAAGGCTGGGCCCCTCCCCCTTTACGATTATCACAGGCAGTTGGGCTGTCCGTTGTTTGTAGGAAACTGGGACAGCAGCAATGCCTTTGACCTGAATGGATTCTCCAGTGTAAGTTCTCAGCTTGGCAGATGTCCGCTCCAATGTTAATGGCTGACTCACTTCACTGAGGCACCTGAACATGTGCTCCCCAATAACAGTAGTTGAAGCACTGGTATCCATCTCCATCTGCAGTTGCTTGCCATTCACTTGCACTGACACTGTAATGGGCTCAGATTTAACAGCAGTCACGTGATACAGAGAGTATACATCAGTAGTAGCAGCCTCAGCCTCTGCTGTATCAGTTAGCTCAATCAGATTCATTTGTTGTTTTGCTGTTTGCCTATCCTTTTTTCTGCACTGCCTAATCAGGCGTCCTTTCCTGTGGCAATAATTGCATTCTGCCTCTTTGAATTTACAAACGTCTGCTCCATGATTTTCTCCACATCCGTAGCAAATGCGTATCTTATTAGCTGACATGTTACCATAAGGCTTCTTAAGTTTTCAAGTAGTGGGCATAGAATCGCGTTTAAAATCTGCAGTTCTGTTTCTCGCACCATACTCAGCAGCAGGTTCCCGCCCAACGTTGAGTACGGCGCCATTATCCACATGTTTGAAAAGCCTGTGAGTCTTTCGCAGCACTTTCCATAGCGAGAGGAAGTTCCAGGGCGTGCTTGAAATAAGTGTTGGATTCAGCTAGCAAGCGGTACTGTATGGTGTCATCCTTGATTCCACATACAAGTCTGTTCGAGGTATCCCCAAACTCACAGAATTCAGTTAACTGTTTCAGATTCACCACAAAGATAGCAACAGACTCTCCTGGGGCACGAACTCTTGAATTAAACCTGAAGCATTGTATGATCACAGATGGTTTCTGTTGAAACTGCGATTTCATGAGTTCCACCAACTCACTGTACGACTTAGAACTGGGCGCATTTGAGACAGCCAGGTTTTGAATCAGGCTACACATTTTGCTCCCACATGCACTCAGCAGGATAGCTTTATGTTTTTCTTCAGCAGTAATCTCGTTCACAATGAAATAGAACCCAAGTCGCTCAACACACTGACTCCAATCTTCAATGTTAGCATCGTGTGAATCGATTCGTCCAAACAGCAGCATGACTGGTAAGTATTGTTCGACTTTGTTTTACTCACATCAACCAGGGTGAAGTACGTAATAGGAGTCGGTTTTATCCTCATCGCAAAATGTAATAACTTGATGGAGCAGCAGGTTTGGTGAAGAAAAGGCTAAACTTTATTTAGGAGACATGTAGAAGTGCTTGTACACTAGACGCAATTGTTCTGTTGGAAGCCCCGCCCACAGGATTACCTGTACAGTTAGCTTACTGGTTGAAGCCCTCCCTGTAATCACATCACATGATGAGTGATTGACAGGAGGGAGGGACAACACACCTAGTTACTACAGGAGTGTAAAAAGGTAGGCTTGATAATGGACTCGATGTGAAGTTTGAAATTCAGCTCAGGTTCAAACAGGATGCTTTAAATTGGACAAGCAGCTGGCAGGGAAATTGAATCAGGAACCAGATTACAAAGCTTCCGGCCAAAACCACATGGAACAGTCTTGTACCAGTGTTGGGTCATCTTTGACTTAATTTCAGTCAAACAGCAGAAGGTAATGAATTTGAAGCTGGTGTCAGAAAGGCATGTGTAGGCGATCAGCATAACCATCCCAAGCTTACAAATAATTCCTTTGAGAGGCATAATGGGTAGGAGGGAGCATGGGGATGGAATCTTGGGGCACACTGGAGGTGACTGTTCAGACAGTGGAGAATCCAAAGAAGTAGTTGCGATGGTTACATTGGGACAGATAAGAAAGAACCAAGAAGGGGTATTGTTACAGTGATGGACCACGAAGAAGAGGCAGTGAAGGGCGTAATCAGCCACATTAGATACTAGAGAGAGATAATGGAGAGGTAATGCACCACATTCACAGCTACATAGGATATATCTAGTGATTTTGGCCTGGATAGATTTCAGTGCTGTGGGGGAAAACTAAACTCTAATTGGAAGCATTTGTTTTTGACCGCACAATATGTTTTTCCTGATCTTAGCAGGGGCCACTAATGCAACAATTTGTTGTGATGGAGTTTCGTTCTCAAATTCTTGAGCTGATACGGGGCAGAATTTTCCAGTCGGCTTGAAGGATGGTCCTGACACGTGGATGTGTAAAATGATGCACGATATTTCGTTCGGCAGACGTGCGCCGGAGTTGGCTGCGCGCCTGCCGAAATGTAAACGGCCTATTAAGGCCATTAAGAAATCAATTGAGTCACTTGAGAATGCTGCCTGCCCAACCTTGAGGTTGGCGGGCAGGCAGAAAGCCCAAGCAGCCTTTGCGTTTTTTCAGGAAACCTTATCCATGAGCGGGATGAGGTATCCTGAAGCTTTTATTAATTAAATAAATAAATTTTACTAAATATACAATATGTCCCCACTCATGTGACACAGTCACATGAGGGGACATGATCAAGTAAATTTTTAAATCACTTATTGAATTGTTTTAATATCCATTCAATCTCCTTGAGGAAGCTCCGTGTCTCAGGGAGATTGCTGCACTCTTTCGCATGCATGCGTGAAAGAGCACTGGCCCCGACTCTCCCTCCTCCCCCCGCCTGCAGAGGGAGTGCTGAGCGCTACCAGCCATGTATTACACTGGGCGGACCTTAATTAGCCCGCCCGTGTACGCGATCGGCTCCATGTTCGCCTCCGCCTGCTCCTGCCCAGTCTGCCTGCCATAGGAAAAATCCTGGCCATGAAGTTATAGTGAAGACCAGGCAACTCAAAAGAGGAGAGCCAGAATTCTAAAGGTGAACACAGTGCTGAGTCAAAGTAAGAGGAGATTGAGGCAGAGGTGAATTTGAAAAAAAGAGGATTGGAGAGAAGTGAACATTAAAGTGCAACACTTGAAGCAAAGTTAATAAAGGAGATAATTTAAAAAGGGAGTGCTCAAGTGAAGCAAAATTAAAAGGAGGACATGGTAGTGAAATTAAAAATAAAGGAGAACAATAAACAGGATTTGAGTTAATGCAATTTTAAAATGGAATATCTAGGATAAGCAAAACAAAAAAGGAAACACTTTTCGAAGTCAGGATGTGCACTGGAAAATGACAAAGTCATGCATTATTACTAGGCTGTGAAAAATTATGTTCATCAACAGAGATTTCAAACCACTTGGGTATGTTCAATATATATTTTGTTGATTAAAAATGTGCGTTCTTGCTACCCAGTTATGAATAGTGGTGGACAATTAAACAAGTAATGGGTGGAGTAGCCTCCATGAACATTCCCATCCTCAAAGATGGCAGAGATCAGCAAATGGATATAAAAGACAAGGCTGAAGAGATTGCACTCAGCTTCAGCAGAAAGTATCGAGAGGATGATTTATTTCAGCCTCCTCCTGAGGTCCCCAGCATCACTGATGCCAGTCTTCAGCCTATTTGTTTTATCTGGAAATCCCCATATCTGGAAATGGCTGAAGGCAGTGGATACAGCAAAGGCTTTAGGCCCTGTCAACATTCCAGCAGTACTACTGGAGCCTTGTGCTCCAGACCCAGCCATGCCTTTAGCCAAGATGATTTAGTACAGCCACAGCACTGGCATCTACCTGACAGTGTGGAAAATTGCCCAACCAAGTCCTATTGGACAAATGTAGGACAAATCCAGTCTGGCCAATTATAGCCCCACTATTCTATTCTCAATCATCAGCAAAGAGATGGAAGGCGTGGTCAACAGTGCTATTAAGCAACACCTATTCACCAATAACTTGCTCACTGATACCCAGTTTGAGTTCTGCCAGTATCATTCAACTCCAGACCTCATTACTGCCTTGGTTCAAATATAAACAAAAGAACTGAATTCCAAGGGTCAGGTGGAAGTGACTACCCTTGACATCAAGATAGCATTTGGCTGAGTATGGCATCAGGAGCCCAGTAAAATTCAAGTCAAAAGGGAATCAGGGGGAAATCAGCTGGAGCCATATCCAGCGCAAAGGAAGCTGGTTGAGGTTGTTGGGGGACAATTAATTCAATCTCAGGACATGGCAGAAGATATTCGTCAGAGTAGTTTCCTAGGCCCAATCATCTTCAGCTGTATCAACAATGACCTTCTCTCCATCATAAGGTCAGAAGTGGGGATGTTTGCTGATGATCGCAATGTTCAATTTCATTTGCAATTACTCAGACCATGAAGCGGTCCATGTCTGCATGCAGAAAGCCCTGGACAGCTTTCAGACTTAGGCTGAAGTGGCAAGTAACATTCGTGCCATACAAATGCCAGGCAATGACTATCTCCCCTTGACGTTCAAAGACATTATCATTCTATCATTCTTGAATCCCAAACCATCAATATCTTGGACAAAAACAGAAATACCTGGAAAAACTCAGCAGGTCTGGCAGCATCGGCGGAGAAGAGCGAAGTTCATGTTTCGAGTCCTCATGACCCTTCAACAGAACTAAGTAGAAATAGGAAAGGGGTGAAATATAAGCTGGTTTAAGGGGGGGGTTTGTTGGGACAAGCAAGCAGTAATAGGAGTAGATCACCGATGCCTCAGCAAGAAACTTTTTCTCTCAAGTGCTAAGGAACTCATCGACACCAACACCCATCTAGGACCCTCCACCCTTACCTGTCCCTCCGTCCCCACCCCACCTTCCAATCCCAGCCCCGGCCGTGTATTCACTATACCCCCTGACCTTCCCCTCTCTGATGCTGAATGTTCAGTGCTCAGCAAAGGACTTAATTTCGTACCCTTATGCCCTCATCTCAATGAATTTCGGGCTTGGCACGATGCTGAACTCTTCTTCCGCCGCCTTCGTCTCTGTGCTCACTTCTTTGGGCAGGAGTCTCTTCCCGTTCAACGGATCCTTTTACCCACCTCCAATATTCTCCCTCCACCTGGACCCCTCCCTCTGGATTCTTACCTTCTCTTGATCTTTTCAGTGAGAACTGTCAGCGTGACATTAGTCGTCTCAATTTCGCTGCTCCTCTCACCCATTCTAACCTGTCTCTCTCTGAACTTACTGCACTCCGTTCTCTCAGGTCCAACCCTAACATTGTCATCAAACCCGCTGACAAGGGTGGTGCTGTTGTTGTCTGGCGCACTGACCTCTACCTCGTGGAGGCTGAGCGTCAACTCGCAGACACTTCCTCCTACCTCTCCCTGGACCATGACCCCACCACTGAACATCAAGCCATTGTTTCCAGGACTGTCACTGACCTCATACCCTCTGGAGAACTTCTTTCCACAGCTTCCAACCTGACAGTCACCCAACCTTGGACGGCCCGCTTCTATCTCCTACCCAAAATCCACAAACAGAACTGTCCCGGAAGACTGATCGTGTCAGCCCGTTCCTGCCCCACGGAACTCATTTCACACTATCTTGACTCCCTTCTCTCTCCCCTTGTCCAGTCCCTTCCCACCTACATCCGTGATTCCTCTGACACCTTACGTCACATCAACAATTTCCAGTTCCCTGGCCCCAACCACCTCCTCTTCACCATGGACGTCCAATCCCTCTACACCTCCATCCCCCAGCAGGATGGTCTGAGGGCTCTCAGCTTCTTCCTCGAACAGAGGCCCGAACAATCCCCATCCACCACTACTCTCCTCTGTCTGGCTGAACTTGTTCTCACACTGAACAATTTCTCCTTTAACTCCTCTCACTTCCTCCAAATAAAAGGTGTGGCTATTTCTGTCTCTTTATGAGGTATGTGGAACATTCCTTGTTCCAGTCCTACTCCAGCCCCCTAACACAACTCTTTCTCCGGTACATCGATGATTACTTCAGTGCTGCTTCAGGCTCTTGTTGGGACCTGGAAAAATTTATTAATTTTGCTTCCAATCTCCACCACTCTATCATTTTCACAAGGTCCATCTCTGACACTTCCCTTCCCTTCCTTGACCTCTCTGTCTCAATTTCTGGTGATAGACTGTCCACCAATATCCATTACAAGCCTACTGACTCCCACAGCTACCTCGACTAAAGCTCCTCAAACCCCGCTTCCTGTTAGGACTCCATCCCATTTTCTCAGTTCCTTCACCTCCGTCGCATCTGTTCTGATGATGCTACCTTCAAAACAGTTCCTCTGACATGTCCTCCTTCTTCCTTAACCAAGGTTTTCCACCCACGGTTGTTGACAGGGCCCTCAACCATGTCCAGCCCATCTCCGACGCATCCGCCCTCACGCCTTCTCCTCCCTCCCAGAAACATGATAGGGTCCCCCTTGTCCTCACTTATCACCCCACCAGCCTCCGCATTCAAAGGATCATCCTCCGCCATTTCCGCCAACTCCAGCATGATGCCACCACCAAACACATCTTCCCTTCACCCCCCCAGTGGCATTCCATAGGGATTGTTCCCTCCAGGACACCCTGGTCCACTCCTCCATCACCCCCTACTCTTCAAACCCCACCTATGGCACCTCCCCATGCAAACGCAAAATATGCAACATCCGCCCCTTCACTTCCTCTCTCCTCACCGTCCAAGGGCCCAAACACTCCTTTCAAGTGAAACAGCATTTCACTTGCATTTCCCCCAATTTAGTCTACTGCATTCGTTGCTCCCAATGTGGTTTCCTCTACATTGGAGAGACCAAACACAGACTGGGTGACTGCTTTGCAGAACACCTTCGGTCTGTCCGCAAGCATGACCCAGACCTCCCTGTCGCTTGCCATTTTAACACTCCACCCTGCTCTCTTGCCCTCATGTCTGTCCTTGGCTTGCCGCATTGTTCCAGTGAAGCTCAATGCAAACTGGAGGAACAGCACCGCATCTTCTGACTAGGCACTTTACAGCCTTCCGGACTGAATATTGAATCAACAACTTTAGATCTTGAACTCCCTCCTCCATCCCCACCCCCTTTCTGTTTCTTCCCCCTCCCTTCTGTTTTTTCCAATAATTTATATAGATTTTTCTTTTCCCACCTATTTCCATTATTTTTAAATGTATTCCACCCATGGTTTATTTAACCCCACCCCCACTAGAGCTACCTTGCTTGTCCTGCTCTCCATTCTTAATTTGCACATTCTTTTAGATAATATCACCACCTTCAACACCTCTTTGTTCTTTTGTCTGTGACATTTTTTGGTTATCTGCTCCTATCACTGCTTGCTTGTCCCAACAACAACCCCCCCCCCCCTTCTCCCCCTCCCCCCTTAAACCAGCTTATATTTCACTCCTTTCCTATTTCTACTTAGTTCTGTTGAAGGGTCATGAGGACTCAAAACGTCAACTTTGCTCTTCTCCGCCGATGCTGCCAGACCTGCTGAATTTTTCCAGGTATTTTTATTTTTGTTTTTGTTTTGGATTTCCAGCATCCGCAGTTCTTTGTTTTTATCAATATCTTGGAGGTCACCATTCACCAAAAACTGAACTGGAACAGCCACATAAATACTCTGGCTACAAAAGCAGGCCAGGCGCTATGTGTTCTGTGACAAGTGACTCACCACCTGACTCCTCAAAGCCTTTTCACTACCTACAATGCCTGAATCAGGAGTGTGATGGAATACTCACTAATTGCCTGGATGAGTGCAGCTCCAACAGTACAATAATCTCAACACTATCCAGAACAAAGCAGGACAAAGCCCCATGCACCACTGAAACATTCAGTCTCTCCACAACTGGCATACAGTGGCAGCAGTGTGTGTCATCTACAAGATGTACTGCAGCACCTCACCACTGCTCCTTTGACAGCACCTTCCAGCCGCCCCCGCCCCCTATACTTCTATGCCCTAGAAAAATAAGGGCAGCAGCTACTTGGGACACCACCACCTCCAAGTTCTCCAAGTCACACACCATGCTGTCTTGGAAACATATAGCTGTTCCTTCATTGTCGCTGAGTCAAAATCCTGGATTTCACTGTCTATCAGCTAATGGAGTACCTTCATCACATGACCTAGAGTTGATCAAGAAGGCAGCTCACCATCACCTTCTCAAAGGAAATTAGGGATGGGCAATAAATGCTCACTTTGCAAGTGATGCACACATCCTATGAACTAATAAAAAAAAAGCTAATTGAAATAATTTTGCTTTTATCCCTTCATGCAGCAAACTCCCTTCCTTCTTGTTCTGACTTAGCGTTCTACTTAGTATTGTTTCCAGTTCAGAATTACAGTTTGTATTTAGAAACTCAATGCAAATGGATCAAATTTTGGAATTTTTTTTTTATTATTATTGATCCATGGGATGTGGGCATTCCAGGCAAGACCAGCATTTATTGCCCGTCGCTAACTGCCCTTGAGAATATGCTGATAAGCCACCTTCTTGAACTGCTGTTAGGGAGGGAATTCCAGGATTTTGACCCAGTGACAGTGAAGGAATGACATTCTAGTTCCAAGTCCAGATGGTGTGTGGCTTGGAGGGGAACTTGGGCCAGGATCTTTAGGTCGGCGAGGGGGGTGCGGGGCCCACTCGCCGACACGTAAAATTACACGGGATGATGTCAGGCAGAACTCCCAATGTCACCCTGCTTCATTTCAATTTTCAGATCGTTTGGGGGAGGGGCAGCCAAATCAGTTGTGCGCCCACCGACCTGTCAACGGTCTATTGAGGCCATTTAAAATGTAATTGAGATAATTAATGGACCTGCCCGTCCAACCTTAAGCTTGGCGGGCAGACTGGGAGCCCTGGCAGGATGAGGTTTCATGAGGGTTTTAAAATTTTAATAAATGCATACTTTAAAGTGATGGACATGTCCCAACTCATGCGACAGTGTCACATAAGGGGACATGTCAGGGAAATTTTATTTTTGCACCTGCACCATTTTAAAATTGGACGTCGATCTCCCTGAGGCAGCACTTTGCCTCGGGGAGATGAGTGCACTCTTTCGCGCACATGCACGAAAGAATGCACTCCTGGCTGAGGGACTCCCCCCCCCCCACCCACCCCGGCCTGCACAGAGGGTGCATAGCGCTTCCTGGCGGACGTCACACTGGGCGGGCTTTAACTGGCCGATCCACGTAAAATGGCGGCATGCCCCCAATCGGGGGTGTCGATCAGAGGCACGCCCACCCATGCCCGCTCCTGCACTTCCCCTGCCCCCACCCCCCGACAGGGGGAGAATTCTTCCCTTGGTGTTCCGATCTGCCAGCTGTACTGAGGTTACAGTAAGAGGCTGAAGCTAGTACAGATGAGTGCAAAGTATCACCACATATAGGAAGAGAAAAAAGGTGGCATATGTATTTTATGTAAGGTGTCAAAATAGTTAACAATAAAACGAAAAGTGATCCAGAGTCTTATTGGGCTTCATGTTCAGCGTATCCAGTGTAGTATTCAATAACAGGAAGTAGAATGCTGAATTTAATAACTGATACAGTAGAATACAAATCAGAGGAAATGTTCAAACCATACGTTTCACTGGTCATACTTTACCTTCATATTGTGTTCAGTTCTGGTCACCAGGACAAAGAGGGGCTATTCAAGTGTTAAATGCATTCCACAGAAAAGCTTCAAGACTGATCCCTGTCATCAGAGGTCTGTTGAGAGGAATGACTGCAAAAACTTAGATTATTCAGCCTGGATTGTATGAGATTGAAAGTGAAAACCTTATAAAATGATCAACAATATGGAAGATAGAAATCTGGACTTCTCAAGACTTGTAACTGTTATAAAGTGAAATGGGTTTGAACCGTGTGTTTTCTCTTGCAATGCCCCAAAACTATACAGGGTGACATGAGAGTGCTAAGTAATCTTCAGTATATTTAAAATTGTATAAAATACACTTCGTAGAGACCACATGGCTTACAATGAAACACAAAATTAAAGAATAAAAATACTCATAGTTCAATTGTCAGTTGATGCTAAAATATTCTCAACTTGTAAAAGCAGCTTGAAGGCACAGATACTTGCAGTAGTAAATGTGATATTTCTGCAAGATCTCAATAAGATGGATTAATTTGGATTCACGCTAATGATTTGAGGATTCCTCATGTATGGTCCAGCAGTGCCACACTGCTCCAGAATCTAGCAGAGGACAAAAGTTATGAAAAACTCTTATAACTATTTACCTTGTGAAGTTATTCGCATTTACTCTTTTCACACAATTGTTCTCAAATGGGGCCCAAGTATTTGACATGTGCTCAGCACTAGAATCACACTAAGGGTTAGAATAGTATTTGCATTTATATAGCAACTTGAAGGTGGTGAAATATCCCAAAGTTATTCCCAGAGGTGCAATAAAAAAAACCAGACTCAGGTGGATGCTCCTCAACAGTGAACATTAAGTGAAGGATTTGCGAATAAATCATCCAAACCCATTTTTTAGAGCTTGGACATCAGGTATGGCATTTTACTGAACAGCATCTGAATTTACACCAATTCATACTTTGTTTAGAAGACTGTACTCTTTAAAAAAAATGCTATTTCTGTGTATGTCGGGGGTGGGGGGGGGTTTCTATGAACAACTATGAACAGTGTCAGCTTGGCTCAGCTGGTAGTACCTCTTGCCTGTGAATCAGAAGGCTCTGGGTTAAAGTCTCACTCCAGGGCTTCAGCACAAAAATCATGACTGCTGGAACATTGCATTATTGGATGCGCCACCCTTGGATGAGACATTAAACTGAAGCTCCATCTGCCTTCGTGGATGAATGTAAAGGGTCCAAAGGCACTATTCTGAAGAAGGACCGAGGAGTTATCCTCACTGCCCTAACCAATATTTATCCCTGAATCGATAACACAAAAACAGAGTTTTTGGTCATTATCACATCGCTATCTTTAGGGGTTTACTGTGTACATATTGGTTGCTGTTTTACCTACATTACAAGAGTGTCTACAATTCAAAAGTACTTAATTGTCTGTAAAGCGCTTTGAGATATCCGATGGGTCATGAAAACCGCTATAAAAATGCAAGTCTTGTTTTCATTTTTATTAGTAAAGCCCAATCCTATCCTCAGGCAACATACAATTAATGAAACAGGGTGTTGAACGGTGATCAGAAATGGGAAAATGGGAAACTTGGCTGATTTTATTCCCTCTCCACTCAGTGTGGCTTGATACAACAATGGATGATGCATGTACTCAGTCAAGGAGTCGGCAGTGTGTAGCATCTCATGAACTCCTGAATTATGTAAATTTCATCTGAAGCATACCCTGCAAGTGACTTTTGACTTATATACCATCTTCTATTATTTACTGCCAGCAAAAACTATTACACTCATTAGCAAAGGTCAAGCAGCTATTTCTATAACAAAAACAGAATTACCTGGAAAAACTCAGCAGGTCTGGCAGCATCGGCGGAGAAGAAAAGAGTTGACGTTTCGAGTCCTCATGACCCTTCGACAGAACTTGAGTTCGAGTCCAAGAAAGAGTTGAAATATAAGCTTGAGATTTCTATTTCTCTTCTAAGATGGTAATTTTGCATAATGACTTCTAATAGTTAGCTTCAATTACCATAGACAGTAAATTACCCTGCTGAAAATACTATGCTTAGTGTCCAGTGGTAAAAATGCACAATTTGTTTTTACCTGGAGCAAAAAAGGCTTAACACAGAAAGAACAAATCTAAGGAGACTACAAGATTCATGCTCGTCTCGTTTAACCTGTAATCATGCTGAAACTCTTGGTCTTCAGGCTCTTCTATACACATATGCATTTGCAAAGACTCTGTCATGCTAGCAGTCGCAGTGGCAACTCTTTACAAGGTCATACAGTTATGGGCATCACTATTTTAATATCAGCCCAACACCTGCTTCGTTCCACCTTTCGAGAATTAACCAGTATTCCAGATGCAATGAAAGAGTAATTCATTTTAAAATAACAGCTTGATAAGGTAGAGATGCATCGAGGTTTTTGTTTTATTCGTTGTCAGAATGTGGGAGTCACTGCAAGGTTACAATTATTGTCCATGCATCGTTGCCCTAAATAGCTTGAAACCTTTATGTTGCTGGTTCTCCCACAACAGTGTTAGGTAGGATCCCGGCAATATAAATTATAGCTTTGCAACTAATGAATTCACGGGTGCTCTGAGAGACATCCATGAACTGCAGTCACTGAGGAATGTTTGAGAAGGCAAATCTGTATAATAAAAAAATTACACAATTGAAAGCTAGAAGAATGAGAAATAAATTACTGGGATTGGAGACGGTTCTGGCAGCCGGGATTTACTGGGAGTTTCAGAAACATGCTGAGATCCAGAATGTAGAATTGAATGCAACTTTCATGGGTATAACCTGTTTGGCAAAGATAAGAGTCAACAGAAAAGGAGACAGATCTGAACCATTAAGCATACGTTTGAAGGGCAAAGCACTTTTTCCCCCTGTAATCTGGAGATGCAGTATATCAGCTCTCCAAAATACACGACATTGTATAATTGTCTAATGTTCAAAATCGTGACGCGGCACTGGAATAAAAAAAGCTTGATAGCAAATCGACCTTGTTGCATGCTACATATTTATCGCTGTAAACATTCGTGATCAGATCAATCTGTATGGTACAATCTTTCAAATGGTTCTTTGTTACATCCTTCCGTTCTTTGGAATTTTAAAAGATCGGATTTTCTTCTCAATTTAAAACAGCGAAAACACCAATTACACAGTTCAATCATGAAGGTGGCGGGAGGTGGCGGCAGCTACATAACCTAATGTTTAAACCAGTGTCCTTATATTTTTTGCGCGCTCTTTCCCCCGCCAATTTTACACACCGGTCCGAAAGTTACATGCGCTCTGGGATTGGCCGTAAAAGTTTTTGCGAGCGTTCTGATTGGTGAAGAAATTTCATAGGGGCGGGGTCGGTCGAGCAGGGCAAAGAAAATGAACCTCACTCCCCACTTCTCAGTGTTTCAAATTCAGGAAGTTCCCGGCAACTTTAATCGGAAGCATTTTGTTTTTTTAAATAACTTACTGGACTGTTTAATGACAGAAAGAATAATAACAGTTCAATGAAACTATTTCACTTACCCTGCTAACACCACCATCAAAGCAAATGAGTGATTAACAGGAAAAGCTAGTTCGGGTAAGGCTTTGCAATAAGAACAAGGATTTACCACTTTGTTTCACGGGTTCTAAATCCTGTATTAAGGCGGGTAAACTGCACTCAGTGTATGGGGGAGAGGGGACCATCTTTCATTACTGTGGCTTTCTTTGCTTTTAAAGTAATCTTTGAGTTCCATATACTGCATTTGTCTGATGACTGAGCGAGTGTTACGTGACTGACTGACTACATGGCCAAGATCAAGCAGTTCTGGAGATCTGTTCAGGCACCTAAGTCCATTCCTGGAACCGTTTTTTGGTCAGTCTAATACCGAGATGTTTCCATTAAGCAGGTTTGTAAAAGCTTAAATTAGCCCTGCACTGATATGCTGTTAACTGCTGCATCTCTTAAACATTTTCCAGTACTGTACTTTGACTTCAGGTCCACGACCTTTCCTCTCTTTCTTTCTGCACAGCTGCTTCCAAACTTGCTCATTATTTGTAGCATTTTATTCCCTAAAAATATGCAGAATTGCAGCATCTATTTGCAGTTGTTTTTTTTTGGTGTTGGCTCTGGTGTTATAAGAGGGGGAGGTGGGAAGTTAGATCTTAGGGGAACAATACTTTACACTGATCTGCTTGTGCTTTGTTCATTCAGTAAATGATGAAGCCTATTATCTGAGGATTGACCAGGAGCTCTTGCTTGGTGACAGTTCCTAAAGCCGAGCTCCTGACTGTAGGCTTCGTGCCCCATATTTAAATGCACCCTCACAGAGGCTGTTCCACACCAACCAATTCCTACCCCCAGCCAGTAACTTGGGAAGTGGGTCAGGATCTTCCCTTCCTTCTCACCCCTGACCATTTCTCCCCCCTACTCACACCATTCCCAAATACTCCAAACAATTTTTTACTTCTCTCCAAATCCTTCCCAATTTCTCCCCTGCCACATTCCTCGCCCACCCCACATTCTTTCTTTTCCCCCTTCAATGCTCCATTCTGTGTTCCTCTTGCCTAATCTCCCCAAATTCCTCCCTCACCCAGCCCTCCACCATTCCGTCCCTCCTACTATTCACTTCCCTCTCTCACTCTCCACATCCCTGTCCCTCATTCATTCCCCTTTCTCCCCGTCACTCCCCATCCCTCATTCCTGCTCTCCTCCGTACCTCCCTCACCCTCTACTCCTCCATGCCCCCCTCAACCCCACTCCCCTGTCCATCCCTCAATCCCGATTCCTGCCCTTCTCTCCCTCATGCATCTCTCGCTCTTCCTGCCCTCACTCCCCACGCCTCCCACAAACCCCCCACTCCCCCCATCCCTCCCTCTGGCCCCCCACCCTCCCCCTCCCTCGGGTCCCCCACCCTCCCCTCCCTCGGGCCCCCCACGCTCCCCCTCCCCTCCCCTCCCTCGGGCCCCCCACTCTCCCCCTTCCCTCCCTCACCTCCCACTCTCCCCGTCCTTCGCTCGCCCCACAATCTCCCTCATGCCCCACTTTTCCCGTTCCTCATCAACCCCATCCACCCTCACCCCCAAATTTCTCCATCCCTCCCTCACCCCCACTCTCCCCCTTCCCTCCCTCACCCTTCACTCTCCCCCTTCCCTCCCTCACCCTTCACTCTCCCCCACCACTCTCCCTATCCCTCCCTCTCCCCCGTCGCACCCCTCTCTCCCCGCCCACACCTGCTTTACCCATCCCCTCACCGCTCTCCCCATCCCTCCCTCGATCCCCACTCTCCCCGTCCCTCCCTTGCCCTGTTCCTCCCCCACCCCATCCTCCCTTACCCACAAATTTCCCCATCCCTCCCTTACACCCCCACTCTCCCTGTCCCTCCCTCAACCCCACTCTCCCTCATGCCCCGCTCTTCCCATTCCTCCCCCACCCCACCCCTCCGACCCCCAATCCTCTCTCGCCCCCAGATCTCCCCTTCACTCCCCCTTCCCGTTCCTCCCCCAACCCATCCCTCCCTTAATCCCCCATCCTCCCTCACCTCCCATGCTCCCTTACCCCATATTCTCCCCGTCGCCTGCCACTCTCCCCGTCACTCCCTTGCCCCACCCCCAACCTCCCTCTCTCCCACCCCCAACCTCCCTCTCTCCCACCCCCAACCTCCCTCAATAATGACAATAATGTAATTTGTGTATGATCCAGTGGAACATTTGGGCCTGGGTCTAATATTTTATCTTACTTCAAGATGTTAAATCTTTTGCGCTTGGAGAGATATATGTAGCTCAATTCAACTGGGACTTTCACTACTGTAACATCAGATCATTCCATGCAAATTTCCTGGTGTTCCTGAAGCATTGTGGCAATTAGACTTCTGGTTACACTATTAGTTGATCTGAGGCATGATATGTTGAGGTACCTAAAACTTCTTGCAGTGTCTACATTATGGTCTTATTTAAAAATAATTTGAACACAGCTACAGGAGTGCACGTGGACTCAATTTTCCTTTCTGCAGCCTGATCATCTTGGGCCGGGAAAGCACAACCCCACTCCCACTGCCTCCTCTCGCCCCCTCCACCACCCTTTCTCTCACCACCCACTCCCTTCTCTCTCTCGCCCCCACTCCGCTCTCGCCCCCACTCCGCTCTCGCCCCCACTCCCCTCTCGCCCCCACTCCCCTCTCGCCCCCACTCCCCTCTCGCCCCCACTCCCCTCTCGCCCCCACTCCCCTCTCGCCCCCACTCCCCTCTCTCTCTCTCGCCCCCACTCCCCTCTCTCTCTCTCGCCCCCACTCCCCTCTCTCTCTCTCGCCCCCACTCCCCTCTCTCTCTCTCGCCCCCACTCCCCTCTCTCTCTCTCGCCCCCACTCCCCTCTCTCTCTCTCGCCCCCACTCCCCTCTCTCTCTCTCGCCCCCACTCCCCTCTCTCTCTCGCCCCCACTCCCCACTCCCCTCTCTCTCTCGCCCCCACTCCCCTCTCTCTCTCTCGCCCCCACTCCCCTCTCTCTCTCTCGCCCCCACTCCCCTCTCTCTCTCTCGCCCCCACTCCCCTCTCTCTCTCTCGCCCCCACTCCCCTCTCTCTCTCTCGCCCCCACTCCCCTCTCTCTCTCTCGCCCCCACTCCCCTCTCTCTCTCTCGCCCCCACTCCCCTCTCTCTCTCTCGCCCCCACTCCCCTCTCTCTCTCTCGCCCCCACTCCCCTCTCTCTCTCTCGCCCCCACTCCCCTCTCTCTCTCTCGCCCCCACTCCCCTCTCTCTCTCTCTCGCCCCCACTCCCCCCTCTCTCTCTCGCCCCCACTCCCCTCTCTCTCTCTCTCGCCCCCACTCCCCTCTCTCTCTCTCTCTCGCCCCCACTCCCCTCTCTCTCTCTCTCGCCCCCACTCCCCTCTCTCTCTCTCGCCCCCACTCCCCTCTCTCTCTCTCGCCCCCACTCCCCTCTCTCTCTCTCGCCCCCACTCCCCTCTCTCTCTCTCGCCCCCACTCCCCTCTCTCTCTCTCGCCCCCACTCCCCTCTCTCTCTCTCGCCCCCACTCCCCTCTCTCTCTCTCGCCCCCACTCCCCTCTCTCTCTCTCGCCCCCACTCCCCTCTCTCTCTCTCGCCCCCACTCCCCTCTCTCTCTCTCGCCCCCACTCCCCTCTCTCTCTCTCGCCCCCACTCCCCTCTCTCTCTCTCGCCCCCACTCCCCTCTCTCTCTCTCGCCCCCACTCCCCTCTCTCTCTCTCGCCCCCACTCCCCTCTCTCTCTCTCGCCCCCACTCCCCTCTCTCTCTCTCGCCCCCACTCCCCTCTCTCTCTCTCGCCCCCACTCCCCTCTCTCTCTCTCGCCCCCACTCCCCTCTCTCTCTCTCGCCCCCACTCCCCTCTCTCTCTCTCGCCCCCACTCCCCTCTCTCTCTCTCGCCCCCACTCCCCTCTCTCTCTCTCGCCCCCACTCCCCTCTCTCTCTCTCGCCCCCACTCCCCTCTCTCTCTCTCGCCCCCACTCCCCTCTCTCTCTCTCGCCCCCACTCCCCTCTCTCTCTCTCGCCCCCACTCCCCTCTCTCTCTCTCGCCCCCACTCCCCTCTCTCTCTCTCGCCCCCACTCCCCTCTCTCTCTCTCGCCCCCACTCCCCTCTCTCTCTCTCGCCCCCACTCCCCTCTCTCTCTCTCGCCCCCACTCCCCTCTCTCTCTCTCGCCCCCACTCCCCTCTCTCTCTCTCGCCCCCACTCCCCTCTCTCTCTCTCGCCCCCACTCCCCTCTCTCTCTCTCGCCCCCACTCCCCTCTCTCTCTCTCGCCCCCACTCCCCTCTCTCTCTCTCGCCCCCACTCCCCTCTCTCTCTCTCGCCCCCACTCCCCTCTCTCTCTCTCGCCCCCACTCCCCTCTCTCTCTCTCGCCCCCACTCCCCTCTCTCTCTCTCGCCCCCACTCCCCTCTCTCTCTCTCGCCCCCACTCCCCTCTCTCTCTCTCGCCCCCACTCCCCTCTCTCTCTCTCGCCCCCACTCCCCTCTCTCTCTCGCCCCCACTCCCCTCTCTCTCTCTCGCCCCCACTCCCCTCTCTCTCTCTCTCGCCCCCACTCCCCTCTCTCTCTCTCGCCCCCACTCCCCACTCCTCTCTCTTTCTCTCCCCCCACTCCTCTCTCTCCTCATCCACTCCCTTCTCTCTCCCCCACCCATGCCCTTCTCTCTCCCCCACCCACGCCCTTCTCTCTCCCCCCACCCACGCCCTTCTCTCTCCCCCCAACTCTTCGCCCCATCCCTCTTTCTCACCCCTCCCCTTTCTCCCTCCCTCTTTACCCTTTCTCCCCCTCTTTCCCCTCCCCCAACTCCCCTTTCTCCCCCCCACTCCCCTCTTTCCCCTCCCACCACTCCCCTCTTTCTCCTCCTCCCACTCCTTCTCCTCCCCCCACTCCCCTCTTTCTCCCCCCCACTTCCCTCTTTCTCCTCCCCCCACTCCCCTCTTTTGCCCCCCCACACCCCTCTTTCTCCCCCCCACTCCCCTCTTTCTCTCCCCCACCCTCCTCTCTCCCCCCACAAACCCCCCTCGCTTCCCCCCACTCCTCTCTTTTGCCCCCCCACTCCCCTCCTCCCACTCCCCTCTTTCTCCTCCTCCCACTCCCCTCTTTCTCCTCCCCCACTCCCCTCTTTCTCCTCCCCCACTCCCCTCTTTCTCCCCCCGACTCCCCTCTTTCTCCCCCCCACTCCCCTCTTTCTCCCCCCCACTCCCCTCTTTTGCCCCCCCACTCCCCTCTTTCTCCCCCCCACTCCCCTCTTTCTCTCCCCCACCCTCCTCTCTCCCCCCACAAACCCCCCTCGCTTCCCCCCACTCCTCTCTTTTGCCCCCCCACTCCCCTCCTCCCACTCAACTCTTTCTCCTCCTCCCACTCCCCTCTTTCTCCTCCCCCCACTCCCCTCTTTCTCCTCCCCCACTCCCCTCTTTCTCCCCCCGACTCCCCTCTTTCTCCCCCCCACTCCCCTTTCTCCCCCCCACTCCCCTCTTTCTCCCCCCCACTCCCCTCTTTCTCCCCCCCACTCCCCTCTTTATCCGCCCTACTCCCCTCTTTCGCCCCCCACTCCCCTCTTTCTCCCCCCCACTCCCCTCTCCCCCCTTCGCCCACCCCTTACTTCCCCCACAAATCCCCCTCGCTTCCCCTCCACTCCCCTCTCCCCGCTTCGCCCACCCCTTACTTCCCCCACAAACCCCCCTCGCTTCCCCTCCACTCCCCTCTCCCCGCTTCACCCACCCCTTACTTCCCCCACAAACCCCCCTCGCTTCCCCTCCACTCCCCTTTCGCCCCCACTCCCCTCTTTTGCCCCCCCACTCCCCTCTTTCTCTCCCC
This sequence comes from Carcharodon carcharias, assembly GCF_017639515.1. Classification (NCBI taxonomy): domain Eukaryota; kingdom Metazoa; phylum Chordata; class Chondrichthyes; order Lamniformes; family Lamnidae; genus Carcharodon; species Carcharodon carcharias. The sequence continues at coordinate 20,593,604 of NC_054476.1, forward strand.
CACCCTCCTCTCTCCCCCCACAAACCACCCTCGCTTCCCCCCACTCCTCTCTTTTGCCCCCTCACTCCCCTCTTTCCCCCACTCCTCTTTCCCCTCCTCCCACTGCCCTATTTCTCCTCCCCCCACTCCCCTCTTTCTCCTCCCCCCACTCCCCCCTTCCCCCACCCCTCACTTCCCCCACAAACCACCCTCGCTTCCCCTCCACTCCCCTCTTTTGCCCCCCACTCCCCTCTTTCTCCCCCCCACTCCCCTCTTTCTCTCCCCCACCCTCCTCTCTCCCCCCACAAACCCCCACTCCCCTCACCCCACTCCCCTCTTTCTCCTCCTCCCACTGCCCTCTTTCTCCTCCTCCCACTGCCCTCTTTCTCCTCCCCCCACTCCCCTCTTTCTCCTCCCCCCCCCACTCCCCTCTTTCTCCTCCCCCCACTCCCCTCTTTCTCCTCCCCCCACTCCCCTTTCTCCTCCCCCCCACTCCCCTCTTCCCCCACCCCTTACTTCCCCCACAAACCACCCTCGCTTCCCCTCCACTCCCCTCTTTTGCCCCCCACTCCCCTCTTTCTCCACCCCACTCCCCTCTTTCTCTCCCCCACCCTCCTCTCTCCCCCCACAAACCCCCCTCGCTTCCCCCACTCCTCTCTTTTGCCCCCCCCACTCCACTCCCCTCTTTCTCCTCCTCCCACTGCCCTCTTTCTCCTCCTCCCACTGCCCTCTTTCTCCTCCCCCCTTTCTCCTCCCCCCACTCCCCTTTCTCCTCCCCCCACTCCCCTCTCCCCCCTTCCCCCACCCCTTACTTCCCCCACAAACCCCCCTCACTTCCCCCCACTCCCCTCTTTTGCCCCCCACTCCCCTCTTTCTACTCCCCTCTCCCCCACTTCCCCCACCCCTTACTTGCCCCACAAACCCCCCTCGCTTCCCCTCCACTCCCCTCTTTTGCCCCCCACTCCCCTCTTTTGCCCCCCACTCCCCTCTTTCTCCCCCCCACTCCCCTCTTTCTCCCCCCAACTCCCCTCTTTCTCTCCCCCACCCTCCTCTCTCCCCCCACAAACCCCCCTCGCTTCCCCCAACTCCTCTCTTTTGCCCCCCCACTCCCCTCACCCCACTCCCCTCTTTCCCCTCCTCCCACTGCCCTCTTTCTCCTCCTCCCACTCCCCTCTTTCTCCTCCCCCCACTCCCCTCTTTCTCCTCCCCATACTCCCCTCTTTCTCCTCCCCCCACTCCCCTCTTTCGCCCCCCCCCACTCCCCTCTTTCTCCCCCCAACTCGCCTCTTTCTCCCCCCAACTCGCCTCTTTCTCCCCCCAACTCGCCTCTTTCTCCCCCCAACTCGCCTCTTTCTCCCCCCAACTCGCCTCTTTCTCCCCCCAACTCGCCTCTTTCTCCCCCCCACTCGCCTCTTTATCCGCCCCCCACTCCCCTCTTTCACCCCCCACTCCCCTCTTTCGCACCCCACTCCCCTCTTTCACCCCCCACTCCCCTCTTTCACCCCCCATTCCCCTCTTTCGCCCCCCACTCCCCTCTTTCACCCCCACTCCCCTCTTTCACCCCCCACTCCCCTCTTTCGCCCCCCCACTCCCTTCTCCCCCCTTCGCCCACCCCTTACTTCCCCCACAAACTCCCCTCGCTTCCCCTCCACTCCCCTCTTTCGCCCCCACTCCTCTTTCTCTCCCCCATCCTCCTCTCTCCCCCCACAAACCCCCCTCGCTTCCCCCCACTCCTCTCTTTTGCCCCCTCACTCCCCTCTTTCCCCTCACCCCACTCCCCTCTTTCCCCTCACCCCACTCCCCTCTTTCCCCTCACCCCACTCCCCTCTTTCTCCTCCCCCCACTCCCCTCTTTCTCCTCCCCCCACTCCCCTCTTTCTCCTCCCCCCACTCCCCTCTTTCTCCTCCCCCCACTCCCCTCTTTCTCCTCCCCCCACTCCCCTCTTTCTCCTCCCCCCACTCCCCTCTTTCTCCTCCCCCCACTCCCCTCTTTCTCCTCCCCCCACTCCCCTCTTTCTCCTCCCCCCACTCCCCTCTTTCTCCTCCCCCCACTCCCCTCTTTCTCCCCCCCCACTCCCCTCTTTCTCCCCCCCCACTCCCCTCTTTCTCCCCCCCCCACTCCCCTCTTTCGCCCCCCCCCACTCGCCTCTTTCTCCCCCCCACTCGCCTCTTTCTCCCCCCCACTCGCCTCTCCCCTTCCCCCACCCCTTACTTCCTCCACAAACCCCCCTCGCTTCCCCCCACTCCCTTCTTTTGCACCCCACTCCCCTCTTTCTACCCCCCACTCTCCTCTCCCTCTTCCCCCACCCCTTACTTACCCCACAAACCCCCCTCGCTTCTCCTCCACTCCCCTCTTTTGCCCCCCCCACTCCCCTCTTTCTCTCCGCCACCCTCCTCCCTCCCCCCACAAACCCCCCACTCCTCTCTTTTGCCCCCCTCACTCCCCTCTTTCCCCTCACCCACCTCCCCTCTTTCCCCTCCTCTCACTGCCCTCATTCGCCGTCCCCCTCCACTCCCCCCACTCCCCTCTTCCCACTCCCCTCTTTCTCCCCCACCCACTCCCCTCTTTCTCCCCCACCCACTCCTCTCTTTCCTCTCACCCCACTCCCCTCTTTCCCCTCCCCCACTCCTCTTTCTCCCCCACACTCCCCTCTTTCCCCTCCCCCACACTCCCCTCTTTCCCCTCCCCCACACTCCCCTCTTTCCCCTCCCCCACACTCCCCTCTTTCCCCTGCCCCCCACTCCCCTCTTTCCCCTGCCCCCCACTCCCCTCTTTCTCTCCCCACCCCACTCCCCTCTTTTGCCCCACCCCACCCCACTCCCCTCTTTTGCCCCACCCCACCCCTCTTTTGCCCCCTCCCACGCCCCTCTTTCTCCTCCCCCCCACGCCCCTCTTTCTCCTCCCCCCCACGCCCCTCTTTCTCCTCCCCCCCCACTCCCCTCTTTCTCCTCCCCCCCACTCCCCTTTCTCCTCCCCCCCACTCCCCTCTTTCTCCTCCCCCCCACTCCCCTCTTTCTCCTCCCGCCCACTCCCCTCTTTCTCCTCCCCCCCACTCCCCTCTTTCTCTCCCCCCCCCCACTCCCCTCTTTCTCTCCCCCTCCCACTCCCCTCTTTCTCTCCCCCTCCCACTCCCCTCTTTCTCTCCCCCTCCCACTCCCCTCTTTCTCTCCCCCCTCCCACTCCCCTCTTTCTCTACCCCCTACTCCTCCCCCCACTCCCTTTCTCCCCCCCCACTCCTCTCTCCCTCCACAAACACCCCACTCCCCTTCTCCCCCCCCACTCCTCTCTCCCTCCACAAACACCCCACTCCCCTCTTTCTCCCCCCCCCACTCCCCTCTTTCTCCTCCCCCCCCACTCCCCTTTCTCTCCCCCACACCCCTCCCTTCCCCCACAAACCCACTTCCCCCAATCCCCCTCCCTTCCCCCCCAAACCCCCTCCCCTCTCCACCCCATCTCCCTTGCCTACCCCCACCCCTCCCTCCCCCCCCATTCCCCTCTCTCTGCCACACCCCACTCCCCTCTTTTGCCCCCCCACTCCCCTCTTTCTCCTCCCCCCATTCCCCTCTTTCTCCTCCCCCACTCCCCCCTACTCCTCCCCCCCACTCCCCTCTTTCTATCCCCCCTACTCCTCCCCCCACTCCCTCTTTCTCCCTCCCCACTCCTCTCTCCCTCCACAAACCCCCCCATTCCCCTCTTTCGCCCCCTCCACTTCTCTTTCTCCCCCCCCACTCCCCTCTTTCTCCCCCCCCACACCCCTCCCTTCCCCCACAAACCCACTTCCCCCAATCCCCCTCCCTTCCCCCCCAAACCCCCTTCCCTCTTTCTCCCCCCACTCCCCTCTTTCTCCCCCCCACTCCCCTCTTTCTCCCCCCCACTCCCCTCTTTCTCCCCCCCCCCACTCCCCTCTTTCTCCCCCCCCCACTCCCCTCTTTCTCCCCCCCCCACTCCCCTTTCTCCTCCCCCACACCCCTCCCTTCCCCCACAAACCCACTTCCCCCACAAACCCACTTCCCCCAATCCCCCTCCCCATCTCCCTTGCCTACCCCCACCCCTCCCCCTCCCTTCCCCCCCACCACTCCCCTCTCTCCCACCCACAACTTCCCTCTCTCCCCCACCTCTCCCCTCTGTTCCCCACCTCTCCCTTCCTCTTTCTTCCCCACCTCTCCTTCTCCCTCCACCTCTCAACTAATTCTCTCTATGCCCCCTCCCTCCCTGCACCCCCTCCTCGCCTCCCCCTCCTTCCCTCCCCCCCGTCCCCTGCTCCCATCTCCCCACCCCATGCCCCCCTCCTTGTCTACCCCCTCCCCATGCCCCCCTCCCCTCCCACTGCCTCCATCTCCCCACTCCCCTACACTCCTCCTCCTTCACACCCCCTAGCCTCCGCTCCCTCCCCCTCCTCCTTTCCTCCCCTCCCACCCACCCACCTTGCCTCCCCTCCCCCCACCTGCCCCCCTCCTCCTCTCCACCCTGCCCCCACCTCCTTGTCTTCCCCCCCCCTTGTGTCACCCACTCCCCCCTTGTCTCCCCGACCTCCCTCTCCCCCACCTTGCCTCCCCTCCCCCACCTCCTTGTCCTCCCCTCCCTCTGCCCCCTCTCTCCCTGCCTCCCCCTCCCCACCCTCTCTCTCCCTACATTCCTCTCTTCCTGCCCCCTCCTCCCTCCCTGCCCTTTCTCTCTCCCCCTCCCTGCCCCCCGACCCTTTCTCTCTCCCCCTCCCTGCCCCCCCACCCTTTCTCTCTCCCTGCCCCCCCCCACCCACCCTTTCTCTCTCCCTGCCCCCCCCCACCCACCCTTTCTCTCTCCCTGCCCCCCCCCACCCACCCACCCTTTCTCTCTCCCTGCCCCCCCCCACCCACCCACCCTTCTCTCCCTGCCCCCCCCCCACCCACCCACCCTTTCTCTCTCCCTGCCCCCCCCCACCCACCCACCCTTTCTCTCTCCCTGCCCCCCCCCACCCACCCACCCTTTCTCTCTCCCTGCCCCCCCCACCCACCCACCCTTTCTCTCTCCCTGCACCCCCCCCACCCACCCTTTCTCTCTCCCTGCACCCCCCCACCCACCCTTTCTCTCTCCCTGCCCCCCCCATCCACCCTTTCACTCTCTCCCTGCCCCCCCCACCCACCCTTTCTCTCTCTCCCTGCCCCCCCCACCCACCCTTTCTCTCTCTCCCTGCCCCCCCCACCCATCCTTTCTCTCTCTCCCTGCCCCCCCCACCCTTTCTCTCTCCCCCTGCCCCCCCCCCACCCTTTCTCTCTCTCCCTGCCCCCCCCCACCCTTTCTCTCTCTCTCCCTGCCCCCCCCCCCACCCTTTCTCTCTCTCCCTGCCCCCCCCCCACCCTTTCTCTCTCTCCCTGCCCCCCCCCCACCCTTTCTCTCTCTCCCTGCCCCCCCCCACCCTTTCTCTCTCCCTGCCCCCCCCCACCCTTTCTCTCTCTCCCTGCCCCCCCCCACCCTTTCTCTCTCTCCCTGCCCCCCCCCCACCCTTTCTCTCTCTCCCTGCCCCCCCCCACCCTTTCTCTCTCTCCCTGCCCCCCCCCACCCTTTCTCTCTCTCCCTGCCCCCCCCCACCCTTTCTCTCTCTCCCTGCCCCCCCCCCACCCTTTCTCTCTCTCCCTGCCCCCCCCCCACCCTTTCTCTCTCTCCCTGCCCCCCCCCACCCTTTCTCTCTCTCCCTGCCCCCCCCCACCCTTTCTCTCTCTCCCTGCCCCCCCCCCACCCTTTTCTCTCTCCCTGCCCCCCCCCACCCTTTCTCTCTCTCCCTGCCCCCCCCCCACCCTTTCTCTCTCTCCCTGCCCCCCCCACCCTTTCTCTCTCTCCCTGCCCCCCCCCACCCTTTCTCTCTCTCCCTGCCCCCCCCCACCCTTTTCTCTCTCTCCCTGCCCCCCCCACCCTTTCTCTCTCTCCCTGCCCCCCCCCACCCTTTCTCTCTCCCCCTGCCCCCCCCACCCTTTCTCTCTCCCCCTGCCCCCCCCCACCCTTTCTCTCTCTCCCTGCCCCCCCCACCCTTTCTCTCTCCCCCTGCCCCCCCCACCCTTTCTCTCTCTCCCTGCCCCCCCCCACCGTCTCCCCTCCCCCCCCCCCCACCGTCTCCCCTCCCCCCCCCACCGTCTCCCCTCCCCTCCCCCCCCCAACCGTCTCCCCTCTCCCCCCCCCCCCCCACCGTCTCCCCTCCCCTCCCCCCCCCCCCACCGTCTCCCCTCCCCTCCCCCCCCCCCCCACCGTCTCCCCTCCCCTCCCCCCTCCTGTCTCCCCTCGCTTTCCCCCCTCCGCCTCTGAACCACCCCCCGTCTCTACTTCCTCCCCCTTTAAACTGTAACGGCGCGGGCTCGTGTTCTGGAACTCGCTCCCGCGCGGGAAAAGCAGTTCAAACCCCCCGCCCGCTAAACCGCCGCCTGCTGCCGCCACCAAAGTACGGCCAACTTCTCCGGACCGGCTTCTCGGCGCTTCAATTTCTTTATCATTCTTATTTATGGTTAACAATAACTACCAGAGCGCGGCTCCCCGTCGCCATCGGGCCTCGGAGCAGGAGATCAATCCTGTCCTCTATCTCCCTCCATTAAACCTTCCTTTTTTTTTTAAACAAAAAGCGGCCCTTCTTCAGGAGCTGTCGCCATTAGTATACTCGAGAGGTATTCTTTTTATTTAATTGTTCTTTTTATTTATTCATTCGTTCATTCATCCACTTCTGATGCCGCCTGAGTGAGAGTGTCCGGTCGCGCGCGGGAGGTTTTCGTTTACGCGCCAATTTCAAAAGGACTCCGGGGGGGGGGGAGGGAAGGAAAATGGGGGACGAGTCCCGCCCTCTCTCGGCGCCCATTGGCCCCGCTCTGGCAGTGTTTGGGCGGTCGCTCACGGTAACGCGGCGGCCATTGGTCGCCGCCGGATGCCAATCACCCGCGGGTGGCGAAGGCGACCCCGCCCCCTCCCCCTTTGACTCACCTGGTGACCAGGTCCCGCCACAGAGAAAGGTATCCCACACTGAGCTGGGGTTGCGGGGGTCACTGACGTGGGCAACGATGAAAATGAAACATTTAATTTTTTTTTACATTTTTGTTTTACAAATCCAATCTAATCACCAGCATCACTGCAACAGGTAATCTGGTTATTGTCATCAGATTGCTGTTTGTGGGAGTTCGCTGTGTTCATTTGGTTGCCACCCCTTTTCCTACGTATTACAACAGCAGCTACCCATCAAAAGTACTTCCTTGGCTTTAAAGCCCTACTTAGCCCTTTGGGCTGCCACAAAGTCCTGAAAGGTGCAATATAAATGCCAGACTTTCTTTCCTTCTAGTTCTTCTCCAAGTAACGTCATTGATTATTTGAGGGTCACTGAAACACAGCTTACGCTGTAATTTTACAGGGAACAGGGCGAGGAGTCTACCTTAGCTGGAAAGGTTGGCATAAATCTGAACCACATGCTAACTGTCTAGCTAGCTGGCTCTCTTTTAGTTAACTATATCTTTTTTAAGTTAATGACATCTCTTCTAAGGTTTATCTGTAGTTTTTTTTTAAAGAGTTGTAATTATTTCATTTGCCTCCCTTTTAAGCTCATTTCTAGCATTGATGAAATCATTGTCATTCTTTAGAGAAAGTATGTAATCAAATTCATATTGCTCAGGGTTAAAGTATTTTAACATTGGGAAAAAGTCAAACTATAATTTGTGTTTTGACTTTTAGTCAAACAAGATGACGAGCATTTGTTTAAAAGTGAAAAATCTAAGTGAAAGCTTGAATACTGCTGACAGAAATGGAAAACCTGAAGATGACATTACTGAAATCAACCAAAGGGTGAGTTGCTTGCAATTGCTATCAATTTGTCTCATTCTCCTTTTGCTGAGCAAGTAATGTGCCATGGTCTTGTGCACATTTCTTAGATTCAAGCCCTGTTATGTCATTACAAGTGCTGATGATTTCATGGGACACGAGTTACTGTGACTGGCCACTCAACATATTCAAGAGCTGACTTCAGCCAAATGATATTTATCCTCATCCAGTCTGGAAAGTATGAGCTGAATATGTAAGTCTGGATGAGAGCAGCAAAGCTGAGTTGCAATCTGCACACAAATGCTTATCGTGGTCACTGAATAGATTTTTTGCATCATACTCTATCATAGTGTCCTCCAATGCTATATTATTCTATTTGGCTGGCTCTTTGAAATAGCAATGCTCTTTCTTGCATACTAAAACAAATTATAATATGATGCTCTGGGTTGGCTCTTCAGTGCAGGACAAGTTTCGAACTGGGGCTTTTTAATATCTCAATATGCTGTATATTTTGACGGATTATAAATATCTCAACTATTTTTAATAAGATATGATTGGTTAAAAGTGTTTGGAAAAATCTTATTGCTTGTTTACAACACAGCAGATCAATTTATATTGTATCAACTCTATACAATATGGAGACAATGATGCATGGCCCCACAGCATTTGGAATTTTGTCTTTCAAAACAGGAAAACATATTTTTAGAGCCACATAAAAAGGCAACCAAAACTCCACTGAAGCAACAATCCTCTACCTCGCATTCAGTATTGGGAGCAATTAGAACAGACTTGGGAACTATGACTACACCAACAAAGCTTCAAGAATCTCCTGTTGGAGAGCCATGGACACCTACCGCTAATTTGAAAATGTTAATCAGTGCTGCCAGTCCAGAGATTAGGAGCAGAGAAAAGATGAAGCAGGAGTTGCTTGTAGATGATGATCATGCTTCAGAGACAAATGAGAATTTACAGGTACAGTAACTATTCGGAAGCACTATTTTTATGTCCATGAGCAGAATTCTATATTGTGGATAGTTGTAGAGTATAAAATCAGTTTTGGAGAACAATACAGAGCAAAAATAAAAATTATAAATACTATCCTAACAATTCATAATGACAAAGTAATATCAAGTGTCTGTAATTGAATTTCAGGACCAGTTATCTGGAGAAGAATTTGAGAAGTTTCATCCAAGTCGCAAAGAAAAGAGTCTGGGTTTATTATGCTATAGATTCCTGGCACGGTATCCTGACTATCCCAACCCTGCAGTGAACAATGATATATGCTTGGATGAAGTAGCGACAGAACTGAGTAAGTTGGCGCACAAATTTTACATTAAGTATATGTGCAATATGTAGACAGAGGACTTAATGTTAGGGGAAGCTTGAAAAGTTGCTGCATTTAGTTTTGATGTAGTCTCAGATATAAATTATTTTTCTTCTGTGGAAGATTAAGTTGCAGCAATTGACAATAATGTAATTTGTGTATGATCCAGTGGAACATTTGGGCCTGGGTCTAACATTTTATCTTACTTCAAGATGTTAGGTCTTTTGTGCTTGGAGAGATATATGTAGCTCAATTCAACTGGGACTTTCACTACTGTAACATCAGATCATTCCATGCAAATTTCCTGGTGTTCCCGAAGCATTGTGGCAATTAGACTTCTGGTTACAGTATTAGTTGATCTGAGGCATGATATGTTGAGATACCTAAAACTTCTTGCAGTATCTACATTATGGTCTTATTTAAAAAATAATTTGAACACAGCTGCAGGAGTGTAGGTGGACTCAATTTTCCTTTCTGAAGCCTGATCATCTTGGGCCAGGAAAGCATACAGACTAACAAATGACCAGAAATCCCACTTTTCCATTTCCGAATGTTGACCGATGCTGCAATGTGCACTCATTGCTATTAGACAATCACATGATTAGACTCAACTTAATGGTCAGCCTTTACAATTTGGATTTTCATATGAATAATGCCATTTGGACAATTTAACAGAGGCCTATTTAGATATTTGCACAAGATTGCTTGCCATATGTAAGAGGGGAAAGTAAACTGAGATGCAAAAGAGACAATTGGTTTAAACTACGAGTATGATGAAACTTGATATATTTTTATATTAAGCATATAAAGAAGTATGGGCAGAATATTGCCGTTGGCATGTGGGGACGGGCCCAACATGCCTACATGTAAAATAATGTGCGATGACCTCGGGCATGCGTCTCAATGTCATCGCACAACACTTCAACATTGCTAAAAACAAAAAAACTGCGGATGCTGGAAATCCAAAACAAAAACAGAATTACCTGGAAAAACTCAGCAGGTCTGGCAGCATCGGCGGAGAAGAAAAGAGTTGACGTTTCGAGTCCTCATGACCCTTCGACAGAACTTGAGTTCGAGTCCAGGAAAGAGCTGAAATATAAGCTGGTTTAAGGTGTGTGTGTGGGGGGCGGAGAGATAGAGAGACAGAGAGGTGGAGGGGGTTGGTGTGGTTGTAGCGACAAACAAGCAGTGATAGAAGCAGATCATCAAAAGATGTCAACAACAATAGTACAATAGAACACATAGGTGTTAAAGTTAAAGTTGGTGATATTATCTAAACGAATGTGCTAATTAAGAATGGATGGTAGGGCACTCAAGGTATAGCTCTAGTGGGTTTTTTTTTTATATAATGGAAATAGGTGGGAAAAGGAAAATCTTTATAATTTATTGGGAAAAAAAAGAAGGGGGAAACAGAAAGGGGGTGGGGATGGGGGAGGGGACTCACGACCTAAAGTTGTTGAATTCAATATTCAGTCCGGAAGGCTGTAAAGTCCCTAGTCGGAAGATGAGGTGTTGTTCCTCCAGTTTGCGTTGGGCTTCACTGGAACAATGCAGCAAGCCAAGGACAGACATGTGGGCAAGAGAGCAGGGTGGAGTGTTAAAATGGCAAGCGACAGGGAGGTTTGGGTCATTCTTGCGGACAGACCGCAGGTGTTCTGCAAAGCGGTCGCCCAGTTTACGTTTGGTCTCTCCAATGTAGAGGAGACCACATTGGGAGCAACGAATGCAGTAGACTAAGTTGGGGGAAATGCAAGTGAAATGCTGCTTCACTTGAAAGGAGTGTTTGGGTCCTTGGACGGTGAGGAGAGAGGAAGTGAAGGGGCAGGTGTTGCATCTTTTGCGTGGGCAAGGGGTTGTGCCATAGGAGGGGGTTGAGGAGTAGGGGGTGATGGAGGAGTGGACCAGGGTGTCCCGGAGGGAGCGATCCCTACGGAATGCCGATAAGGGGGGTGAAGGGAAGATGTGTTTGGTAGTGGCATCATGCTGGAGTTGGCGGAAATGGCGGAGGATGATCCTTTGAATGCGGAGGCTGGTGGGGTGATAAGTGAGGACAAGGGGGACCCTATCATGTTTCTGGGAGGGAGGAGAAGGAGTGAGGGCGGATGCGCGGGAGATGGGCCGGACACGGTTGAGGGCCCTGTCAACGACCGTGGGTGGAAAACCTCGGTTAAGGAAGAAGGAGGACATGTCAGAGGAACTGTTTTTGAATGTAGCATCATCGGAACAGATGCGACGGAGGCGAAGGAACTGAGAGAATGGGATGGAGTCCTTACAGGAAGTGGGGTGTGAGGAGCTGTAGTCGAGATAGCTGTGGGTGTCGGTGGGTTTGTAATGGATATTGGTGGACAGTCTATCACCAGAGATTGAGACAGAGAGGTCAAGGAAGGGAAGGGAAGTGTCAGAGATGGACCACGTGAAAATGATGGAGGGGTGGAGATTGGAAGCAAAATTAATAAATTTTTCCAAGTCCTGACGAGAGCATGAAGCAGCACCAAAGTAATCATCGATGTACCGGAGAAAGAGTTGTGGAAGGGGGCCGGAGTAGGACTGCAACAAGGAATGTTCCACATACCCCATAAAGAGACAGGCATAGCTGGGGCCCATGTGGGTACCCATAGCCACACCTTTTATTTGGAGGAAGTGAGAGGAGTTGAAGGAGAAATTGTTCAGCGTGAGAACAAGTTCAGCCAGACGGAGGAGAGTAGTGGTGGATGGGGATTGTTCGGGCCTCTGTTCGAGGAAGAAGCTAAGGGCCCTCAGACCATCCTGGTGGGGGATGGAGGTGTAGAGGGATTGGACGTCCATGGTGAAGAGGAAGCGGTAGGGGCCAGGGAACTGGAAATTGTTGATGTGATGTAAGGTGTCAGAGGAATCACGGATGTAGGTGGGAAGGGACTGGACAAGGGGAGAGAGAAGGGAGTCAAGATAACGAGAAATGAGTTCTGTGGGGCAGGAGCAAGCTGAGACGATCGGTCTACCGGGGCAGTTCTGTTTGTGGATTTTGGGTAGGAGATAGAAGCGGGCCGTCCGAGGTTGGGCAACTATCAGGTTGGAAGCTGTGGGAGGGAGATCCCCAGAGGAGATGAGGTCAGTGACAGTCCTGGAAACAGTGGCTTGATGTTCAGTGGTGGGGTCATGGTCCAGGGAGAGGTAGGAGGAAGTGTCTGCGAGTTGACATTTCCGCCAACTCCAGCATGATGCCACTACCAAACACATCTTCCCTTCACCCCCCTTATCGGCATTCCGTAGGGATCGCTCCCTCCGGGACACCCTGGTCCACTCCTCCATCACCCCCTACTCCTCAACCCCCTCCTATGGCACAACCCCTTGTCCACGCAAAAGATGCAACACCTGCCCCTTCACTTCCTCTCTCCTCACCGTCCAAGGACCCAAACACTCCTTTCAAGTGAAGCAGCATTTCACTTGCATTTCCCCCAACTTAGTCTACTGTATTCGTTGCTCCCAATGTGGTCTCCTCTACATTGGAGAGACCAAACGTAAACTGGGCGACCGCTTTGCAGAACACCTGCGGTCTGTCCGCAAGAATGACCCAAACCTCCCTGTCGCTTGCCATTTTAACACTCCACCCTGCTCTCTTGCCCACATGTCTGTCCTTGGCTTGCTGCATTGTTCCAGTGAAGCCCAACGCAAACTGGAGGAACAACACCTCATCTTCCGACTAGGGACTTTACAGCCTTCCGGACTGAATATTGAATTCAACAACTTTAGGTCGTGAGTCCCCTCCCCCATCCCCACCCCCTTTCTGTTTCCCCCTTCTTTTTTTTCCCAATAAATTATAAAGATTTTCCTTTTCCCACCTATTTCCATTATATAAAAAAAAACCCACTAGAGCTATACCTTGAGTGCCCTACCATCCATTCTTAATTAGCACATTCGTTTAGATAATATCACCAACTTTAACTTTAACACCTATGTGTTCTATTGTACTATTGTTGTTGACATCTTTTGATGATCTGCTTCTATCACTGCTTGTTTGTCGCTACAACCACACCAACCCCCTCCACCTCTCTGTCTCTCTATCTCTCCGCCCCCCACACACACACCTTAAACCAGCTTATATTTCAGCTCTTTCCTGGACTCGAACTCAAGTTCTGTCGAAGGGTCATGAGGACTCGAAACTTCAACATTGCGTTCGGTGGGCACACGCTGGAGCTGGCTGCGCGCCCACCAAACTGTCAACGGCCTGTTAAGGCCATTAAGAAAGCAATTGAACTTACTAACAATGCTGCCTGTCCAACCTTAAGGTTGGCGGGCAGGCAAAGAGTCCAAGCGGCCATCGCATTTTCCAGGAAACCTCAGCCACGGGCAGGATTAGGTTTCCTGAAGGTTTTATAAAATTAATAAATAAATTTTGTGAACTTCACAAACATGTCCTAGGTCATGTGACACTGTCACATGCGGGGACATGTTTAAATAATTTTTTATTTTATTATTTAAAAACTTTTATTATATACTTAACCTCCCTGAGGCAGCTCTGTGCCTCAGGAAGATTGCTGCACTCTTTTGCGCAAATGCACGAAAGAACGCAAGCCCTGACTCTCGCTCCTTTCCCTGCCCACACAGGTAGTGCTGAGCTGCCGTGTGTTACGCTGGGCAGGCCTTAATTGGCCCGCCTGCGTAAAATGGCGGCGGGGAGCGATTGGTTCTGCTCCCGCCCAGGCCACCCCACATAGGTAAGATTCTATCCAATAAGTAGAAGTATCAAAGTATGAACCTGCTGCCAGAAATAGTATATTTGATCACTTTACAAAATGTACTTCCTCCTTCAATAGATGTTGAACGTAGACGTATCTACGATATTGTGAATGTTCTCGAAAGCTTGCATATGGTGAGTCGCCTTGCCAAGAATCGGTACACGTGGCATGGCCGCCACAATCTTGCTCACACACTGGGAACATTGAAGAATGTTGGTGAAGATCAAAAATATGCAGAACAAATGTTGCACATTAAGAAGAAAGGATTTGAATTACATGAGAACTATATAAAAGAGCCACTTCGAGAGCAAAATTTAGCCAACAGCAGTGAGGTGAAGCCTAAAGAAATGTATTTTGTGGAACTTCCTGGAATGGAATTTAGAGCAGGTACACAAGCATTAAGATTTGATATAGTTATACCAACTAATCTAATGGGGATGCTATCTGGAACTTCATGACATTCTGTATTTTGGACATTTCTTTGTAAACATTTATGACTTTTTTTTCTGGTAGTGGTAACCTACTGTGTTCACAGTTTTAATTTTAGACATGAGAAAGGATCATTTAATCCACCAAACTTGTAGGTCCATGGCTTCAGCTGAGACAGATTGTACTTCTCTATTCCATAAACTTAGCCACAAAAAGTGGCCACACAAATATTTGGCTACTCAAAACTTGCTTCTACCATTTCATTCCTGCCCCTTCTCCATTCTTGAAAAGTACTCCATTCCACAAGCAGTAACCAATTTATATACACGGTACCCCAAACAACAATAAATTTTACTGACTTTTGAAGGATGAATGTTGGACATTGTCCTTCAAATGGTGCGTTGCAATTCTTTTCATAAATAAAATACTGGAAGCTCTTTGTCCTTGCCTACCATTTTGTCCATATTTCCAGGTGGACCTAAGTGTATGTTGTTGCAGTTGCTATCTCCTTTAAAAATTGCAATGCTGGAGTTCCTTTGAAATCGGTCTTGATTACTAACTGGTTTATGTCAATCTGCTATAACCTTCATTTGAAATATTGTTAGCTTTGTTAATAGTAATTTTTTACACTTTTATGATTGGTTTTTATACAGTAAATAAGAAGAAACTGTTTCCACTGGCACAAGTGGCACCAGACGACCGCAATTTAAGATAATTGACAAAAGAACCAGAGGAGAGATTAGACTTTTTTTTTAATGCAGTGAGTTATGGTGGTCTGGAATGCACTGCCTGGGACTTGCAATAGAAACTTTCAAAAAGAAATTGGATACATGCTTTAAAGGGGAGAAAAATACAGAGGTGTGGGACTAATTGGATAATCCTTTAAATGGCATGATAGGCTGAGTTACCTCCTGTTTTGTGACATTTTGCTTTAAATTGCAGTGGAAAAGTACAGAAAACTGAGTGTAACTGATAGCCAAAAACATTATAATTGATTCAGTCACAAAATACCAAATCAAGATTGTAGAATTTGGGGCTATCCATTTATGCAGGGCAACTTCTTGTTAGCTTTCCAAATTACAATTATAATTGATCTTTCCATCTGCAGCCTCAGTAAATGGACGGAAGGACAAATCCCTGAGAGTAATGAGTCAAAAATTTGTCATGTTGTTCCTGGTATCAAAACCCCGAGTGGTTAGTCTTGACACCGCTGCCAAAATCCTAATTGGTGATGACCAGAAGGTAGATCTGGATCACAGCAAGTTTAAGAGTAAGTGAATTACTTTATAATGGCAATAAAAGTTAGCATTAGATAATCTATAAACTTTATTTATGGGCAAATATGAATTCTTAATTTCACCTTGTATAGACTTACAGTTGCTATGCCTTAAACTGCAGCTCTTCAGTTTGCCATCAGGGGGCATGTAACAATGGTATGTTTTCTTAAAAATAAATCTTTCTTTGATTCAATTTCTTTCTGCTTCCATCGTAAAATGTCTGAAATTGGAAAACTAGCGAGATGATGTGGTTCTTATCTTCTTGAGGTTATTTCTCAATCCTTTCTACAAAGTATTCCAGGGAAGTGCTCCAGGGTAAACATTGCAAAGGCTGACCTCAAATGCTCTGGGCAGAATTTAACGCCCTTCCCCATGACAAGTTTGGTGGTAAGGAGAGTTTAATCAGGCAGGAGGATGGCAGGTTACCATTGCCGCGTTCCTGCCTCCACCCCGATTTAAGTCCATGATAGGAAGTACCATGGACAGCTTTCCTATCCTGTCTCCAATTCAGGCACCTCCTTCCCCCAACCCATGCTACCACCACCCCCATCCTATAGTGATTATAGCTTACCTTTTGCATTTCATTGTTATTACTATCATGCATTATCACTACCCCATTCCACCCCCCCCCCCCCCCCCCCCCCCCCCACCACCACCACCACCACCACCACCACCACCACCACCACCACCACCACCACCACCACCAAGTCCTTGAATTCAAAGGTTCAGGCAGTCTGAAGGCCTTACAACCCTTCCATATCTCATTCGCACTAGTGTCAGAGGAGTGGTAGGCTCTGTTGCTGCTGGTTCTTTCTGTATGTCTAGAGGTTGTTCTGGGATCTGTGTATATTCCTTGATATTTCTCCATTGCCCAGCAGGAATATCCAACCTAGGGATGAGGTGGAGTTTCATGAAGCTATTAATGTGTATATTATTGGAAAATATTTTTCTTTTAAAACAGAGGTTTAGTCTGTTGGTGTGTCTTAATTGGATTAAAGGCAGCTAGTCTGGGTGCTTTGATGTGTACTGGTTTTGGGATGTAAGAGAGGGAGAGTGAATTTGCATTTTTTGAATAAAGCATTCAAGATGTAGGGTGAAATCTGGTGCCTAGCTAGCAGAGACCAAGGAATATGTTTGTATTACTAATAAAATTGGTACTATCAAAGGGGTTTTATTGTCAGAAGATGCTGGTGATACAAAGAGAATTTACATTTAATGAGCTGTGCTCGGTATAACTTCAGTAGTTTTGTGTGTGTGGGGCAGAGGCAATGTAAGAGCAAAGCAGCTGTAAGCCTCCAACTGACTCCACAGGAACCATAGTGAAAGAAACCTCATTTTGAATTTGTACGGTGAAAATGCTTTGTCTGGCATCTGCTTCAAAATCTATGGGTTGCTGTTGCCTTAATGGAGATTAGTTTAGGAATTTGTTATAAGTTATGATAGTAGTAATTTGTAGCCATGTATATATATTTAACTTGTGTAAGTTAATAAAATATTTCATTTAGTTTAATATAAAACCTTTTGAGAACTGGTGGCCTGATCCCTGAATCTAGAATTGCATCTCAAACATACCACTTAAAATATAGGTTATGACAGTTGTTTAAAGTTTTCCTCTGGGATTTTTTAAAAACTCAGCTTTACCAAAAGGCTGTCTCATAACAGGAGTCTCCTCCTGTTTCTCCTGACTGTGCTCTCTGTGGCGCCAAACAGATAGGAGTGAGGCTGGTCCTTGTCCTTTCTGTCTCTCAAGGTCTTTAATCCAGACCTTCTCACCTTTTGGTAATCGTGGTAAATGTCTGGTGTAGTACCTTCAGTTGTAGGCTGAAACTCGGTTCTGCATGTATGACTGCTCTCTTGTTTGGATGTTCTGGTAATCCTTGATACCAACCCTGGTATGAGTTTTTTCGGTGGAATTGAAAGTTATGTGCAGAGTTTCATGACCATCAGGAGTTTCGATGGGGATAAGCTGTATTTTAAAGGGGTGACCTCTATGTGAGCAGTGTTGTGGGAAAGTCCTCGTTCTTTTTTAGGAGAGGTTTTACTGTACGAACCGCTCTTTCAGTCTCCCATTTGACTATGGGTATCTCAGGGAGCTAGTATGGAGATGGAAGCCAGATGTGGTGGTGAAGAACTTATCTGATTCCCAGGTGGCCCTGATATATTTTTTGAAGGATCTCGCAGGGAGACTGGGATGACCAGCCACTCATTGTAGACCAGGAGGTCATCTACAATCATAAAGTGTTTTTGTTGTTCGAACCAGGTTTTCATGGTCCCTCTGTTTGGCCTTTGCTGAAGCCATCCTTTGTTGGCAGTATCTGCGGATCTGGGCACACTCCACATTGCGCATTTGTTCCTGGCGGATCTGTTGGAGTTTACTCGTGGTCGCTGGCGGGTGAATCCTTGTCAATTGGGAGTATGCTTCCAGTTGTGCGTTGAAATCTGGAGGTCTATTGTGGCCCTTGAAACTGCGTCTGCGGTAGTCTGGTTTTCACCTTGGATGTATACTGTCTCATAGGCAAACCTCGTGAGGCACAGGCGAAACCTCTGGATTCTGGGAGGCATCTTTGTTGGCTCCTTCTCGCCCAATAAGGAGACTAGTGGCCTGTGGTTCATTTCAGTTATAACCGTGAGGCCGATGACATAGCCTGAAAACTTCTCACATGCCCATGTGACCAAGTCTCCGTGTCCAACAGCCCTCTGGACATGGAATACTCAGGTTGGCAACTTCCATTCAGTTGTTCCTGGAACAGGACCGTTCCCAGGTATGTGGATGAAGCATCTGCTGCTATGGTGGTGGGCAGGACTGGGACGTAGTGGGCCAGAATGTCTGTGGAGAGCAGCATCGTCTTGATGTGAATGAATGCCTGCTCTTGTTGTGAGTCCTGGACCATGCTTGGTCTTTTTTAAGTAGATGCCTCAAGGATTCTGTGATCTGTGCCAAATTCAGTTAAAAGTTTGCCAGCTGACTCACCATCCCCAAGAATCATTGGAGGTCTGGAATTGAGGATGTGGTTGGGAACTCGCTGATAGCCTTGGTTTTTTTGTGGGTCTCCCTTGATGCCTTTATTGTTGACCATGTGGCTCAGGAATTGAATTGATGTTTTGGGAAAACCTGTATTTGTCATTCAGTGTCAGCCCTGCTTCCTGGAGGTGCTGTAAGACTGCTGTGACTCTCTTGTCATGTTCATCTACCATTGCACTATGAACCAATACATCATCCATATGGCAAATGACCCCCTGCAAAACGAAAGCCCTGTAAAATAGCCAACATCATACGTTGGAATACTTCTGGCGACGAGGTGATTCCAAACAGCAGATAGTTAAAACAGAATTTGCCGAAGGGGGTAATAAATGTTGTTAATAGCCTAGATTCTTTGTCAAGAGGGAGTTGCCAAAAGCCGTTGTTTGCATCCAGTTTTGAAAATATCATGCTTTGAGAATTTAGTTGTGCTCTTCAAGAACTTAGTCAGGCTTTCTTCCACTGAGGATGTGAAATATACTTCTCTGGCTACAGCTTTATTGAATGAACCTGTTCGGATTTGGGACTGGGACCACCCCAGAACACATGCAATTGATGTGTGTCTGGGGAGATGACTCCCATGTTTGTAATCTCATCTAGCTGCTGTTGCACCTGCTTCATGAGTGGGTGTGGGCTCTTACATGATGTGAATAAGCATATGAGTTTAGCATCCTCTTTGTGCGGTCCTGAATGCATTTTTCAGTCCTGTGAAGAGTTTCGGGAACTCAGATTTGTACTTTGAGATAGGCCCTTGCTTTTCTTTTGATGAAACTAATTAAATTAAATTAAGAAAAACAAGGGACAAAATAAGATGCAGCCCCTTAAAGAGACACTGCAAACAGAAAGTCAAACGTTAAAGGAAACTTACAAACATTAAACCAAAATGTGATCAAAGGGGTCTACAAAACACCCCAGTCCCCACGGTGTCCACTGAGCATGGAAGGCCAGGCCCTTGTTAGCTGATCTCATCAATTTTCTGTTAATTCAACACAGGCTTTATGGTTTAATAATGAACAGTCCTTGTTCTGGATCACAAAGAGAGTCTCACGGATCATTTTATTCTTGTATCTCAATCGCCTGCAGGGTGACTTTCACTGGGAATTTTAAGCCTCCTGCCCCATACAGGGGTGTCGTGGATGGAGTCAGCTGCTGGGTCACCAATCATTATTCCTTGTCTGACAGGACTGTTATGCAGGCTTCTTATGTCTAATATAACATTTGCTAATTGACTGAAATGTACGCATTCCAAAATGAGAAACCAAGACCTTTGACCTCGCCCAAGAAGCATAGCTGTGTGTCTTCTGGGTTTGCGGTCTCGACCTCGTGGATAATCTTTGGGCCTTCTGTGTGTTTCGGAGTGTTTGCCCTGTACAGCTTGCCCTGAAAGCATTGGGCTAAAATTGCAGGACATTGATCTCACCTGTGGGAGCGCTTTGCTCCACAGTGTTGGCATGGTCGCTCTGCTGGCCAGTTCAGGTATTGGTTTTCCTGGACTGGAGTCTTTCTGCATCTTTGCTTAACTAGCTGAACTGTGGGTTGGCCTTTGCATCACAGTTTATTTTCTCCCTTAAAATGGTTCTGTGCTGCTCACTGAGTTCTGACAACCTAACTATCTTGATTGCCTTTTCCAGGGTTAGATCTTCCTTTGCTTGCATGAGGTCAGAGAGTTCACTACTCTTACCACTATTCTATCTCTGAGTTCTGATCCTGGTTGCTGGATTTGCTTGATAAATTAGCTGTTTTGAGTATTTTATTGCTTCTTAGATTGAAAGAAACATCAAAAGATTTTAGTACTTCAAATTTAGCAGATGATTAATTGACTCCCTGTCTTGCAATTATGTCTTCTGCAATTGGACCTACTGAGCAAAACAGTGTGTTAACCTGCTCTGCTTCTGATTTTTGTATAAACCTGAAGCGATGCTTTATCTTAGGAATCTTTCCCTCGAAAGTCTCCAATTATCTCATTGACGTGGGCCTTGGATTAATCTGAACTCATCTGGAAATGTGGTATTCTGATCCATAGTTACATTTTTAAATATGTAGGTTCTGCTTTAAGAGCTTTCTGAATTTCCAGCTGGCAACGCCAGTTTTGGTGGCTCCGCTACAATGGTGATCGTGCTCGGCCTGGGGGGAAAAAATTCTCAACAATGGCTGAGTTCTCTTGCTCAGCATTTATGTTTAAAGTCGTGAATTTGTCAAATCCTGGCTTTTGCTTGCCTTTAGCTGGGTTTAAAAAGTCGCGATTCTGCCGCAGTATTCAATTAATTATTTATAAATATTTTCGTAATGAGCTTGGTCTTAAGGTGCCGACTCGGGGATTGGGCTTTTAATGACGGTTTTTTAAACTGCACTTCTGACTCTGAAATTTTTAAAGATTCCTCAGAACTTGCCGTAGCCTGGAATTTTAAAAGATTTAGCTCACCCTTGCTAGGTCTGCCGACTCTGCACTCTGGGATTTGAAGCTGGGCTTCCAAAGGCGATGCAATGGAGTCCTTTGCTGCAGTAAAGAATTTTAAATCTCTGCCTTCCAAGCCTTTCTTTGGAGCTTTTGCCTGATATTTTTTCCTCTGCCTCTGCTTCTGGATCTTCTTTTCAGATCGGAATGCTATGAAAAAATTTTTCTCAGACTTCTAGCATTTTAGTTTTTCTCTGCATTTTCTGCAAAGTTTTGGGTTTTTCCACAAGCTGCGAGCATGTTGTAGGGTGTTGGTTACAGGTCTGAAGAAACCTTCGTAGTCATACATAGGTAATGCTCTGGAGACCAGGGTTCAAATCCCGCCACAGCAGTTGGTGGAATTTGAATTCAATAAAAATCTGGAATTAAAGTCTAATGATGACCACAAAACTATTATCAATTGTTGTAAAAACCCATCTGGTTCACTAATGCCCTTTAGGGAAGGAAATCTGTTGCCCTTACCTGGTCTAGCCTACATGTGACTCTAGACCCACAGCAATGTGCTCGATTTTTAAATGCCCTCTGAAATGGTCTAACAAGCCACTCAGTTGTAACAAACTGCTACAAAATCATAAAAAAGGAATGAAACTGAATGGACCACCCAGCATCAACCTAGGCACTGGAAAACAATAACAGCAATCTCAGCCCTGTCAACCCTGCAAAGTCCTCCTTACTAACATCTGGGGGCTAGTGCCAAAATTGGGAGAGCAGTCTCAGAGACTAGTTGAGCAACAGCCTGACATGGTCATCTTCACGGAATCATACCTTACAGATAATGTCCCAGACACCACCATCACCATCCCTGGGTATGTCCTGTCCTACCAACAGGACAGGCCAGGCAGAAGTGGCTTCACAGTAGTCTACAGTCGGAAATGAGTTGCTCTGGGAGTCCTCAACATCCACACCGGGCCCCATGAAGATGCCATGAGACATGGGCAAGGAAACCTCCTGCTGATTACCACGCACTGCCCTCCCTCAGCTGATGAATCAGTGCTCCTTCATGTTGAACACTACTTGGAGGAAGCACTAAGGGTGGCAAGGGTGCGGAATGTACTCTGGGTGGGGGACTTCAATATCCGTCACCAAGAGTGGCTTGGTAGCACCACTACTGACTAAGCTGGCAGAGTCCTAAATGACATAGCTGCTAGACTGGGTCTGCGGCAGGTGGTGAAAGAACTGAGGGAAAAATCATACTTGATCTCATTCTCACCAACCTGCCTGCCGCAGATGCATCTGTCCATGACAATATTGGTAGGAGTGACCACCACACAGTCGTTGTGGGGACTAAGTCCCACCTTCACATTGAGAATACCCTCCTTGTGTTGTGCGGCACTACCACCGTGCTAAATGGGATAGATTTCGAACAGATCTAGCAACTCAAGACTGGGCATCCATGAGGCGCTGTAGAACATCAGCAGCAGCTGAATTGTACTTGAACACAATCTGTAACCTCATCCGTCATATCCCCCACTCATATCCCCCACTCAAACATTACCATTAAGACAGGGGATCAACCCTGGTTCAATGAGGAGTGCAGGAGGGCATGCCTGAAGAAGCACCAGGCATACCTAAAAGTGAGGTGCCTACTTGGTGATGCTATAACACAGGACTCCTTGCGTGCCAAACAGCAGAAGCAGCAAGAGATAGACAGGGCTAAGGGATCCCACGGCCAACAGATCAGATCTAAACTCTGCAGTCCTGCCACATCCAGTCGTGAATGGTAGTGGACAATTAAACAACTCACTGGATGAGGAGGCTCCGCAAATATCCCCATCTTCAATGATGGAGGTGCCCAGCACATCAAAAGAAAAGGCTGAAGCATTTGCTACAACCTTCAGCCAGAAGTGCCAAGTGGATGATCCATCTCGGCCTCCTCCAGAGGTCCCCAACATCACAGGTGCCAGTCTTCAGCCAATTCAATTCACTCCACGTGATATCAATAAACAGCTGAAGGCACTGGATACTACAAAGGCTATGGGCCCTGACTATTTTCCATTGATAATACTGAAGACTTGTGCTCCAGAATTTGCCGCGCCTCTAACCAAGCTGTTCCAGTACAGCTATAACACCGGCATCTACCTGGCTATGTGGAAAATTGCCCAGTTATGTCCTGTACACAAAAAGCAGGACAAATCCAACCCGGCCAATTACCGCCCAATCTGTCTACTCTCGATCATCAGTAAAGTAATGGAGAGGATCATCAACAGTGCAATCAAACTGCACTTCCTTAGCAATAACCTGCTCAGTGACACCCAGTTTAGGTTCCACCAGGACCACTCAGCTCCTGACCTTATTACAGCCTTGGTTCAAACATGGACAAAAGAGCTGAACTCCCAAGGTGAAGTGAGAGTGTCTGCCCTTGACATCAAGGCAGCATTTGACAGAGTGTGGCGTCAAGGATCTCTAGCAAAACGGGAGTCAGTGGGAATTTGGGGAAAACTCTCTGCTGGTTGGAGTCATACCTAGCACAAAGGAAAATGGTTGTGGTTGTTAGAGGTCAGTCATCTCAGCTCCAGGACATCACTGCAGGAGTTCCTCAGGGTAGTGTCCTCAGCCCAACCATCTTCAGCTGTTTCATCAATGACTTTCCTTCCATCATAAGGTCAGAAGTGGGGATGCTCGCCGATGATTGCACAATGTTCAGCACCATTCGTGACTACTCAGATACTGAAGCAGTCCAAGTCCAAATGCAGCAAGACCTGGACAATATCCAGGCTTGGACTGACAAGTGGCAAGTAACATTCGCGCCACAAAAATGTCAGGCAATGATCATCTCCAACAAGAGAGAATCCAACCATCTGCCCTTGATGTTCAATGGCATTACCATCACTGAATCCCCCACTATCAACATCCTGGGGGTTACCATTGACCAGAAACTGAACTGGCCTAGCCATATAATTACTGCAGCTACAAGAGCAGGTCATAGACTAGGAATCGTGCGACGAGTAACTCACCCCTTGACTCCCCAAAGCCTGTCCACCATCTGCAAGGCACAAATCAGGCGTGTGATGGAATACTCCGCACTTGCCGAATGAGTGCAGCTCCCACAACACTCAAGAAGCTTGCCCAGGACAAAGTTGCCCACTTGATTGTCACCACATCCACAAACATTCACTCCCTCCACCACCATTGCACAGTAGCAGCAGTGTGAACCATCTACAAGATGCACTGCAGGAATTCATCAAGGCTCCTTTGACAGCACCTTCCAAACCCATGACAACTATCATCTAGAAGGACAAGAGCAACAGATAGATGGGAACACCACCGCCTGGAAGTTCCTCTCCAAGTCAGTCACCGTCCTGACTTGGAAATATATCGCTGTTCCTTCACTGACGCTGGCTAAAAATCCTGGAACTCCCTTCCTAACAGCACTGTGGGTGTACCTACACCGCATGGACTGCAGCAGTTTGCGAAGGCAGCTCACCACCACCTTCTCAAGGACAACTAGGGATGAGCAATAATGCTGGCCCAGCCGGCGAAGCCCACATTCTGTGAATAAACAAGGAAAAAAAAACTCATGTCTTTATTGATTTTTAGAACTATTTATAAGTATACAGTAAAAGGTACAAGCTAGGAACTGTCTCCATGCTTGCTGGTGCACAGGTTCTGTCCAACACTCAACTGACCCTGGTCATGTGTACTCTTGCATTGCTGTGTGTGCAGTACTGTACTGCAGTGCCCCACCTTAGGGTCCTTGATCCCAGGGAAGGCCCACTGCTGTCCAGTGAAGTGCATGAGTGGCACTTAGTTTGTTGAGCCTTCCCTAAAAGAGGCAACATGGGGCTCTCGCCAGCTCTCCAGGCAGTGGGCAAGAACCCGTCACCTCTCTTAAATACAGCCCTCTCTATCTAGCTACCAAAGGAGGTGGATACGTTAGTAAAGTTGCACTTTAGGGGAAATAGCTTTATAGAGATTTCGTGGTGAATTATGATGCCACAATTTTTCTCATCATCTGAAGATATTGAGTGTTTTCTGGGGTACAAACTCATGGACCCCAGATGCCCTTTAATATCTCCTCTCCGAAGTCCTTATTTCAGGGGTTCCCAAACTGTGAGTTGCGATCCCACCCCCTCCCCCAACCAAGTGGGACCGCAGGACAAACATTTGGGGTTGCAATGTCTGGTACCACAATGGCGGCCATGGATCGGCTTAATGGAATTCTTGCAATGCACTACTTTGATAAAACTGTAACTCCCCAGTGCGCTCTGAGCCAACTGTGGTACTTTAACCACTGTCTTGTCTGGGATTTAATCACTCGAATAGACCAAAGACTGAACATGGAATCTTTTTAGTTTGTATTGTTCTTTTACAGTACAAACTCACCACCATACTGCATGTGAATCTCCATTATTAGAGATCATACCCCTGCTGTTTTTTTGAGTATTCTGGTTATCGCAAGATTTGCTGGAGCTGGCCTCCATTTTGGTGCCTCGAGTTTGATCCAGGGATGTGGCAAGTGGCAGGGTTAGGGAGGAAAGCAACAAGTGGCAGGGAAGTGACAACTGAAAAAGTCAGCAAGCAGGAGGGAGGCAATATGCTTTGATATCATGCAGCAGGCAGAGGAATTCTCTCACTTGGTGGGGATCATTTTGGGCAAAGTGCACAGCCTTCAAAACAATATCATAGCCCCACTCCCCGCTGTCAGTCTGTGGTCATATCAATTTAAAAGCGTTAAAATGGGGTCACATTGGGAAAATGTGTCTTAGTCAGAGTCAGCAAGCTATTTGACTGTGGTGGGAACCAAAGAGCAGCCTGATTTATCACTCGTCATTTTTTTTCCTTCTCTGACCCTCCCTAATCCAGACCAATTATAATGTACTTTTAGTTGTTCTAAGTGAGATCTTTACTGATTAAACAGCAAACCAACAAGTGAATAAGCTACTGAGGGTCCAAATTGAAATAGCTGACCATTAAAAAGTGCTGAAGTGTTGCAGCAATTGCCATTTGAAATCTCATTATGATTCTAACTGCTTTGTTGTTTGTTGGTACTTTAACCACTGTCTTGTCTGGGATTTAATCACTCGAATAGACCAGAGACTGAACATGGAATCTTTTTATAAAAATATGTAAAAACAAAAAACTGCGGATGCTGGAAATCCAAAACAAAAACAGAATTACCTGGAAAAACTCAGCAGGTCTGGCAGCATCGGCGGAGAAGAAAAGAGTTGACGTTTCAAGTCCTCATGACCCTTCAACAGAACTGAGTGAATCTTAGGAAAGGGGTGAAATATAAGCTGGTTTAAGGTGGGAGGGTGGGGTGGTGGTGTGGTTGTAGGGACAAGCAAGCAGTGATAGGAGCAGATAATCAAAAGATGTCACAGACAAAAGAACAAAGAGGCGTTGAAGTTGTTGATATTATCTAAACGAATGTGCTAATTAAGAATGGATGGTAAGGCACTCAAGGTACAGCTCTAGTGGGGATGGGGTGGAAAGACTAGTAGCACATAAAAGATTTAAAAATAATGGAAATAGGTGGGAAAAGAAAAATCTATATAAATTATTGGAAAAAACAAAAGGAAGGGGGAAGAAACAGAAAGAGGGTGGGGATGGAGGAGGGAGTTCAAGATCTAAAGTTGTTGAATCAATATTCAGTCCGGAAGGCTATAAAGTGCCTAGTCGGAATATGAGGTGTTGTTCCTCCAGTTTGCGTTGGGCTTCACTGGAACAATGCAGCAAGCCAAGGACAGACATGTGGGCAAGAGAGCAGGGTGGAGTGTTAAAATGGCAAGCGACAGGGAGGTTTGGGTCATTCTTGCGGACAGACCGCAGATGTTCTGCAAAGCAGTCGCCCAGTTTACATTTGGTCTCTCCAATGTAGTGGAGACAGCATTGGGAGCAACGAATGCAGTATACTAAGTTGGGGGAAATGCAAGTGAAATGCTGCTTCATTTGAAAGCAGTGTTTGGGCCCTTGGACGGTGAGGAGAGAGGAAGTGAAGGGGCAGGTGTTGCATCTTTTGTGTGGGCATGGGGAGGTGCCATAGGTGGGGGTTGAGGAGTAGGGGGTGATGGAGGAGTGGACCAGGGTGTCCCGGAGGGAACGATCCCTACGGAATGCCGCCGGGGGGGTGAAGGGAAGATGTGTTTGGTGGTGGCATCATGCTGGAGTTGGTGGAAATGGCGGAGGTTGATCCTTTGAATGTGGAGGCTGGTGGGGTGATAAGTGAGGACAAGGGGGTCCCTATCATGTTTCTGGGAGGGCGGAGAAGGCGTGAGGGCAGATGCGCGGGAGATGGGCCGGACACGGTTGAGGGCCCTGTCAACAACCGTGGGTGGAAAACCTCGGTTAAGGAAGAAGGAGGACATGTCAGAGGAGCTGTTTTTGAAGGTAGCACCATCGGAACAGATGCGACGGAGGCGAGGGAACTGAGAGAACGGAATGGAGTCCTTACAGGAAGCGGGGTATGAGGAGCTGTAGTCAAGGTAGCTGTGGGAGTCGGTAGGCTTGTAATGGATATTGGTGGACAGTCTATCATCAGAGATTGAGACAGAGAGGTCAAGGAAGGGAAGGGAAGTGTCAGAGATGGACCATGTGAAAATGATGGAGGGGTGGAGACCGGAAGCAAAATTAATAAATTTTTCCAAGTCCCGACGAGAGCATGAAGCAGCACCGAAGTAATCATCGATGTACCGGAGAGTTGTGGAAGGGGGCCGGAATAGGACTGGAACAAAGAATGTTCCACATACCCCATAAAGAGACAGGCATAGCTGGGGCCCATGCGGGTACCCATAGCCACACCTTTTATTTGGAGGAAGTGAGAAGAGTTGAAGGAGAAATTGTTCAGTGTGAGAACAAGTTCAGCCAGACGGAGGAGAGTAGTGGTGGATGGGGATTGTTTGGACCTCTGTTCGAGGAAGAAGCTAAGGGCCCTCAGATCATCCTGGTGGGGGATGGAGGTGTAGAGGGATTGGACGTCCATGGTGAAGAGGAAGCGGTTGGAGCTAGGGAACTGGAAATTGTTGATGTGACGTAAGGTGTCAGAGGAATCACTGATGTAGGTGGGAAGGGACTGGACAAGGGGAGAGAGATGGAGTCAAGATAACGAGAAATTAGTTCTGTGGGGCAGGAGCAAGCTGACATGATCGGTCTACTGGGACAGTTCTGTTTGTGGATTTT
Organism: Carcharodon carcharias; assembly: GCF_017639515.1. Taxonomy (NCBI): domain Eukaryota; kingdom Metazoa; phylum Chordata; class Chondrichthyes; order Lamniformes; family Lamnidae; genus Carcharodon; species Carcharodon carcharias. The sequence continues at coordinate 20,621,682 of NC_054476.1, forward strand.
GGGTAGGAGGTAGAAGCGGGCCGTCCGAGGTTGGGCGACTATCAGGTTGGAAGATCTCCAGAGGAGATGAGGTCAGTGACAGTCCTGGAAACAATGACTTGAGGAATTTTTTTAGATTGTATTGTTCTTTTACAGTACAAACTCACCACCATACTGCATGTGACTCTCCATTATTAGAGTTCATACCCCTGCTGTTTTTTTGAGTATTTTAAAGCCTGAGATAAGTTATGCATAACAGGGCTATGTGATTGTTGTGTACTATTATAATTTTTAGGCTAATAGTTTTGTTAGTCAATGTCTTGAGTTTATTTTCTTTGTGAAACTTCCTGAGTGGAAGGGAGAGAGGGGAAGAGATTAGAGGGTATATTTAGGAGGAAAGATAGATCCATGAAACATGTGTTTTATTTTTAACATTTGTTTTTTCTTCAGAGCCAAGTCCACTCCCTCTCTGACTGTCTCCTAGGCCACTCGATCATCCCATCACATTCAATATGTGCTGACATTATCAACTGTACTGTTATCTCAGGCATAGGTCCTTCCAAAACTGCTGCGGTTATCCCATCTTTTTTTCAAATAAAGTATACTCTTGACCCCACCCATTCTCTCCAAATACTGCTGTTTTTTTTCCTTAGGCCTTTGAATGCATTGGCACTATCTAATTCCTCACTCCCACCTCTTCCCCAGCCCCTATTTGAATTTGTTCAGTTAAGTTTTCTTAATTACACTTTCCTAACACATAGTTCTGTTTAAATACATCAACAACATTGTGTGTAGCTAGCAACAGTGTGTTATTTCTCATCTAAAGCACCTACTTAATAGTCTACTTCCATTAGTTAATCTTGTGTGAATGAAAGTTGTTTCATGATAACTACTTTTTCCCTTTAGTCTAGGACGTTGCTCTTTGATTAGGAGTCAGAGTTCTCTGGGTGATGACTATCCTGTTTCATTCACTTAGTTTACATTTCCTCTCTCTTTTCTATTTCTCCTTGAACAAAATGTAAGACTGAGCTACAATTGTACCCTAACACACACCACAGCATCACATCAAAGTACTAAAGCTCATTGTCATTGGGAAGCCTGGAAAACAAATTGATCCGGGTATTCGTACATCCAAACTTAGCAACTCATTCCCAAGTTGTTTGGAGGTTGGGGGTGGGATTACGTGTATACAGTGGAATTTTGTAGTCTTTCTGTGATCTTTTCAGCATTGTACCTCAAATCAAAAGTCAAATCAAGATTTCAATTAGCATACCCAGTGATCAGTCCTTACAGTAATTATTTCAGTGTTGAAAGCTAGCACAAACTTCCATTTGTACCAAACTCTTGTTAAACAGTGATTCAGGCATTTGACTGTGTACATGAGCCTGGGCCTATTTGGTAGGTTAACTTGGCTGTTAACCTGGTTTAGAGAGCTGGAAGACAACACAATTTGATGAAAAGTATGTATTAAGCTAGAACTGTACAAAATCTTTGAAAAAAGAGGCCCTGCTGGACATACTGTGAATTGAGCATAGAATGAGGGACAATGGGTTTTGAAGTTTTAGACAGTTGTGAGTATTCTTGTGTTCCAAGATGGTTCTCAAATTTACTTACAGTAACTAAACTGTCCTTGATCATTGGAATATCCCTGTTTTGTTAGTGGAGGAACAGGTAAACTTTAACCTATTATGGTGATGTGAACTTGCTGTAGATTCTGAGACACAGCAATAAATAAAATGTGGATTTATTTGTTTCTTATTGACCAAATCACGGAGCAATTCTTATATGGCAGATAGTACACAGACACATCCTTTATCCGCTTCTTACAATAGTGTGATATATAGCCCTTGTTGATGCATAGGTCTTTGATTTAAGTTGAGCTGAGATCTTTGGAACAATTCTCTACTTATTTTACTGGCCCTTGAGAGGGGCAGGTAACAAATACTTTCTATTTTATTGGTATATGGAAAAGAGTAAAATATGTAAACTTTATCACTCCTCCATACTTGATTTCTGAAAAGTAAGATTTTCACTATCTGCTAATCCAATTAACTTTTATCTCACAGCTAAAATAAGACGACTCTATGATATAGCCAATGTCCTCACCAGCCTTGAACTTATAAAGAAAGTACATGTAACAGAGGTGAGAGGACGGAAGCCAGCATTTAAATGGATAGGACCAGAGGCATTCCCAGACCTAATCGGTACACAATTTTTTGATAAAATTATATTTCCCTCACTGAGTTACCATTTTTTTTCAGAAAATGAGTTTGATTGCACAATTAATGAATTAAGCTTTGATCATGAATGAAACTGCTATTGTTGCAGATGTAAAACCTATTACACTGACTACCTCAGCTGCACCTAGTACTGTGTTACCCAAGATTTCAAAAGAAGCATTTGCCAAGAATCTTTTCCCTGCCTCGAACACTAAGCAAGGCTTCACTCGGCATGCATCTTTGAATTATTTATTACAAAACATGGAGAACGATCACAGGAAGATCAGCTCTGCACCGAGTAGCCCAGTTGGCAAAATCTACAGTATGTATTTCAGAATAACTAATTTATTTTGTAATTATATATCCAATTTATAGTTAAATTCCTATATGTATTTTTCAACAGGTGCCATTAATTTTGTCATCTACATGTTCTTGTCCTACTAAACTTATTCATGCCAAATGAGTTTGATAAATATGAAATTATAACAAATTATTTAAACTCATGACCACTACCATCTAGAAGGACAAGGGCAGCAGATACATGGGAACACCACCATCTGGAAGTTCCCCTCCAAGCCACTCATGATCCTGATTTGGAACTATGTCGCTGTTCCTTCACTGCTGGTCTAGCCAGTGATGCCCACATCCCATAAATGAATATATAAAAAAAAGTTTTGTTGTCAAGCTTTTAATTAATGTTCAGACGGGTTTTGTTGTTTGACCTTGGTTATTTGCTTTAGTGAAAGTAAGTGATGAAAAAATGGACAGGAGGTTCTAATTTCCAATGAATTACACGTTTTTGGGTTAGCCATTTTGGCAATTAGGATCATATAGGACAAAAAACAGAGTAGGAATAAATGGGCCATTTTTGGGTACTGGAAGTACTTGGGCCTCAGATAATTACAATTTATATCAATGACTCTGATGAATGGACTGAGTATAATGTCTCAGAGTCATTATGGCACAGAAGAAGGCTGTTCAGCCCATTAAGTCCATGCCAGTTCTCTGAAGAGAAGTCCAATTGGTCCCATTCCCCCACTATATTGCCATAGTCCTGTAAATTTATTTTCCTCAAACGTCCATCCAATTTCCTTTTGAAATAATTCATTGTCTTCACTTCCACCACTCTTGCAGACAGCAAGTTCCAGGTCATTAGCACTTGCCATCCTCCAGTGAAATCACACCTGGATTACTGTACTGTTTTGCTCTCCTTACCTGAGGAGGGATATACTTGCTTATGAGGGAATGCAACAAAGGTTCACTAGATTGATTCCTGGAATTAGACAATTGTCCTATGAGAAGAGGTTTAGTAGACTAGGACTATATTGCCTGGAATTTAGAAGTATGAGAGGTGACCTCATGGAAACAAAGTTCTTAAGGGGCTTAACAGGGAAACCTTTGGAGCTGAAGGAGGCCATTTGGCCCATCGAGTCTGCTCCACCATTCAATGAGATCATGGCTGATCTGATAATCCTCAACTCCACTTTCTGCCTTTTCCCGATAACCCTTGATTCCCACACTGATTAAAAATCTGTCTATCTCAGCCTTGAATACACTTAATGACCCAGCATCCAAAGTCCTCTGCGATAAAGAATTCTACAGATTGACTACCCTCAGAGAAGAAATTCCTCCTCGTATCTGTTTTAAATGGTCACCCCCTTACTCTGAGATTATGCCCCCTGGTCTTAGACTCTCCCACATGGGGAAACAACCTCTCAGCATCTACCCTATCAAGGCCCCTAAGAATCTTATGTGTTTCAATAAGGTCGCCTCTCGTTCTTCTAAATTCCAATGAGTACAGGCACAACCTACTCAACCTCTCCTCATAAGAAAATCCCTCCATACCTGGGATCAATTTAGTGAACCTTCTCTGGGCTATCTCCAATGCCAGTATATCTTGCCTTACATGAGGGGACCAAAACTGTTCATAGTATTCTAGGTGTGGTCTAACTAATGCCTTGTATAGTTTCAGCAAGACTTCCCTATTTTTATACTCCATTCCTTTTGAAATAAAGGCCAACATTCCATTTTCCTTCCCTATAACCTGTTGAACTTGTATGTTAGCTTTTTTTCATGCAGAAGGACTCCCAAATCCCTCTGTGCTGCAGCTTTCTGCAGTCTTTCTCCATTTAAGTAACATTCAGCTCCTTTATTCTTTCAAAGTGCATAACCTCACATTTTCCCACATTATATTCCATCTGCCAAGTTTTTTCCCACTCAGTTAACCTGTCTATATCCATCTGTAGACTCTTTGTGTCATCCTCATCACTTGCCTTCCCACCTATTTTTGTGTCATCCGCAAACTTGGCTATAGTACATTCACTTCCCTCATCTAAGTCATTAATATATATTGTAAATAATTGAGGCCCCAGCACTGATCCCTATGGCATTCCACTAGTTACAAGTTGCCATCCCGAAAATGCCTGCCTTATTACCAACTCTCTGTCTTCTATTAGTCAGCCAATCCTCTATCCATGCTGATATACTACCCCCAACACTATGGGCTCTTATCTTATTAAGTAGCCTTAAGTGCGGTACCTTATCAAATGCCTTTTGGGAATAAATATTACGTCTACTGGTTCCCCTTTATCTTGTTACTTCCTCAAAGAATTCTAATAAATTTGTTAGGCATGATTTCCCCTTCATGAAGCCATGCTGACTCTGCTTGATTAGAGTACGTATTTCTAAATGCTCTGCTATTACATCCTTTATAATAGACTTCAACATTTTCCCAATAACAGATATTAAGCTAACTGGCCTATAGTTACCTGGGGCAGAAATTTCCCCCTATCTGGGGGGTTGTGGGGGGGCAGGCACAAACCCAATCAGTGCCCCCGATCATGGTCGCGCTGTTATTTTACATGGGCGGGCCAATTAAATGCACTGAAGGCTCCCTGTGCGGGTGGGGGGTTTACCTGAGTCGGGACCTGTGCTCTTTGGCGCGCACAGAGGTGCCTCAGGGAGATTAGCTTAAGGCTTAAAAATTTAAATAAAGAAAAGGAAATATTTTGAGATGTCCCCTCATGTGACAGTGTTGCATGAGCTGGGACATGTTCATGAATTTTGATTAAAAATGTTATTTAATTAATGAAACCTTCATGAAACCTCATCCCGCCCATGGATGAGGTTCCATGCAAAATGCGAAGGCCGCCTGGGCTCTTCGCCTGCCTGCCAACCTTGAAGTTGGACGGGCAGCCCTGTTAATTGTTTTAATGACTATTTAAATGGTCTTAATAGGCCTTTGACAGTTCAGCAGGTGCGTAGCCGACTCGGCTGCGCGGCTGCCGAACTGAAAATCTAAATGACACGCAGTGACATCAGGACACCTGTGCGTCATTTTAGGCATCGGCAAGTGGGCTTGCCGACCCGAAAATTCTACCCCTGTTTTTTTGTCTCCCTCCCTTTTTGAATAAGGGTGTTACATTGGCTGTTCTCCAATCCTCTGAGACTTTTCCTGAATCTAAGGATTCTTGGAAGATTACTACCAGTGCATCCACTATTTCTGTAGCTAATTCCTTTAATATCCTAGGATGCAACCCATCTGGTCCAGGTGACTTATTGGCCTTTAGCTCCATTAGTTTCCCTAGCACTTTTTCTCTAGTGATAGTTATTGTATTTATTTTCTCCCTCCTTTTTGCCCCTTGATTATTTAGTATTTTTGGAGTGCTATTAGTATCTTGAAGACTGAAGCAAAGTATTTATTCAACTCCTCTGCCACTTCCCGGTTCCCCATTATTATGTCCCCAGCCTTATTCTCTAAGGGGTCTATATTGACTTTGGCCTCTCTCTCTCTCTTCCTTTTTATATATTTAAAGAAGCTCTTACTGTCCGTTTTTATGTTATAGGCTAGCTTACCCTCAAAGTTTATTTTCTCCCTCATTATTTTGTTTGTTTTTAAAACTTTCCCAATCCTCTGGCTTACCACTAATCTTTGCCATATTGTATGTTTTTTCTTTCAATTTGGTACTGTCCTTAACTTCCTTGGTTAACCATGGTTGGTTTATCCCCCTCCTTGAATCCTTCCTCAAACCTAGAGTGTTATCAATTCTCAGTCATTGCGCATATTCAAATGAGAGGTTAATATACTTTTGGGTACTGAGGAATATGGGGATATTGTAGACAGGTATAGCTGAGGTACAAGATTAGCCATAATCTCATTGAATAGTGGAGCAGGCCCGAATGGCCTACTCTTCCTATTTCTAACATTCTTGTGTGTGAAATTCAACAAACTAGGGGATGTAATTTCTAATAAGCCTACTGCAGGAATACAGCGCCATTACCGTAACCTACTTAGCAAAAACTGATTTGGTTATATTGAGTTTTGATGTCAATATTCAGCTGAACGGGGTTAGATTGAGAAAATCATGAACACATGAAAAAATACTAATTGCATGTCTTTTCAGATTCATTGTATGTGTGGCTAATACAGTACATCAGGGCCGCCTTTAAACATGGTCGCCAATAGCTATCTGCGCATGATCAGCGGTTCAGTTGGTAACATACATAGCCATTAAATATTGTGTTGACAGTGAAGCATCTTTGTTGGTATTGTGTCCCTTTTTTCCTCCCCAATCCACCAAGAAAAAAATGGCCATTTCTCCATTCTGCTTAAATAAATGCATATTATTAACTATCATGCCAGTGTTATTTAAACATGTGTATTTATAGATTGCTGAAATTTTTTTCCATAAAAAGGTGATTCATCCAAAGCTGGATTATACCCCAGTAAAATGGACCAGCTTGCTACAATCTGTAAACTTCAGTTGGAAGCCCAATCTAAGTAAGTGCCAGAAATTCAACATTTGCACGTCCCTGACTGGATTTTCAAATACTATATAGTATGCAGAGAATTTAGTGTTATTTTTATGCCAAGTATTTAAAAAAATATTTAAAATCTTTCTAAGGCACATTTCTAATCAAATATCATTTGAATTGTGCCCATTTTAAAAGCATAAGAGAAACTAAGTCCTCTGCGTCTTGGTATTAGGGGAGGTAATGGCGTAGTGGTATTGTCACTGGACTACTAATCAAGAGACTCAGCTAATATTCTGGAGACCTGGGTTCAAATCCTACCCAGCAGATGGTGCACTTTAAATTCAATAAAAATCTGCAAATAAAAATCTAATGATGACCATAAAACCAGGTTCACTAATTCCCTTTAGGGAAGGAAAAATGCTGTCCTTACTTGGTCTGGCCTACATGTGACTCCAGACCCACAGTAATATGGTTGACTCTTTAAATGCCTTCTTAACTTGGGATGGGTAGTAAATGCTGGCCTGGCCAGTGACACCAACATCCCATGAACAATATATGATACATCATAACAATATGAAAAGCTGTGTTTTCAAAGTGCTTAGTGAAAATATAATTATTTTATGTACCTATGTAGGTTTCAACCAAACTCCATGTTTCCCAGTGAGAGATGACTCGGTGAAACCCCGTCCCCATCACACATACTAATCAGCTCCCCTTTCCCTTCCCCACCCCACACACAGTAATCAGCCCCTCTTTCTTCTCTACGCACAATAATCAGCCCCTCTCGTTTATTCCTCACATACACAGTAAACAGCCCTTTCCTCTCCTCTTCCCTTCCACTTATTAATCAGCTCCCTCCCCTCTGCCCCAAGCACTGTAATCAGCTCCCTCCCCTCCTCATCACATACTGTAATTGGCTACTATTCCACCACCACTACAATCTACGTCCTGGTCTAGTTGCCGGTGCCTGCAAAGCAGAGTCCCCAGCTCAGGTTAAGGAGCTTATATAATAGCAGCAGAAACACAGTAAAATTTGAAACCGGCACTTACCTTCCTGGCTCAGTGAGACAACCTCCTGGTTTTCCCTGCACACAGTCAGTCAATCAGAACCTGTCTCTACCTGCACCAAGTCGCGCACAATCATCCCAGGCCAGCTCGGCACTCGCCACTAAGTGTTTTCTGAGGTTAAAGAACGCTTTAGGCCAGCATCCACCCCTTCCTGTTTGGCAACAAGCACCCAGTGTGTCCAGGGATATCCTGCTAGTCTCCTGTCCACAGTCGTCATTGTTGTCTTGGAGGAGGGGGAGAGTTCGTGACCCCAAACACTATCGCTGTGACCGCATTGGGGGTCGGGACCCACATTTTGGGAACCTCTGCCTTAAAGTATAACTGGAGCAACACGTTGAATGTTACTGAAGGATAGCCCATTACTTGGTACAATATGAAAGGAAATAATACTTTAAATGTTATGCAACAACCATTTTTTTGAACTGTTCTGATTTTTAAGTTTGTATTTTTCCTCCCTCTCAGCCTGAATGCCAGTAAGCTCATAACCTCGCCATCAAAACCATGTTCCTCACAAGAGAAGTCAAAACTTGATAATCCCCCTGGACTTGTTGAACCAGCATTATGTACTGGAGTTAATTCAGCAGTATTCCCTCAGGTTAAACCAACATTTCAGCCTCTCGAGGTGTTTCCTTTGGTGCATGGACAGTATTCTTCTGTTTTACCAGTGATGTTACCTCAAAGCCACTCCAATGGGCCTTATACAATTTGTCTCCAACCTCCACAGCCAAGAAACCTGTCTGCACACCCCTCTGGCTTTGTGCAGTCCATATCTTTTGCCACGGAAAAACAAATGATAAGCCCCCATGATTCAAGGAACCACTCCAATAAACGGATTGCTGAAATGTGTTCTGACGGGCCAGAAACTGATAACGACAACCAGAATAGCAAAGCAGCCAAACGTGATACACTCCCTGACCGATGCCTGAAGCAACCCTCTATACATGACATCAGTGAAGTTTTGCGTTCCAAAGCAGCTAATAAATCTGAGAGCCAGCCAGCAAAGGATGTTGATTCAGTAAGGGTACAGTAAATTAATGAAAATGCATAACTGACTTTTTCAAATGACTAGTTTATGGTGATTTTATTTAAGTAACTGCTGAGAGTAATGGTCATCACTTAACTGATGTCTACTTCTGTCTGTTGCAAATGGAAATTGAGGCTTCCTTCTCCCAAACCCCTGAAAGTATACTCAGCATCATGCAGGCCAGCTGGATTCCTGGCTCGATCCCTGGCTTATGACAAGTTGCCTATGTGACACAGAGGCATATAAATTAGCCTCAGGATATGTTGGGTTGTAGGCTAGATTCCTGATCATTATTCTGTGTTCCTGCCAAATGTATGCTGCGTGAACTATGGTTGAGAATAATATAGTGTTTTCCAGAATATCTGTAGGATTAAAAAAAAAGGCTGTCAATGTTCATTGCCAAAGCTTATGTGAACAACGTTGGCTTGAGCAAAATATCTGAACTGCTGTTCATAAGATCTTCCAGAACCAAAACTGGTGTTATTTCTAACACTGCCCTCCCCCAACCCCAACCAACCAGCCCCAAACATAACAAACATACTTTCAAATATGGTTAGGTTGGTCCAAGATGAATAACCAGCAGGAAGGTTATGGGTATTCTGGGCTTGTAGACCATGTAGTTATAGCCGGTTAAATTCAAGCAATATCGCTGTGCATATTTGGGGCTTCCTAAATCCTTGTCCCTGCCAGCCTACCTGCAAATCCTCCAGTAGGCTAGTCTATGAGTCTGTGCTTTCCAAAGCAGATGAACATAAACTGTAAATGTCTTAGTGATTTAATTTAGAGAATTTAAAGCTTTCCATGTGTGAACAATTGGCTGACCAAAACAAAGACATTTGGCGTAGCAAATGTCACATTGGTGCAGTAGTGGGGTGCTTTTATTTTATAACAGGTTGAATTTGGAAATCTTCATTTTGCAACTTGGATTGTTTGTCCCAAACTCTGGAAGCTAAAATTATAAAGAGGAAGAGTTTTCATATACCTCCCAAACCATGTAATACTTCTAAAGCAATGTATTAGCAGTAGTCACTGTTGTCATAGGAAACGTGCAGCTAATTTGCACACAGATAGCTCTCACAAACAGTAAACGAATTAGGAACAGGAGTAGGCCATTCAGCCCTTCGAGCCTGCTTTGCCATTCAATAAAACCATGGCTGATCTGATTGTGGCCTGCCGCCTATCACCTTTGACTTCCGTGTTAGTCAAGAATCTATCTATCTCTGCCTTAAAAAGATTCAAGCATCTTGCCTCTACAACTCTCTGGGGAAGAGAGTTCTAAAGACTCGCAACCCTCTGAGAGAAAAAAATTCTCTTCTGTCTTAAATGGGAGACCCTTTATTTTTAAACTGTGTCCCCTAGTTCTAGTCTCTCCCATAAGAAGAAATATCCTTTCAGTGTCCACACTGTCAAGTCCCCTCAGGATCTTGTATGTTTCAAGAAGATCACCTCATTCTTCTAAACTCCAATGGATACAGGCGCAGCCTGTCCAGCCTTCCTCGTAAGATAGCACCCACCCCACCCCAATCCCAGGTATCAATCTAGTGAACCTTCTTATCAGTGAATTTTCTGTTGTGATAATGACCAGGTAATCTGTTTTTGATATTGATTGAAGAATAAATATTGGCCAGGACACTGGACCCCTGCTTTACTTCACAATAGTGCCATTATTCCATCAATTGGACAGATGGGGTCTCAATCTGAAAGACTGCACCTCTGACAGTTCAACACTTCTACTGAAGTGTCACCCTTAATTTTTGTACTCCAGTGCTGCACTGTTACTTGAACCCACGACCCCCTGACTTGGATGGGAGTGTGCTACTAACTGAACCACCGCGAATACTTGGAAAATGAAAAAGACTGATGTTCTTACTAATGTTAAAATTCACTATAAATAATTGTCACTTGCCACTGAAATTACTTAGTAGGTTTGGTAACAATTTGACAGAACCTGCAAACGCTTATACTTCCCAAGCCCACGTTTTAAAAGTAATTTGAGTCACATGCTAATTTATTCCATTTTAATGAATGATGTGTTGTAAGATTTCTTTACCAATGGTTGGTTATTTTTTAGATGCTGCTGGGCCTTGTAAAATAGATTTGTCAACCTTGTAGATGTGCTTTTAAAATTGCAATAATCTATAATGGATCTTGATGTCAAAATTAAAACAGTTGTGTTGTAATTATTTCCCAATGGTGCCTGATATTTAAACTTGCACACACCGTTATGTCTTGGATTTATGGTTACTGCTAAGTATAGAATGAAACATAGAGAGCAGAAAAATTTAACATATTCCCTTCATTTCACCTTTAAGGGCACATCACCAAATGAAGATGAGCTTTTAGAAATTCATCAAGCGAGGCTAAAGGCCCGCAGAAGTTTGATAACTAATCGGGCTTCCCCACGGGCCTTGCACCTCGACCCAGAGTTCCTAAATGCCCCAGAAGACAAGAGTCTCGGTTCTGAAAAACTTGAGCACAGTGTTGAATGTTTCCTTGAAAATGAAGAGAAGTGTGGGATTATTTTGTCAGAAGGAAAAGCCACCACAGTAAAAGCTGTTCCAGTGGCAATTGCATTTCCTGCCCATCTTCACTCTGTGTCTGAGGTGAGATCTTGAATTTGTGAATTAATAGGTGTAATTAGCAAAATTAACCTTCAGCCCACAAGCTGAAATTTGTTTTCCTGCTGCAATTATCAGTTTTTACTCTGTTGAAACAATCCACATTTTGTTAGTTCATGATTTCTATATTTTATCCTGATTGTCCCTGTTTATTTATTTGTTTTGCTTCAGACTGTAATGTCATCTGGATACCTCATCCCATTACCACAGCAGGCATCTTTTAATAATTCAAGCAATGGGTCTCCTGAAATGAAAAATAAATGTGTATCCTCACCAGAGCATCAGCTTTACCATTCACCATTATCAGGTTTGTGATTAAACCTTCATGTTCAAGAGATTCAAACTGTGTAATGCTTGTAAGAACTTTTTTTTTCGTTTGAAGTCAAGAATGAATAATGTACTTTAATTATTGGCACAGTCATTTTAATGGGCAAAAAAACCTCTTTTATAACTGTTACATGAACCCATAGGAAAGCACATTCGTTATCCTGCTACAACTTGCTGCTACTTTGTTAGAACAACTGCTGAAACACTGTTTTGTTGATGCCGAAATTCAGTTAAACTCCCTCAGTGAAAATTATAGCCTTCAGTCTCAGACCAGATTTCTGTATTCATCCTCTTTCACTTAAACTCCTTGTGTTTTTCTCCTCTTCACACAACCTTTCTCCTCACTGGCAAGGCTGCTTTGTGGCTGTTCCTTGATGCCGTATCCAAAGACTCAAATGCACCCTCTGGGATTTCTACAGTGAGCTAAGATGTATAGAATAGGCCTGATTCCAATAGTGTTTAATTCCTTTCGGAATAAATTGAACTTTTCACTGAGGTTAAAGATTGTATTGCAAGTGGTTCTGCTTGTTGTTCAAATTTTATCTGGTTAAAGTCCTGCATCAATATATAATGTTTGTTTTACAAACAGTACAAAAATTCTGCTTTGCCAATGAGTTATTAAAATGTTCCCTCTCTTTGTAGGTGTTACACCAATGACTGCTTCAGACTACTCTCCAGCTAATTTCTCTGCCACTCATATAACCTCCCTGAAATTACCTTATCCAGTGGCTGTTGCTTCTTCTGTAGCCTCTCTTCCAGTTGTGAGCCAAGCCAACATATCATCCTTCGCTTCTTCAGGTCATCACTTTCCTATTCACAGTCCCAGCCCAGGGATTCTGAATTTCACACTGCAGAATCTTGGTTTGATCAACCCCGGGGTGCACTTTTCAATGAGTCAAGGGCCCACAATGGCAACTGCTTCTCCAGAACAAGCTAATCCTCTCACAGGAAACATAAATCTACAACAAGGAAAGATGATCTTTGTTAAGCCAGTGTCTCCACATCACCAGCTGACTGGACAACCTGTAGCATTGATTAGTATACAACAGGTGAGCTAAGTCTCAAAAACACTAAACCGCAATGAACATGTTCAAATACTTTCTCTAAAAGGCTTCATTCAACTACAAGCAAACTGCACTATTAGTACCTTACAGGAACTCACAAATTGTACAGATAATTAACTGGTACTCCAGCATCTGCATTATTTTGCTTTAACTGGTACTTAGTTTGATTCCTGATCTGTGCTGCTATATTCCTCAGCTGAGATTGTAAGGAAGATAGGAATATTTCCTGTGCACATGGCAGGGAAAGAATCCAGGATTCCTGCTTTTCAGCTCACCTTGCTAGAAAGGCTATGTTTAAATATCAGATTTTGCTCCACCTTCCAAGTTTTAATTTTTATCCCTTCCTTCTTATTGAAATAACTTACATTACACATTAAGTGTAAGCTGTGGCTCAGTTGGTAGTAGACTTGCCTCTGAATCACAATGGTTTGAGTTCAAGTCCCATCCAGGATTTGAATGCAAAAAAATCAAGGCTGACATTCCAGTGCAGTGTTGAGGAAGCATTGCACTGTTGGATGTGATGTATTTTGGATGAGACATTAAACCAAGGCCCCATCTGTCTGCTCTGCTGAATGTAAATGATCACATGACACTATCTTGAAGAATAGCAGTGGTATTATCACTGCTGCCCTGGCCAAAATTTATCCTTAAATCAACATCACAAAATATCAGATTACCTGGTCATTATCACATTGCTGTTTGTGGGAGTTTGCAAATTAGCTGCCACGTTCCCTACATTACAACAGTGACTACGCTTCAAAAAGTACTTCATTGGTTGTAAAGTGCTTTGAGACATCCAGTAGTCAAGAAAAGCACAATATAAATGCAAATCTTTTTTTCTCTTTTCATTGTCTAAAACCAATGGCTACTTCCTGTTAGCTGCCACAAAACTCTACATCCTGAGTTACCCAGGAAGTGACAATGCATACCTATCAAGTACCCTGCCTGTACCTCCTCTTTTGAATGCTTCAAATTACATTCTCAGCTGAGATCAGTCAACTACATGCAAATCAATGATCCAAGCTATTCTACAGTTCAATACCACACTGATGAGTGTATTTGCCCATTAAGTCATTGTGGGAGCTGGACAATCATTTTCTGATTATTACAGATCAATAATGTAAATGTAGTCTAGTTTGAGTTGTGCTGTGGCATCCTTTGTACTTAGGGGAAGCAGATGTTTGGTTTTCGTATGATAAATTTTCTCAGTTGTGTGTTGATTGTTTTATAGCAAACACTCATGATAGGATATTTTTCAGGGCTTCTCCTGATCACCTGCTTTAACATCAGAAACTCCATTTACGCAGCATATCTGGAGTTTTTGCCTAAATTACAGGAATTAGAATCTGATGAGGTCCCAAGGAAATTTCCAGAGACTGTATTTTGCTTGAAGCAGCAATTTAGTTCAGCATGTAGCTGTATTTCAGCTCTCAGAGTATGATTGTTGATCTAATACAGTTCTTTGAAATTATGATAGAGTTTGATGAGTTAGACTTGGAGAAAATGTATCTACTCATGGAGAGACCAAAACTACAAGGCAGGCATTAGTAATTCCAAGAAGGAATTCAGGAGAAAATTATTTTATCTAAAGGGTGAACAGAATATGGAACTTGCTACCACAAGGGGCAGTTGAGGCAAATAGCATTGTTGCCTTTAAGGAGAAGTTGAATGAAAGAAAATGCAGTAGAAAAGAATAGAGATTATGTTAAGGTTGGATGAAGTAGGGTGGGAGGAGGCTTGTGTTGGGCCAAATGGCCTGTTTCTGTGCTGTAATTTCTATGTACTTGTTAGATCTTGCATAAGTCGCAATTTCCCTTCTCCATTTATAAGAACTTTATACTAAAATATGTGAACCTCAACATGCATTATTTACCAAGTTGAGAAGTACACAAGCACCCTGCCCATAAACTACTAAAAATGTTAGTGTATATGGGCTCCAGAGATGTACAGGAATTACTCTTGTACCATACAATAATCTTACTCATTGCTTTTTAATTGGTTCACTCCTATTGTATTGTGGTTCCCCAGCCCAGTTACCTTGCTAACATGTGAAGCTCACAACACAGAAAATTGGAGATTAACAAGGCAATGGTTCAGCACATCACATTGACTCTATATGGTCTAGCAGGGTAGTGACATTTCTGAATTTTTTTGACAATGGTGTTGCCATGGCAGGAACAGTAAAATATGCACAATTTTAACACTTCAAAAAAACTGTCATCATTTAAGATGAGCGATTAAACAGTATCCATAATTTGTATTTAGCAATCTAAGCACAAGAATTGAGAGAATTTTCTCTGGATTGAACAATCCAATATTTTATGCTGCTTCTAATGAAGTGAGTTCAATATTTACTCATTGTGCCCTTGAAAGGCTATTATTATTACTTGTGGAAGTAAGTGAAGGGTTGTGTACCTTTCTGAATGTTACAAAGGCGTTTGAGATCTGACTGTATGCTGATGTACATAAAAGCTTCATAAATTTCTAATTACGTTCTTGAACACAATACAATATCTATTTTGTTGAGATAAAGACTTTGTAGTGCACATAGTACCTTTTGAAGAATTAATAGCTCGAAGAGAAGCTGACACTTTCTGTTAATACATATTGGTTGAACATGAAGTGATTGAAGCCTATTCCATCAGTGTACTGCCAAATAAGTTACAATGGGGAGCAGTTTTAGCAACAGTGATAAAGTATACCCCAAACTGTACATAAAACAAGCCATAAATGTAACTACGTTTAAAAAGTTACTGATGATCTTTTACATTTTACAGC
Organism: Carcharodon carcharias; assembly: GCF_017639515.1. Classification (NCBI taxonomy): domain Eukaryota; kingdom Metazoa; phylum Chordata; class Chondrichthyes; order Lamniformes; family Lamnidae; genus Carcharodon; species Carcharodon carcharias. The sequence goes on from NC_054476.1 coordinate 20,637,514, forward strand.
ACAATGTGCCAGCTACACCTGAAGGTGCTCAGTCAATCAACAGGGAGAGCTTTTTCCGTACTCCAGGAGGTCCAACATCAGCTTCCATCCTGTCATCGGTGACTGCTGTTGTCACCAACAATAGCAAAAGTCCTCCAGGAAACATGCCCCTTCCTCAACGAAAGCTTGAGGTCTGCGCTGAAGATTTTCAATGACTTTGGGACAGATGGTAAATCCAAAGTGGTCTGTGAGATTTTTAATGTATTGCTAGGTAGTGAACAAATCTCGGGGTGCATTCTAAATATGTAACGCATAATTTGCGTTTAATTCTATGATTTTTTTAAAAATGTTATCTGGCAGCGCATATTGCTCTAAGGAATTCCTTTGAAGAGAAGTTTACATTGTACCAATGTGACTGTTAACATAGCCATAATTAACAAAACTGTGACCTTCTGCCTAAGCAGAATAAAAATCCAATGCAAGATCATATTCATATAAAGTACTATGGTTAAACATGGCTAGAATTGCAAACTACAAATAATATTTACTTTGCACATTATACAGATGAAACAGTAGGATGAATACCATCCTACCTGGAGTTGGTTTACTGTTGTATGTTTCAAAATGGTGTAACCATCGTACAAAATTAGTTGCAAACTAACTTTGGATGAAATTCACTGGGTAATGATATCCTCAGCACAGATGCATATGTTCTATAAAGTCACCCCTTCTCCAATTAAGAGAACAATATCACATTAGGTGGCCATTGTTATTGAACAAAATTGGTCAATACAAAATTAAGATGTCACACAACACCTGATATTGCAGTTGAAAAATTGCAGGAAAATTGTATGTTTGCAACTGAAGATGTTCATAGTACGGGGATAATCCATTGGAAGAATACACAAGTACTGTAACTTGTACATATTGTGCTGTATTTATATATTACATTAAAGCATTAATTTTGAATGGAATTAAATTTTAAAATCGATATACTTATCCAATTTTAGATGTCACCATCTCTTAAAACCATCTGAACAGATACTGTAACCTGTAGATGGTCATAGGTTTCTCATGATTTCTGGGCTCTATTAGCAATTAAATCTTAAAACATGGAAATTCAAGTAGCTAGCAAGTGATCGTTGTGTTAGTCAATCAAGTTTCTGTCTAACTATTTGAATTTATTTATATTGTCATGTGGTTCTGTGACTGGAATAAATCTGTACAGTTTAATTTCTACATACTGAAGTGCTTCTAATTGGTTGACTGATTTTTACAGTCAAATGGATGGAGTGTTTATGTGTGTGTGAGTTTTTATTTCCAAGCAATGCACTGTAGCAAATAGTTGACCCTCTGCTTATTTTCCTAGAAAGCATGAACTCACGGCAGTCCACTGTCACTATGTGGCAAACTGAATCTCAGCGAATGACTTTAACTCTTACTGCTGCATTGTGCAATGACACCAAATGGACTTAAAATAACTACATACTCAAACAGCTAAACTTCGCAGCATAGGCTCATTTATCTCCTATTCTCTGTTGAAGAAAGTGTCCTAAATTATTTTTCTTGCCCATCCAGCATTGATGGTAAGAAATAGATTCTGGCTACGAATATAAAGAAATAGCTATCCTTTTGCAACAGAACAAGTTGACCCCTTTGAGTATACAAATGTTGAACGGTTTTTACTGTCCATAAATAATGTCCAACACTGTCCACATAGATAAAGCTGCATATAAAATCCCTAGAGATAAAAACAAAAAAACTGCGGATGCTGGAAATCCAAAACAAAAACAGAATTACCTGGAAAAACTCAGCAGGTCTGGCAGCATCGGCGGAGAAGAAAAGAGTTGACGTTTCGAGTCCTCATGACCCTTCGACAGAACTTCTGTCGAAGGGTCATGAGGACTCGAAACGTCAACTCTTTTCTTCTCCGCCGATGCTGCCAGACCTGCTGAGTTTTTCCAGGTAATTCTGTTTTTGTTTTGTATAAAATCCCTAGTAGTCTGTGACTTTTTAGCGTTGGGTGAAGAAGTAGAAGATACCAGTTTGAACTGATTTGGCCTGCAATATTTGAAATGGACAAGGTACATTGTGGTATATTTGCATAAAATGATCATGGAATTTGACTTGGGATTCCAATGAACAAACATTGTGATTGGAGTTTGTAGAAAGGAAAACAAAGGTCATCGAACATCATTTCTAAAAACTTGAAAATAAAATCCAGATTCACAAAGTCATTAAAATTGACCTGGAATAGATATAAATGGTTATCTCTAACCATTTTTGGATTAGCATACTGTTAATACTTGGATGATGTAGTGGGAAAGATGCTATGCTCATGATTTAACTGCCCATTAAAAGAGCAAACTAATTCAAAGAAGGTTACAGCCACCGTCCTTATTATTGCATAGCTACTGTATTATCCCCAAATAGAAACCACACACCAAAGCAACAACATAGATCATTTATCATTCCATACAAATTTATGACCCTTCTTGTCTATGTGGAAGATAATTGCCATGAAGAACTGCTTCCTGATGTCTTTTTTTTAGCTTGTATCCATGTTCCATTCTACAGTTGTTAAACTTGAAAATGCTCTGGATTATCATTTATTCCATTTAAACATTGCATAAATGAAATTTGTTCTAATATTTTTAAGCACACAACTTAAAGCATTTCATGGTAGAAAGGAGCACAAGGAAACTTGATTTAAAAGATTGAGTTTACAGTAGGTTCTTGTTGGGGGAAGAGTTGAGTGATTTAGTTGAATAAGTAGAACCAAAGTGTCCGAAGCCTCCATCATCAGTAACATAAGTGCACTTGTTCTTCATTCAAGGTCATGTTATGTGATTATGGTAATGCTCTATCCTTAGTCAATGTTCTGGATTCATGAACCATTCCACCAAATGCTGAACTGTAAGGGGTGCCACCTTTCATGCGAGACATTAAACCAAGGCTGTGTCTGCCCTCTCGGGTAGATGTAAAAAGATCCCATGGCACTAGTGCAACCCTAGGGGGATGGCTTTTCCCTTTCTAACCTAATGGTGCTGAGTCCAACTGTGGCCCCCTCATTGCTGCCTCAGCTGAGATCAACTAACTCAGACCAGACATCAAAGTTGGGACGTTGCCATCTATATTGGTTGATATTACGTCATGAAGCATTTTATTTGCCGGGGCGCCGTATTGTTAATCTACACTAAAGGTGTGCACTTTGCTAATGTGAAAGATTAGCTGCAGGGATGGTTGGTGACTGAGATTCACTTCATCTGAAGCAAGTAGTAAAGGGGATAATGTTGGTAACAGTCTCAATAGTTTGTGAGACTCTTAGTAAGGAGTGGAGAATTTAAATCACTGTTGTGTAACAAAGGACACAGAATATTTTGGAGTTTCAATGCTGTTTGCTGTCTTAGGACTGACCTCAGGGCTGCCATTTCTTCTGCCTGTCATCTCAATATAATGCCCATGTCCAAATCAATTGGATCTACAGCATAAAATTCAGTTACATTTTCTTTCTTTATTTTTTCATGGGATACAGGCATTGCTAACATTTGTTGCCCATCTGTAATTGCCCTTGAACTAAGTAGCTTGCTGGACCATTTTGGAATCAAACATATTGCTGTGGGTTTGGAGTCACATGGAGGCCAGACCAGGTAAGGATGGTGGATTTCCTTCCCTAAAAGGACATTTGTAAACTAGATGGGTTTTAACAACTATTGATGATAGTTTCATGGTCACCATTACTGAGACTAGCTTTATATTCCAGATTTATTAATTGAATTTAAACTCCACCAGCTACTGTGGTGGGATCTGAACCCATGTCCCCAAAGCATTTACCTGGGTCTCAGAATTACTAGTCTAGTGACATTATAACTAAGCCACCATCTCCCCCTAAATTTACAATTTGCTCAAATCCACAAAACGAGAAGAATTTGCATTCATAACTCCTTTCACAACTTCAAGACAGCCCAAAGTGCTTTACAGTCAGTCAAGTAATTTTTGAAGTGTAGCCACAGTTATAATCTAGGAAATATGGCTGCCAATTTGTGGCATGCTCCACAAACAATGATGAGATAATTCTTTTTAAGTGATGTTGGTTGAGGGATAAATATAGGCCAGGACACTTGGGGAACTTGCCAGAGTGGTATCATAGGATCTCTTATGTCCACCTGAGAGGGCAGAGGGGGCCTCAGTTCAATGTCTCATCCAAAAGATGGCACCTCCAACATTGCAGCACATACTCAGTACTGCAGGGGAGTGTCAGCCTGGATTTTATGCTCAAGTTTCTGAAGTAGAACTTGAGCCCACAACCTTCTGACTTATAGGTGAGTGAGCTACCAACTAAGCTAAGTATGTAACAATTTAAATTTATATAGCACATTTAATGAGTTCAGAATTGGTGGATTGTATATTATTGTGTTGTCAAGTTGGAGTAGTTTCAATGATTCCTGAAGACTGCTGGCTATAAACACTTAATTTTTTAAACATATTTACAGATTATGGAGAGCATTCTTACAAGCTACCAACCATGCTTGCTTTCCCTTTACTTTCACTTTAGTGTGTCCCAGAGTCTCATCATGAGTATATCTCACTTCCTTCTATGACATCACAGAATATTACAGTTGAATCTTAACAGGACTTGGCCTAATAAACTCAATTATAATACAGATTGCAGAGATCTGGAAGGCTTGTAGGCCGATAGAGACTACACATATAGCTATGAAAAGATCTGAAAACAAAGATGATTTTAAAATTGAAACATTGTTGGATGGGGGAGCCAGTGAAGGTCAGCAAGCACAGGGTTATGGGTGAGAGGACAAGAGAGTTTTAAATAAGCACGTTTATATAGGTTGCAAGATGGGAGGCTGGCCAACAGAGTATTGGAATAGTCAAGTCTAGGTTAACAAAGGCTGAATGAAGGTTTCAGCAGCAGATCGACAGACAGAAAGTTGGAGGTCACCGAGGGAAGAGAAACCATTGTAGGTGATTCAGAAACCTTGTTGGATTCAAATATGGAATTAAGGAAAGATGGGTACAGATTTGGAAAGCTACAATAAATTCAAGGACTTGAGAGGAAAGGGAGGTTGGAAAAGGCCAGTAGTTTGCAAATACAGCAGGGCTAAGTGTTTTTTTTTTGACAAGGCAGATGAAAATTGCAAATTTTAAGAAGTATTGGGGTGGGGACAGTACCTGAGGAAAGAGAATGGTCAACAATGAAAGCTAACATAGAGCCCAGTAAGGGAAGTTATCTGGCCAATAATTTGGTTCAAATAGGATTGGAGGAAACAAGAATCTCATGGACGAGATAAGGTCAGAGAGAACATTGCAGGAGATGGGATGGAATCTAGAGAAAAGGGTAAATTCAGGATAGAGCAGTGTGAAATTTTTAGTAAAGTTTTACCCAAAGGACTAGGGGAAGTGAGGGAATTAGCAAAGGCAGATGAAGGTTGGTGTTGATCTTTGCTCCTCACACTTACTGTCAGGAATGAGGGTGGAGGAAGTTTAAGAAATGGTTTGTAGTAGAGAAGACAGTGATTATCTTTGCATTCCTGGAAAGCAGTTTTAGTGATGGAAAGCATTATGCTTTAAGTGGTCTAGCAAGGTCTAATGATAAACAGTTAAATTAGTTGATCATCAAAGACATTCCAGTCTGCATCCTTTGGACTTATGGGTCTAGAAATGAGGAGTACACCTGGGGAACAATTTGGATGAGAAAAGAGTAATAGTTCTTGTGGGGACAAGGGCATTAAAGGTGGTGGAGAGGACATGATTTAGAAAATTAGCAGCTGCGAAAGACCAAAGACAGATAGTAGGGAAATAGAAAGTGCAGCGGTAAGTGACTTATAGTACAGCTTTTTTTTTTATTTGGGGGCTGACGTAGAAAGTGGGCTTGGGAGAGGGAAGAAAACGTGGATAGGCAGTGATACAAAGAAATGATCAGAGATTGCCTCATCAGTGATAATTACATTAGGAGTAGTGAGGCCATGCGAGATGACAAGATCAAGGGAGTAGCTGTGATTATGAGCAGGAGAGATTTAGGGAGAAAAGAAGGACAAGAAAATAGCAGCAAGAGAACAAGAGTTCAGCTGCAAGTTAAAATCACTGAATGAGAAGTCACTCAGTACAGAGGCTAAGAGAGGAAAGCAGAGATGATATCTCAGCAACAAAATTGGAGTGAATGTAGGTGGACAGTACAGAATAAGGATTTTGAAAGCGTAGTGAAGGATGAAACAAGGTCAGATGCTCAAAGGAGGAGCGGATAGACTGTTCCTGATTTCTGTGTTTAACAGTGTAACTCTTTCGAGTACAAACCCGTTCCCATCTGTTTCAGATGAAGTCACATTGTTTCCCATTGTGAGATTTGAACTCTTGATACTCTTTTTGAGTAAACCTGTTTCCATCTGTTTCAGATGAAGTTACATTGTTTCATAGTTTGCCATTGTGAGATTTGAACTCTTGATCTTGGGGTTACAAACCCAGTACCATAACCACTTGGCTATTTAGGCCAAGTTGTTTAACAGTGTAGGTGCAGACTCTGAAAGCTGTGTTCAATTCACTCCTTAGCAATGGTGAATGGTGGTAGCCTCACCCTTATTCCTACTGCAAAATTTGGTCCATTGTCTTGATGTTCCTAGGGATAAAGTTAAACTTATTGAAGATTGATGTATTTTTGAGTGTCTTTTTTTCCCTCCTCCACTTTCATTCGAGACAGGAAGGGAATGGAAGACTAGTGCTCTCGGTCTTTTAGCTGCAAACCTGAATTTTTTGGGTTAGAAGTGGGCTTGTCTGGTGCTTAGAAAATGAGGAACAATCGGAATAAAACTTGTCAAAAAAGGAATGCTCTTGCCTTGATTTAAATATTTGCAAATATGGATGCAATGACTGGAGTTGGAGTGATATAGTCAGAATCAGATTTCCAGTGTTGGCTCAAGAGGAGGACCTAAGCTGATGGAATCTGTAAGCGGGTGATCAGAGTTACAGCTGCGTGCTAGAATAATGTTTCGGATTATAATGGAGTTGATCCTTTGTAACTGGTTCCGGTAACCCACAGTTGGGGTCTGCAGTCATCTAGCTGTATTGATCTTTGATCCTATTGATCCTTGGTTCAATGGTGAGATTTGGCCCTGCCATTTGCAGGAGAAGGGTAGAGGTGAGAGTTTTTTCATTCAGTTAGTGACAGGTTATGCTCTAATCACCAAGATGACTCTAGCAAGAAGGATAAGCTGTATGGCAGTTCCAATAGTACAACAACAACAGATGATATTTATATAGTGCCTTTAATATATAGTGGCCTGAATCCAAGAAAGACTTTCTATCACCCTACTAGTTCCCCTCAATATCTTGAAACCTATGATCAAATCACCCCTTAGCTTTCTAAATTCCAGGGTATACAAACCAAGTTTGTTATTATCCTAAGAGGCTACACCACAGCGTTTCACAGGAGCGTTAGAAAACAAAGTATGACACCAAGCCATACAAGGAGATATTGGTCAGATAACCAAAAGCTTGGTCAAAGTGGTAGGTTTTAAGGACTATCTTGAAGGAGGAGAGCGAGGGGTAGACAGGCAGAGAGGTGTCAGGAAGGAATTCCAGAGCTTAGGGCATAGGTAACTGAAGGATTGGCCTCTAGCAGTAGAGTGATTATAATTAGGAATGTACAAGATGTATGGAGATACTCCTAAACTCTGGCACTCTACCTGTCTTATGCAAGTTGGTTTGCCCCTATGAGAAGGAAGCATGTGGAAGAATATTACATTCGGCGTGTGGAGAAGGGAGAAGGGCCCGACCTGCTGGAAGTTAAAAATGACACACAATGATGATGGGAGTGCGTCCTGACGTCAGCGCTCACTGTCGCAATATTTCGGTAGGTGGGCGCGTTATGAGGACGGAGGCGCGCCCGCCATCAATTAAACGGGCCAGTTAAGGCCCTTGAGGCACCAATTGTCTTTAATTTTACGCAGCCCGTGCGATTTTCAGGGCGTCGCATGGGTGCAACGTGTAGGCGGGTAGGCCACATTTTCAATAAACCTCATCCACGGGCCAGATAAGAAGGCTGAGTGGGCTCACTAATGCGAGTTGTTAGTACTTTAGATTATAACTTACTGCTGCTTGCTTGTGTGAACAGGACAGCTTCATTTTGCTTCAGAGCTGCTTTGACAGAAATAACAGGCCTCAGTTCAGGACTCCGGAGGGGTCATAACACTTGGGGTCTTCCAGGTATCAGACAGCCTTCCCTTACCCTGGGAATGGGGATTGTGGTCTCCACTGGAGGCACCCCCTCTGAGGAGGAAGAGAGGGGCAGAAGGGGGAGGAGGCCAGGTGTTCCTATTCAGCCTCCAAGGGAGCAACCTGTGGGAGGACAGACTCACGAACATGGGGCGCAGGGCCAACAGGAAGTCCAAGGCGGAAGAGATCACAGAAGATGCCATTATCCTGCTGCCAGGGTTCACAGGCGGCGATGCAGCCACCTCAATATGTCTGATGTGCATTGCCAATGGAGGCCCCCAGGTGCCGAGGCTCTTCAATGCTCTGGCCCAGCTGGATGGATGGCTGGTGGGCAATAAGGGCTATCCCCCAAAAGGTGGCTCATGATGCCTCTCCGCCATTCAAGAACAGAAGCCGAGCTGCGGTACAATAGGAGCCACGCCTCTACAAGGGCTGTAGTAGAGAATGATCGGTACTCTCAAGATGCACTTACGAAGCCTGGAGTGTTCAGGGGGCGCACTGCAATACCCCCCAGGTCTTGTGTCACTGATAGTGGTTGCATGCTGCCCTCTCCACAGTCCGACACTGGAAAGGGGGAACGCAGTGGAGGAAGATGTTGACGCAGCTGTTCTGGCAACAGGTAAAGAGTCCAGTAGTGAGTCCGAGGACGAGCACGCTCAGCAGATAGACACTAACCTGGGAACCTCCAGGGAGGCAGGGACACCCAGGAGGCTTTGATCCAATGCTCCTTCAGCTAGCCTACCAAATAAGAACCACCGCCACATGCCAGGACTGCCAGCTCCATGCTCGATACCTGACAGGAACATTTGCTTGGTGAACAACATGCGCAATGTGCCATTTTTTAAAGTTCGATGACAAACAAGTCACTCATAACATCATGGGTTACCCTTCGCCTGTAGAACTAACAAAGCACCCAGAGGCTTGTTGAACACAAACACATTTACTGGTGTGGTGCCTGGCATACATAAAACAAATTAAATGGAAAAGCGTTCTCCAACATACTTACTCATAACTAACTTAAAAGTGGGGGGAGAAAATATCACCAGTGATAAGTCCATGTTGTGTTTAAGGTGCTTTAAGTTTGCGTTTGCAGATGCTACGTCTAGATGCTCCCCCCTCGTTGGCGCTGGCATTGGAGACAGCCTGCTCATTCTGCTGTCCTGTTGGCTTTGATGACCTTGGCGGGCATCCTCCAGCCCATGGAGCCTGTGCTGGCCCCGCCTGCGTGTGGCCAGTTCCACATCTAGCATCTCCCCAGTTGCCGCAGCCTCATCGGATGCCACGGTCACTGGCTGAGGGGCGGAGGAGCTGCTGCCCTCATCTGAAGTGCCCTGAGAGGAGCCCGCAGAGACAAGAGGCAACTCGTGCACCATCAGGGCCTCCCTGCTCACCACTGATGGATGGACACCTAGCTGGGATACTGGGTGCCTCATCCATTTCCCACACTGACAGTGACCGCCTGAGGTTATTGCCGGTGTGAGGGCTTGCAGGTCCGAACGCATCCCGAAGAAGCCCTGATTGAGCTCCTGGAGGAGCCTCTCCATGAGAGCTGCCACTTTCTCCATGGAGAAGGCAGTGCACTCAGCCATGAGGGTCACTACATTGCTCATGCTCTGCATGGACTCCTCCACAATGGAGACCATGGCACGCTCATTCCCTCATGTATCTCCACCAGATCCTCCCATACACCCTGCTGGACTTGCAGCATCTGCTGCCTCAGGGACAACTCCAGAGGCAGATCATCAGCCACCCACTGAGCATGTTCCTGGTCCGCAGCAGTCCTCCAACTGAGGGTGCCCTGAGGGCTCCACCTGCACCTCAAGCGAGTGTGAAGTGTCCTCACCGCTGTGCACTGGGACACTAGCCGACAATCTAGTTCCCACCGAGGTGCTAGTATCTGTGCTGGTGCCTGCCTGGCTGAGAGGGTGTGACGCTGATGCATTTATATCATCTGTGTCCTCTGGAGTGAGGGGTGGGCCCTCAGGCTCCTGACCCCGATGGGTTTCTGGTGAGCCTGAAAGGAGGAGCAAGGACATGTCATTAGTTGAATTCGTTACACTGTTACTGCACATGCCAGGCACACAGATCAGGGTGCCCTTGTCTTTCTATTATCAATGGGGATTCCACATTCGAGGCTCACATCAATAAAAAGACAACAGTGGAATGGTTGCTCTGACAGACATTCTGACCTCAGTGCACTGCATTCTTACCTCCTTGTGGCACCCCAACCTCACTGCAGCCAGTTGACCTAGGTGCATGGTGCCTCTCCAGCTCCAGTGCCTCCTGCTCTTATCTGCTCAAGATTAGAAGGCGGAGTGGTCCTCCGCCAGTTTGCTGTGGGATGTGTTCTCCTGAAAAGGAGAGAGGAGCATTGATTAGTCCACCCTGTACCTGCATTGCCATTGCAGCCTGGTCAAACCCACATGAGGAAAACCTTGCAGGGCTCAGCCGATTCGTGACCCTGAAGCCGCAAGGCACTCATTCCAAGCAGCCAGGGCTCAATCCCTCACCCAGATGCTGCCTCATTGACATTTGCCACTCAGTCACACTCTAAGAACTCTGGGGTCCAGTGGAGGTGGGGGGGGGGAGCTCCTAACTGCTGTGCTAAGTGACCCATGCCAACACGGTACTCACCCTTCCTGATCGCAGGAGATCAATGAACTGTTTCTGGCACTGCACCCATGTACACCTTGCCCCATCATGGGAGTTCACCCTAGATGCTATCTCCTCCCAGGCATTTTTGGTGATGCAGGGAGGCCTCCTCCTCTTGTCCCTGGGGACAAGTATATCCCAGCGTGCTGCCACCTCCTCCAGGAGGGCAGCGAGACTCTCGTTGTTAAAACGCAGGGCCAAATACCCCGTCGACTTGCCCTCCCGCCTGTGTTCAGCACTGATGTTCTCCATGACTGCAGCCCTCCAAGTCAATGGCAGCCTTCACATGCCTGATGCAGGAGTTGCGTAGCAGGCTGGACAGGCCTTAATTAGCCTGCTTGCGTAAAATGGCTGTGCGGAGCCGATCGTGGGTGGCGGTCGGGTTCCTGACTGCCTGCACCTGCCAAGCCCACCCGACCAATGTAAAATCCTGGCCATGGCTCCAACTGTAAACACTCAATTTTGCACATTTTAATTTGGAAGCTTTTAATCTTGTTGATGATTTTTGACTGCAGAGATCGATCTGACAGAAATTCCCACGAAACCGAAGACAACAAATGCTCTGATTGAGGTGGATATGGAAATCTAGACTGCTCGTGAAAAAACGGATATGATACGGCATTTGTCCAGGCATAACTTGGGGGAAAATGAGCATCCTCTAATGCCACTAACTCAGTTGCTAGTACTCTAAGGCTTGAGCATATTATCAATACTGATATTCCAAAACTGATGTCCTTTAATTGGCCAGTTGGACATTAAAAGGTCCTTTGGCTCAAAGAAAAACAGAGATTCCATCATCAATCAATGTCGCCATAAGCCCAGGCTAATACTCTGGGAACACGGCCATTAGTGGAATTTAAATTCAATACTTGATTGTTGTAAAAGCCCATCTGATTTAGTAATGTCCTTTAGGAAAGGAAATCTGTCACCTTTATCTGGTCTGGTCTATGTGTGATCCCAGACTCAAGCAATGTGGTTGATTCTTAACTGCCCTCTGGAATGGTGTAGTAAGCCACTCAGTTTTTTTCAACAGAGTAGTACAGGCAGTAGTAGGAGGAACTCTAGGTTTCTCACTATACTTACAATTACAAGGTCCAGGGCTACTTGCTGAGGGATGCTTTCCTGCATCCTTCAGCAAGTAGTCCTGGACCTTGGAATGTGTCAGTTTGGAACATTCAGTTGTCCACAGCTCTTTGCACTGGAAGACCAGTAAGTTTTGGGTGGACTATAGTGTCTTCAGCAGTTGGTTCATCTCTGTGTGTATTGCAGGGGACAGCCTGTACAGCACAGAGAATTATGGAGCTGCTCGGGATGAACCTTGACAAAACCCTCTGCATCTTTCCCCAGTCCTGATTTGCAAAGGCATATTCCTAAAGGGGGTGGGCGATGGTCCTTTCCCCGCAGCAGCTGCCTCACGGTGTGCAGAGTCAGCGAGACTCCAGGCAGGCAAGAAGGATCTGATGGGAGGGCCTGTCTCACCACCAGCCAAGCCAAGTCTTGGTGCTTATTTTAAAGTTCTGGTGCTGAGACGTTCTGCCAAATGACTTTGACAGTCTACTCAGGGGAACTATCCGAGAGGATCCATCATCTTCTTTTACCACAGAATTGTCAAGTACATTATGTGCAGACCACTGCCTGATGGGCTTGTGGTCAAAGGTGTTTTCCTGCTTTTCCATGAGGGTCAGGTGCTGCAGCAATATCCAACTGATTAGAGCATTCCTTAACAATGTGGCCAGACCCATCCTTTGCAATGCTGGTGACAGACAGAAGCCAGAAGCTCAGCACTTAGAATGCAAAAAATGATGTGTCACTAAGTGTCTATGTGTCGCTTGATGCAACTGCATGTGAAGATGCCCATCAGGATATGGGTGATGTTGGGTATGTTTATCACCCTTTGCCTAGAGATTTGTATCTCATGTCCCTGTGGACACAGTCCATTTTTGACATCCAGACAAAGTGGAAGATGGCTCAGGTGACTGCTGCAGCAGGAGTAGGTTCCTTAAAACTTACCTCCAGTTAAGCTTTTGGTTATCTGACCTAATATCTCATGTGGCTGAGTGTCATATTTTATTTTCTAATGCTCCTGTGAAGTGCCTAGGGGTGTTTTATTACCAAGGTACTATATAAATACAAGCTGTTATGCTGCAGAATACATCCCAAGGTCAAAGCATTTCATTTCAGGCTGTGTGTGAATTGCAACTTTCCAGCTTTAATGATTTTATTTACCTCCTCTTTAGATTCCCAGTTTAAGTAACTGACAACTCGGTCCCAAGAGTAACTCTCAATGACAATTATGCCTCCAGCTTCCTCGTACATTCAATATTTAAAGCAAGGAGAAAACTACTTATGAAATTAATATATGCTTCCTTATCAAAGGATAACAGAACTATACATATCCTTTAGTATATTGGCCTAACCCCCAACACTTTTGCCCATGCACATGTTTCTTTCAGAAAGCAGCCAACATAATTATATTCTACATTTGCCTAAGATTCCATTAAAAAGGGAATAACACATTTTAATCGGGTTCTACTTCAGTCATACCAATGACAAAGCTGGAGTAGGAAATTCAGCATAACAGGGAATCAAACATGCATCTCATTGTTCTCTGTGACTAAGACTCTTTCAAAGGGTAAGTATAGTGTCCAGTATAGTACTGAGCCACACCAAGGGGGATAGTCACAGGTCCAATCTTCAGTCTATATTGAATTATTTGGTGTCAGCTGAGGCAGTGGTGTGCTTACCATTAGTGGTTTGAGGCTGGTGACTGCCGAGTAACTTCTGGCTGGAAAGCAGACCTTGCAGACACAGGAACCAATTCATCCAAACAATTCTTTGTAAGGTTTATTTCCTCAGACATAGGGGAATTACTTTTATTTAATGGCACATGGGGTAATTTTGCTTCCACTAGGTATATCGCTCCAAATAACTCAGTTGTAATGTCTGATGGGAGTTTTCTAATGTATTTGCTTGACTAAACTTGCATACAAAGGATGGCCACCTTGGTAAGTTGCTAGAGGACTGCCAGAATCAACTGAATAAATTCCCAGCACGAGCCAATACTTGAAGAGGAGAAATTGGGAGAGAAAAACAGTTTTCTCCTTCATGGTGTATGCATTACTTGGGATATGGCTCAAAAGTACATATCACTGATTGACTTACAGCTTTACCCATTATTGTACATGTAAATTCCATGTCAGGCATCCAGCAACTGATCTAGGAAAACAAAATACATTTAGCTTTGCCAAAAGTTTGATCAATGCATTTGGGTCGCTTCAATATTTCCTCAAGCAGTCATTAAATTACAATCCATAATTGGTGGCTTCGCTAATAAACTGAAGAAATGTTCCATAGCAAAATGACCCATTTACTGTTTATTGAAGTCATGTTCTTGGAGTGAAACAAACCCCACAAAGAAAGAAAGATTTGTATTCTTAAAGCAGTTTTGACAACCTCAAGACATCCCAAAATACTTTACAGTCAACCACATACCATTACTGTATTAATATAGGAAACATAACAGCCAATTTTCACACAGCAATTAAATTACCAGATTAATTGTTTTAGGTGTTAGTTGGGAGTTCAATGTTGGGTAGGATTGCTCTTTTTCCAATAGTGTCATGAGATCTTCTACATCCAGAGACGACAGACAGGGATTTTGTTTGATATCTCATCTAAAAGATGGCACCTCCAACAGTCCCCTCAATTCTACGCAGATAAAAATTTCAGCCTAGAATGTGTGCTCAATTCTCAAGAGTGGAGTTTGAACTTACAACCTTCTGCCTCAGAGACCAGTGTTAACACTGAGCTGGAACTGATGGCCGAATTACTGTCCTCAGTAATATTATTGTTCAGCAGGTCTGCCTACTCTTCTCCCAATTGAATGCCATAATGATAATCAAAATTAAATGAACAAAGGTTTTAAAAAGGGGCACAACAATAAACCAAATTATTAATAAAAGCAAAGGAAATTTATCAAGTTAAAATCATAGCATTTATTATATTTTTATCTAAGACTTCAATTTAAATAAATGAATAAATAAAACCATAATGATATATAGCAGGCATTACAGTGCTAACAAGAACTCTTAATCCCACTAGAACTGTGTCAGCAATGCACTTAGTTTTCTGCAGTGCTCACCCATCACAGAAGACATTAAGCATTCCACGTACTCCTCCTCCAAGGCACAGACAACACTGGAAGAGAGGAGGGCAGCCAAAATAACCACCCCACAGGCCACGTCCAACCTGGGACCGTAGGTAATCACCTTGATCAGACCCAGGAGCAAACCCACCAGGAACTCCTCCAACCAGCTCACTCCCTTCCACACCAGGCGGCCAAAGATCAGGAGGGTGTGACTGAGAGGCAGCAGCCAGAAACTAAGGAGGAACCCCTTCAAATGGTGAACCTACAACCTCTCATGCTCCATGTGTAGGTGAAACACAGACACATTCAGGTCACAGAAGACACAGGGAGCCTGGGAATCCCTGAACTGACTTAAAAATCAATTTGGCAGTTCTATTTGATTCAACAATCCTCATTCATACCAGGTTGAAGTTGATTCAATCAGTGCATCCTCTCAAATCTGATCCCAAAATGTGGAAGGTAACAGTACATCAGCAGCACAATAATACTTACAGTATTGTACATCTAGTTCCATCATGTAGAGCGACCAAAATACTAAGACACTTCACCTACACCTAGATATCACATTTTTCCTAATATCATGTGCTTGTATTACATTAAAAATTAAGTCCACAAAATACAGGCAGACACAATATTGACTTATCACCTTGGTGGGTTAGCAACCTTACTTTGAAATGGGTGCAGCTCCTTGTGTTCTCTCTTAGTTTATGGGAAATTCACACCTCTTTGGTGTATTACTGCCACCTACTGTATCGGAGGAAGAAGTGCAATGCAAATTTTTTTTTAAAAGCCTAACTTCTATGCACTAATCCCGTGAAATATAAAAAAAGACAAAGACCCTTTAGAAATATCTCAATACCCAAATCTAGCTGCTCAAACACATAGCCAGCCTATTACACTGTATACCCTTCCGATGTAAATTAGACTACACAGTTCCCCTTTCAGCTGCAAACTTAGTACAGTGTAATAAAATATGCTCCACCCAAAGCAGGTATCCATCCCCACCCTCCTGACACAAACCATCAACATGTTTCCCTATTAAATACAGAGACTTATTTAACCCACTGTGCCCAATACTAGTCCTACTCATAATCATCTCATCCCTTCTACACTTCCCAATGAATTTACTAGATAACTCCACATTGTTTTGAATCTGATGTAAATGTCTTCCTTTCTCCTCCATAATCCCCACTTCTGTTGCCATCATGCACAGTTTGTCCCTAGCACTTTGCGTTTTTTATTTACAGTCAGCATGGTCTCACTTTAACAGGCAAATGCCAATTTGATTACCCTATTAATTACCAATTACAAATCAATTATTCATCAAGCACTTACCAATCAATGGCACGTGCGGAAGTCACTTTGTGCACGACATTTTATTAACTGTATCCTGAAATACTCAGAAAAAAAATCTAATAAAACCTGCAAGTCATTCGATTTACAACTTTAATGAAATTAATTTAAACATGGTAATTTGTATTTTATGGCGGGGTTCAGAGATGGTATGGGCCCAAGATGTTTCATTAGATCTATAATATTGCGGTAAAATAGGAGTTGAGGCTGAACTACAAGGTACAATTTAACCAATCGTCTGCACAAACAGAATTTCCCAGGACAAATCAAGTTAGAGCGATGGTTGAATGATGGGACTTAAATGGATTCGATAATGTCCTTCAGCGAAGTTCCTTGAGAACTGATGGACTTCCTAGATCAGGTTCCAAAAATAAAATGTTCTGTCAGGTTTTTTTTTTGCTACATGCCAGGCTGGGAGTCGCTTTTTGTAGGTCATTCGTATCATTTGCTGTGCAAACCCTTGTGTCCATTCCTAATTTCTGACACACTGAAGCATTCTTGTGTTTTGTCAGTGGCTATTTTAAGTTGGAAGCTTGTCGCGTCACAAATTGCACGACCCTAAGGTCCCGAAGAGAAAGGATTTAAATTGGCCTCTTCTGGGGTTGGTGGGGTGAAAACGCCAAGTGATCCGATCACTGTAGGGCAGCCCTTGATGCAGTGTTAGGTAAGGCGAATCCATCTTATTTCTAAATCAATTTTTCAGGACCAATTCTAATTGGGTTTAGAGGACTTTTACCTGTAATATTTCGAACATATCTATCGGCGGATGTTTTCGTTGTAGTGTTTTCATTCATACTATTTTCACTTGCGGTATTTTACTCGCTATCTAAAAGTAAACTAGTGCAAGGAGAAAAACACTGTTAACAAGGTTTGTAGTCATTGTGATTAACACCTCCTTTAAAGTAGAACGCGAAGCATGGTAACGGAGTCCACCCATTGTCAATGTCCCAAGCCGCCCTAAAGAAAATTGAATAAAGTAGTGAATTTAATTGGGGAAGACTGGTTTAGTGTCTAAGGGGGAAAAAAAATAACCAGGATCCCTCTCCACACTCCCCCATCCACAATACAGCAATGCCTACTGGGTGTAATTGTGTGTGAATATCAAGTAGAACAGATTCCAATGCTGCTGTGATGCCTTTCACAGTTGGGCAGCTTCCCAACAGTCACCACTGATGCGCGTGGATGAATAATGGCAATATGTGTGAAATTCTAAATGTACTCGGAACTGCAGCTCAGGGAGTGCTTCGGGGTGGGGTGAGAGAAAATTATTTTAAAGAAACAGTGAGGAATTGTCTTTTTAGAATACCGGTAAGTGTTCTGACCATGACTACGATGACCGGTGCATGGGGTGGGGGAACGGGACAAACCACGAGTGTTTCCTTCTGTTTTTTAGATTGTGAACTTGTTGGTGCCCTGGCATTTCCTTGAGTTCTGGCTGAGCCGCCAGCACAAAATGGGCAAGTCCGCATCACGAGTTGCCAGTGAGTTCAAGCGGAAGGTGTAAAGTTGTGCCAGTCAGTGAAGATGCTCAGCACAGCATCTTTACTAAGTGCAGCCGAAGTCCTGACGGAAAGGGGTTTCTTCAAGCCGTTGTACTGTATGCGTTTAATGATCAAAAATCCTGATTATTACCGGCATCTTCTATTCAGTAGTGTATTTAAGCCATTTCCAATCGGGAATAGCGCTGTGTGTGTGTGGTAGGGTGAGGGGGTGCTTGGTGTGTGTATATATGTGTGTGTGTGTGTGTGTGTGTGTATATATGTGTGTGTGATTTTTCCCGGTGTCTTTAACTATATAGAGTTCTGTTGCCTATATTTTCCAAGAGGTGTAAGCTCATCTTCATTATTGTCAGCTGTAGCTGATAATTTTCTGTGTTGCTGGATTAGCCAAGCAGCCAACATCTTATAATGTTCAAGTACAGCTTCTGCTTTGTTTCTTTTAAAATTGATAATTAGGGAACAAAACAACTCAAAGTGACTTTAATCGGCATTTTCTTTGGAGTGTGGAATTGATTAATCATGTGTGCTCTGCCCAAAGGCAGGTCCTCGGCCCAATGTCAACTGATGCTTCATCCTGAACTGTTTTCCTGGCTGTTCAATGAACGTTTGGTGAGAACAGCACTGCTAACACCATTACAACACTTGGGCATCACCTAGGCATCTTTGTTTAGGCTACGCTGCAATTTTTGGAACCTTTAAAGACAAGACGTGGAGGCAGGTCCCAGTCAATTTACGCAGAATGGGAATTGAACTTGTTGGCGTTGTGGACTCTCTCGCTTGCCATCTAGCCATCTGAGCTGATTGGCTCCTGTCATGAAAATATGATTTTCATAATATTGTAAAGGCAGGTTAGTAATGGGGTTTGGATTAGTTTCTATGTGTGGGTTTTAATTGAATTACAGACAGCTGGTCTGGGTGCTTTGATGTAAAAGAAGGGAAACTAGGTTTGAAATGCTAAATAGGTTGAAGCTTTAGAATTTGAGGTGTGAAGAACATTTGCATTTTTAGCTAAACCAGAGTAGTGAATTTCAAAGACTGTCACATCTAAGCCAAACAATGCGTTTATTTTTCCCAAAGATTACTGATGAGTACTATGAAAGATTTATTATGGAAAAAGTAAAGTTGCAAAGATATATTGGAACAATGGGATTTACATTAAAAAGGGAGGAATGTGTATAAAGAAGATGAGATTTTGCGCAAGGAAGAAGACATTCTAAGTTGCAACAAGTGTAAAAAGCCTCCAGTCTCTATGTACCAAGCTGCTGTCTCCAGGAACTGAAGCTAAGAATCCATTTTAAATCTCCCTGTCCAGAGGTATTGTGTGCTTTGCCTGGGTCTGTTGAAATCTGTGTTGTTTTACTGTTGCCTTAATAGATGTGTAACTGGGAGCTGGATTAATTAGGGGATTTAGGAGTTATCAGAGTAGTGGTTTGTAGACCTATGTATGTGCTTAAAATCATTCCTTTGACTCATGTTTTGTTTTTAAAAAAAAAACCTCTGAAAGACTCTGACTTATTACTGCTGAATTCAAGACAAGCATCTCGAAATAAAAACACATTGCAAAGGAGCTGTAGCAGCTGTTTCAAGTTTCCCTCTAGGATTTGTGCAGCTCAGCATTTGCCATCTGCTGTGCCACAATAGCCCCTGTGCAGTGTCCAGTACATTTGTGCTAACTTTTCTTTTACATGGGTAGTAGTTTCAAACAGAGGACAGCAATGAAAACATCAATAAATCTGTTCGATTTGGTCAAGGTTGTAATTTATCAACCATAGACTGTGGGGGAATATTGTCAGAGCAGTTTGTATGTCTTCCTTTTTGTCAGAAATGTTCAAATCTGTTACAAGGAGAGCCAAGGTTAAATAGTGAAGTCATTAAAGCTCCAAGATAGTGAAAAGTTGGGAAAATATTTATATGTATTCACATTCTTTTTCTATCACAGCAAGATTTCTCATTGAAAATTTACCATTCCATCATTGAAATTTATTTTCCCTTACCTCTGCTAGCTTCCATTATGATTGATAATTTATATTTTGAATGTTTTTGAAAGGGAAGGAGGGGTGGAGGAAAAAAAATCTAATATTCATCACACAACAACAACAACTTGCATTTTTAGAGCATCTTTTTAATATAGTAAACAGTCACATGGAGCAATAGTTTTAATTAAAGAAATATATTGGAGCTTCCTTGGTGGTTTAGGGCATAAAAGGCATCACTTTATGTAATAGCCAAACAAACTAGATGGATAATTGTCAGGAACAGGAACCAAATGTCCAAGAGCACACATGGATGTCAAATAAGAGGATAGGACTGTGATGCACATCAGGGCCAAGTAGCCTGCCAACAACCATTGGCTAGGCATAGGGAAAATCACATCCTGGGTGAGATAGGCAAGGCTGCAGGGGAGTGCAGAACTGTACCCCATCAAGAGTTAGTGCCTCCTTTTTGGGTAATCACTCTGATGTTATCTGGAATGGATCATGCACTGGGTGCACCAAATCTCAGTAAATGGTTTTCAGTGACATGCTAAATACTCTTGTTAATATCGCAATGCATTGTTGCATCTGTGCTTCAAGGGAATCAGCAAAAAAAATTGCCTGAAAACAAAAGTGACCCTTCCACTATAAACAGATAACATTGATATTCAAGGAATTTCTCTGGATCATAGGATAAATCACCTGAACTTCGATCTTGTGCCTTGTTACCTGTAATGCTTTAATTAAATTAGTCCTGTAATCATTCCTTTTTATTCTGTATAAGTATAGCATGTATTAAATCATCCCTACACAAAACAGACTTTTAGTAGAGAATAAACGAGTGATAGAAATTTTTGGTTTTATAAAATTGGTAAACATTGACTATTTTAGTGTATAAAAAGGAATACTAACTACTGAGCATTCTGCTAACAAAATAACACATTTAAAAGTCACACTTTCCTTTTCATTTTTTTAAATGTAAAAAGGGCTTGTATTTATATAGTCCTTTTTCATGACCGCCAAATAACCTCAATGTGCTTTGTAACCAATGAAGTACTTTTGAAATGTAGGCCGGAATTTTCTGTACCCACTGGCGTTGTCCGTGTTCAGTGGTGTGAACGGACAATATGGCATGAAGGCCAAAAATCAGTTTTGGGATGTCATGAAACCAGTTTGCAATTGTCTGCGCCAACCACTGATGGCGGACTATGTTCCTCACCATCGGATCTCAGGAACCTCATTATAATATATCAGCATATCATTATAAAGTCAGCCTGCTGGACTCACCACATCCCCACCCGCTGGATCGTCCGTCCACGTTGGTGGGAAAGCATGCCGATATGTTTCACAACAGTATATATAAGGCCTGCACTTTGTTCAGGGCATCAAGGTTTGTTTGCCTACTTTGCTTTGGTCAGCACTCACAGTCATCAGTGCCAGGCTTCACAGACGACACCACATCACTCTTAGGGGGCTCACGGGTAGGTCTCTACCTACCAGATCCATCATATGTGGGTGGCTTTTCAATGGCCGCAGGGCAAGGTCTTGCTATGGGAAGGGGGAGAAGTGGCCTCAGGCAAGGGGAGAAGCTGCAGGATGAGAGCTGTACTGGGGAAGGAGGGTATCCCAGGGTGTGTGGGAGCACAAGTTGATCAGTTGGTGACAGCTGAGGAGGCAGTCTCCAGAAGAGATAAGGCCAGATGGACAAGAGAGAATGGGTGGTGTCCCTTTTGAGCTGGCAGTGAGTGAGGTGCCAGTGAATGTGTGATGGGCTTGAATGTGAGAGTTGTGATGAGATGGTTCCTGTACCCTGGCTGCAAGGGTGAGATCATTCATCCTCTATCTGCATTTGATGGCCAACCTCTTCTGTGCAACATTGGCACTGATCACCACTGCCATCGCCTACAAAGCCAGAGTGGTAGAGCAGGGGTAGAGACATCACAGCAGGCCTCCACAGTTCGGACTGCATTCTCCTTGCCTTTTATGGCCTTGTCGTCTTTGCTGCAGTCTTGGGCTGAAAGCACAGAGGATGGCTATACTTTAAATGTGCTGCCTGGTGTGATAAAGCGGCGAGGTGAGGGCATGACTGGTGAATCAGAGCCTGCCCACCATGGAAACGGTGTGTATCCTGGGAATACATAATTAATGTGGTGTGTTTGGGATGATATGGTGTGAAAACCCACCATCATGGCTGGTGAGTAAAACGTTTTACCCACCCGCTACCGTACTTAGTGCAAATCTTGGATGATTCCACCTGTAGTCACTCCTATAATATAAGAAATGTGGTAATTGGTTTGCATACACCAAGCTCCCACAAACAGCAATGTGACAATGACCAGGTAAGCTGTTTCTGGTGATGTTGATTGAGGGATACGTATTTTTAATTCATTCACGGGGTGTGGACCTTGTTGGCTGGGCCTGAATTTGTTGCCCATCCCCAGTTGCCCTTGAGGATGGTGGTGGTGAGCTGCTGCCTTGAACCGCTGCAGTCCATTTAGTAAAGGTAAACACACAGTGCTGTTAGGAAAGGGATTCCAGTATTTTGACCCAGCGACAGTGAAGGGACAACGATTATATTTTCAAGTCAGGATGGTGAGTGACTTGGAGCCAAACATCCAAGTAGTGGAATTCCCATATATCCGCTGCCCTTGTCCTTCTAGATGGTAGTGGTCGTGGGTTTGGAAGGTGCTGTCGAAGGAGCATTGGTGAATTCCTGCAGTGCATCTTGCAGATGGTACACACTGCTGCTAATATGTGTCGATGGTGGAGGGAGTGAATGGCCCCACGTCCATAAACAATCAAGCGGGCTGCTTTGACGTGGGTGGGGTCAAGCTTCTTGAGTGTTTTGGGAGCTGTACTCATCCAGGCAAGTGGGGAGCATTCCATCACACTCCTGACTTATGCCTTGTAGATGGTGGACAGGCTTTGGGGTGTCAGGAGGTGAGTTACTCGTCACACGATTCCTAGCCCCTGACCTGCTCTGGTAGCCACACACTAGTCCAGTTCAATTTCTGGTCAATGTTAACCCCCAGGATGTTGATAGTGGGGGATTCAGTGATGGTAATGCCATTGAATATCAAGGGGCAATGGTTAAATTCTCTTTTGTTGGAGATGGTCATTGCCTGACACTTGTGTGGCATAAATGTTACTTGTCAGCCTAAGCCTGGATATTGTCCAGGTCTTGCTGCATTTGGACGTGGACTGCTTCATGATCTGAGCTGTCACGAATGGTGGTGATCATTGTGCAATCATCAGCAAACATCCTCACTTCTAAAACAAAAACAGAATTACCTGGAAAAACTCAGCAGGTCTGGCAGCATCGGCGGAGAAGAAAAGAGTTGACGTTTCGAGTCCTCATGACCCTTCGACAAAACTTGAGTTCGAGTCCAGGAAAGAGCTGAAATATAAGCTGGTTTAAGGTGTGTGTGTGGGGGGCGGAGAGATAGAGAGACAGAGAGGTGGAGGGGGTTGGTGTGGTTGTAGGGACAAACAAGCAGTGATAGAAGCAGATCATCAAAAGATGTCAACGACAATAGTACAATAGAACACATAGGTGTTAAAGTTAAAGTTGGTGATATTATCTAAACGAATGTGCTAATTAAGAATGGATGGTAGGGCACTCAAGGTATAGCTCTAGTGGGTTTTTTTTTAATAATGGAAATAGGTGGGAAAAGGAAAATCTTTATAATTTATTGGAAAAAAAAAGAGAGAAGGGGGAAACAGAAAGGGGGTGGGGATGGGGGAGGGAGCTCACGACCTAAAGTTGTTGAATTCAATATTCAGTCTGGAAGGATTCAACAACTTTAGGTATTGAATTATTGAATTCAACAACTTTAGGTATTGAATTATTGAATTCAACAACTTTAGGTCGTGAGCTCCCTCCCCCATCCCCACCCCCTTTCTGTTTCCCCCTTCTCTCTTTTTTTTTCCAATAAATTATAAAGATTTTCCTTTTCCCACCTATTTCCATTATTAAAAAAAAACCCACTAGAGCTATACCTTGAGTGCCCTACCATCCATTCTTAATTAGCACATTCGTTTAGATAATATCACCAACTTTAACTTTAACACCTATGTGTTCTATTGTACTATTGTCGTTGACATCTTTTGATGATCTGCTTCTATCACTGCTTGTTTGTCCCTACAACCACACCAACCCCCTCCACCTCTCTGTCTCTCTATCTCTCCGCCCCCCACACACACACCTTAAACCAGCTTATATTTCAGCTCTTTCCTGGACTCGAACTCAAGTTTTGTCGAAGGGTCATGAGGACTCGAAACGTCAACTCTTTTCTTCTCCGCCGATGCTGCCAGACCTGCTGAGTTTTTCCAGGTAATTCTGTTTTTGTTTTGGATTTCCAGCATCCGCAGTTTTTTTGTTTTTATCCTCACTTCTAACCTTTATGGAAGGAAGGTCATTGATGAGGCAGCTAAAAATGGTTGGGCTGAGGACATTACCCTGAGGAACTTCTGCAGTGATGTCCTGGAGCTGAGATGATTGACCTCCAACAACCACAACCATCTTCCTTTTATGCTAGGCATGACTCCAACCAGCAGAGCGTTTTCCCCCGATTCCTATTGACTCCCGTTTTGCTAGGGTTCCTTGATGCCACACTCGGTCAAATGCTGCCTTGATGTCAAGGGCAGTCACTCTCTCTTCACCTTGGGAGTTCAGCTCTTTTTTGTCCATATTTGAACCAAGGCTGTAAAGAGGTCAGGACCTGAGTGATGCCCTGTTTGGGTTCCACCAGGGTCAGTAAGCAGGTTATGTTAAGCAAGTGCCACTTGATAGCACTGTCGATGACCTCTTCCATGCTTTACTCATGATCGAGGATAGATTGATGGGGTGGTAATTGGCCAGGTTGGATTTGTCCTGCTTTTTGTGTACAGGACATACCTGGGCAATTTTCCACATAGCCAGATAGATGCCAGTGTTGTACTGGAACAGCTTGGCTAGGGGCGTGGCAAGTTCTGGAGCACGAGTCTTCAGTACTATTGCCAGAATATTGTCAGGGCCCAAAGCCTTTGCAGTATCCAGTGCCTTCAGCTGTTTCTTGATATCTCGTGGAGTGAATCGAGCTGGCTGAATACTGGCATCTGTGATGCTGGGGACCTCCAGAGGAGGCCAAGATGGATCATCCACTCAGCACTTCTGGCTGAAGATTATAGAAAGTGCTTCAGTCTTATCTTTTGCACTGATATGCGGGGTTTCTCCATCATTGAGGATGGGGATATTTGTCAAACCACCTCCTCCCAGTGAGATGTTTAATTGTCCACCACCAGTCACGACTGGATGTGGCAGGACTGCAGGGCTTAGATCTGATCCGTTGTTTAAGGGATCGTTTAGCTCTGTCTATCACCTTGCTGCTTATGCTGTTTGGCTCGCAAGCAGTCCTGTGTTATTGCTTCACCAGATTGACAATGTGCCTGGTGCTGTTCTTGGCATGCCCTCTTGCACTCTTCATTGAACCAGGATTGATCCCATGGTTTGATGGTAATGAAGTGGGGGATATGCCTGGCCATGAGGCTACAGATTGAGTTCAAGTACAATTCTGCTGCTGATGGTGCACATGGATGTCCAGTCTCAAATTGCTAGATCTGTTCTCAATCTATCCTATTTAGCATGGTGGTAGTGCCACAACATGATGAAGGGTATCCTCAACGTGGAGGTGGGACTTTGTCTCTGCAATGACTTGTGCGGTGATCACTCCTACCGATACTGTCATCTGCGCAGGCAGGTTGGTGAGGAGGTGGTCAAGTATGTTGTTCCCTTACCACCTGCCACAGACCCAGGCTAGCAGCTATGTCATTTAGGGCTTATCAATAGTGGTGCTACCGAGACACTCTTGGTGGTGGACATTGAAGTCCCTCACCCAGAGTACAGTCTGTGCCCTTGCCACCCTCAGTGCTTCCTCCAAGTGATGCTCAACATGGAGAAGCACTGATTCATCAGCTGAGGGGGTGCGGTACGTGGTAATCAACGTGAGGTTTCCTTGCCAATGTTTGACCTGATGCCATGATGCTTCATGGGGTACAGAGTCAATGTTAAGGACTCCCAGGGCAACTCCTTCCCGACTGTATACCACTGTGCTGCCACCTCTGCTGGTGATGATGATGTCTGGGGCATTATCTGTAAGATATGATTCCATGAGGATGACTATATCAGGTTGATACTTGACTAGGCTGTGAAACAGCTCTCCCAATTTTGGCACTAGCCCCAAGACTTTGCAGGGTTGACAGGTCTGAGTTTGCCATTGTAATTTCTGGTGCCCAGGTTGATGCCAAGTGGTCTGTCCATTTTTCTTTAGACTTGCACTAGCACTCCCTCAGTACTGCACAAGTCTCAGCTTTGATTTTTGTGCCCAACCCCTGGAGATGGACTCGGAACAGGAACTTTGTAATTTAAAGGCAAGTGTGCTATCAATTGAACTACAACTGACACTGCCACATAATAAAAACACATTCTTCATTTTCAAGAAGAATGTCGCTCCTAATGTTTGTAGTGGAGTTCCCCAAGGGTCGGTATAGATCTTGGTGTGCAGGTGACAATTATAAAGTTTGCAGGCTATGTGAAACTTGGGAGAATTGTAAACTGTGAGAAGGGCAGTGTAGAACTTCAAAAGGACATTGACACATTGGTGGAGTGGGCAGATAGGTGGCAGATGAAGTTCAATGTGGAGAAGTGTGAAGTGAAGCACTTTGTTACAAAGAATATGGAGAGACAGTATAAAATAAAGGATACTATTCTAAAAGGATATGCAGGAGCAGAGACCTGGGAGTAAATGTACATAAGTCATTAAAGGTGGTAGGACAGGTAAATACAGTTGTTTCTAAAGCATACAGAATTCTAGGCTTCATTAATAGGGGCATAGAGTACAAGAGCAGGGATGAACTTATCTAAGACTCTGGTTAGACCTCAGCTGGAGTATTGTGTACAGTTCTGGGCACCACACAATAGGAAGGATGTGAATGCATTGGAGGGAGTGCAGAAGAGGTTTATAAGAATGGTTCCAGGGATGAGCCACTTCAGTTATGAGGAAAGATTGGAGAAGTTGGGACTGTTTTCCCTGGAGAGGAGAAGGCTGAGAGGAGACTTGATAGAAGTTACCAAAATCATGAGGGTCTGGACAGTATAAATGGGAAGAAACTGTTCCCACTCGTAAATGGATCGAGAACCAGTTTTAAGATGTTTTGCAAAAGAAGCAAATGAAAGGTGAGGAAAAAAAACAAGTAGTTAGAGTTTTGGAATGCACTGCCTGGAAGTGTGGTGGGGGCAGGTTCAATTGAGGCATTCAAGAGAACATTGGATGATTGTTTCTATTTAGATAATGTATAGGGTTACGGGAAAAAGACAGGAGATTGGCACTAAGTTAAGATGCTCCGAGAACTGGTGCAGACAATGGGCCGAATAGCCACCTCCTACACTGTAACGATTCTGTGATATTTCTCTTTTTAATACCACAATGGAGTCCTTTTATATGCAGAAGTTTTATATTTTTGTAAATATCTGAGCTCACGATGTCTAAAATCTATGTAAAAATGCTGTTGCCCTTATCATCTCCAACCAACAACATACAGCTAAAAGATGTTAAAAACCTGAGGCTCATGATCTATATTCCTATTTATATATTTAGCAATGTTTATTATTCAGAGAAAGTTCTAGGATTCTCTAGTGCCTGCCAGCATTTTGAAGTCTGTACTTTGCACCTTGAATAAATTAAGAACTGCAGACATGTAGACCTGATATTTTTGTTACACAGCCAAATGGAAACTTAGTTTTGGCCACAAGCATTAAAATGCCTCAGTTAAATTTGAGAAGGCCAGAGTATAAATAGGGTGTATTCCTGTAGTGTAGGAGAAGGAGTATTTAAAATGAGGGAATAACTTGCACTGTCAACATTGCGTTTTACTATCCTCTATAAGCTACACATGTCACTTTAAAAATGGTTTTACCATCGAAATTTAGATTTTCTTCATCAAGTAGAAGTTTTTATTTTACTTTTGTTTAAACAGGATCCTGTTGTTTACCAACCTGTTTGAGGTGTAAGGTTTGAAATTAAGTTAGTCAAGGTTCCCATTTGTAATATTCAGAAATATATTCCCCATCTTTACTGAAAAGTGCACATATCATGACAGCACATGATTAATCCTAGCTGGGATGCTCCCTTGGCCAAGAAGACTTGCTGCTTCAGCTTACACATAAGCACCAAGCCCACTGGATGATGTGGTTCAGGGCTATTAGTGCCTGTGGAGCCACAGGTGAGTATAATTCCTACTGATTCCGATCCTCTGCCGATTTGTGTTCTTGAATCAGCCATTAACAGGCATGTTGGAATGGTCTGAGGTGACTTGTCCTCCAACTTTCTAGTCCTGAAGAGAAACGTTTTAGCCCCTGATGTACTTTTTTATAATGTATAATCTGAATTTGGAAAGATTGATATCAAGCCTCCACCATCCCCCTTCCCAACTGCATGCAGATCTCACATTTTCATACTGTGCTGTGCGTCCACACTCTGATAGACCAAGTCATATAATGGACATCCATGCCTCTGGGCATATGAGATTCCAGGATCTTGGCTAAACCAGCCTTTCTTCAGTTGGCATGTAAGAGTGTCAGCAGAGGATATTATAATGAACTGATTCCACTTGCACATTTTTGAAAATTTGAAGAACATTGGCTACAGATGCTGAGCTAACTAT
Organism: Carcharodon carcharias; assembly: GCF_017639515.1. Taxonomy (NCBI): domain Eukaryota; kingdom Metazoa; phylum Chordata; class Chondrichthyes; order Lamniformes; family Lamnidae; genus Carcharodon; species Carcharodon carcharias. The sequence continues at coordinate 20,666,040 of NC_054476.1, forward strand.
TTGTATTGTATGTACTTGCAGTGTGTTACACTGAATTAGCTCAATTTTGATTGTTTTAGTAGCTGACTGCAAGACCCACAAATGTTGTGTTGTCCAACAGCAAATGCAACAAGTTCTGATGCAAAAGTCCGAAGGAACTCTATTATAGAAGAACCTTCAAACATGCATGTCTTGTCACTGGTGTGCTGACACGTTGTGTCTTCCAGTGAGAACACCACTATACTGTTCTAACCAAGCTTATGCTGTATACTTCCTTGTAGCTGCCTTGGCTCAGTGGTCGCAGTCTTCGCTCAGAATGTTGTTTTGATCCAAGTCCTGTTTAAGAGACTTGGGCACTCAGTCTAGGTTGACAGTCCAGTGCACTGAGGGAGTTGTTGGAGATACTGTATTTTGACTGAGATATAACCAAGCCCCAATTTAACCTCTCAGTTGGATGTAAAAGATCTCATCCCATTCCTCAACCGCCATTACGTTAATGTTTGCCAGATGTTGTGCGCAATTTGGGTGCTACATTTCTTGCGTTATGACAGTGACTACATTTAAATGATCTCATTAGTTGTAAAGCACCTTGGTACACCCTGAGTTTGTGAAAGTCATTGTAAGGTTTTTTTTCAAATCTTGTGTTATAAGAATAACTGAAACTGATCTGGGAGACTGTCGCTGACGGCTGTGACCACTGAAGGCTGACTGACTGACTGTCTGGAAGGGCATTGGAAGAGGCGAGCAGAAATGAAAATCTCAGCTGGCCAAAAAGAGGGTCCAGAAAAAATGGAGGCCAGTGAACCGTGCACTTTCTCGGCCCACTGTCTCCCTCTGCAGCAAATGTGGCCGGGGTTACCATGCCAGAGTGGGGCTCCTGCGCCATGCCGGGTGATGCTTAACAGAGTTGATCATCCACCGTGCAAACCGTCATTAAGGGACAGAAGGCTACCACCAAACTAGTTAAGTCAAAGCTCGGCTGTGAAAGATTGCTTTCCTCCTTGGTTCACTGACAGTTGCTGTCCTGAAAATTAACCTAATTGTTCAGTTAGATATAAACCAAGGTAACATTTGCACAAACATTCAGATTAGTAACAGGATAATATATACATATGATGCAGCTCCACCATCCTGCTGATACCTTTCACCTTATCTAAAATCTACAATCTGATATCTGTAGTGCAAGCAAAAACATTTTTAAAAACATCAGCTCTTATACACACAACTTTAATCTGTGTTTTTCATGAAAATGTCTAGAGGCCACAGGCAAATAACAATTTTTCAGGCAAAGTACAAGTTTAAAAATTAGTAAGCAGTTTATCCAATTTTTTTTTGGAAAATGGCAGCTATGCATCCACGCCCCTTGGAATGGTAGCTTACAGTCATTGGTGTTAACCCTGTCTGATTGGTAGCATTCTTGCCTCTGAGTCAGAAGGAAATGGTTTCAAATCCCACCCCAGGAACATAAACCAAAAATCCAGACATTTTTCGATGTCCATGCCTATATATTTTATTCCACCGAGTGTAGCCCTATTCTCTTTGTTCTCCCCCATTGGTGGCAGAGGACTTAACTATCTGGATTATATTCCCTTGAATCCTTAACCCAAACTTCTCAATCTCTTCACCTCCCTTTCAAAAAAATCTTTGAAAAACTCATCTCTCTGTCCATGTTTTTACTCACCTCTCCTTTCCTGGCTCAATGACTTTTTTTTTTCATTGTATCAATCTTGAAGTGCTTTGAGACATTAAAGTGCTATTTAAACCTAAATTGTAATTGTAGTACAGAGATATGGGCATATGGAAATACAAAAATTATCCATACAAGTAATCTAGAGACCTGGGTTATGCGAGCAGAGGAGATGGGCTAGTTTTTTTTCCTAACAAAACGAGAGTGGCAGAGACTGTAGAAGAAGCATATGTTTCAGAACATTATGAAATGCTTAGCCTTGTTCACAGAACTTTACAGCAGTGAAGGAGGCCCTTGGGCTTGCCATGCCTGTACTGGTTCTGTCAAGTGCTATCCAATTAGTTCTGCTCCTCCTGCACAGTAAAAGTTTTTGTCTTCGAATGCAGTATATATGCAATTCCATTTTGAAAGTTGCTATTGAATCAGCTCCACCATCCTTTCAGACAGTATTCTTCGCAATGTAAAAGAAATTCTCCTCCCCTTTTTCCTGGCTCTCCTTGCCAACTATCTTTAAATCTGTGCCTTATTGTTGCTGACCCTCCTGCCAGCAGAAACCGTTTCTCCTATCTACTTTATTAAAACCCCTCATAATTTTGAATACTCTTTATTAAATCTCCCCATGTAACTGAACTCTGTCATCCCTGCTACCATTCTAGTAAATCTTTTCTACACCCTCTCTAAAACTTGTCACACCTTAGGGAGGAAGGCACGATATTTAGCCACATTGAGACCATATTTCAAATAGTGTGCATTGCACTGGTTACTGTACCTCCTATTCAAAAAGACATCACTACATTTAAATATGGGTCTGAATAATTCTGGACTCGACCACTTGCCACAGACAGGCCATGGTAGTATCAAAATTCTTTCTTCTTCCTATTTTCTATTTATTTGTCGTCTTAAAGAGTAAAAATGTATGTAAATGGGACTGAAGGGCAATTGTAGAGTATCTAAATCTGATGATGCCACTGCCTAGAGGAGTGAAGACCTCCACATGAGGCGCTCCTGAAGGTGTAAGTACTTCCAGCAATGAAGGTGAGCCAGTCAAGTAGCATTGGATGGTAGAGGGAACTGTTTTATTCCAGCGATGACTGGACTGTCAATCTAGTACTTGTGGTTTCTTCCCTCCACTGTTCTTTGTGGGGTTTTCTCATGACTGAGGAAAATCCTCATCAAGAAATTTTGGAAAGGTGCAACTGGAAATTGAAAGCTAGCACATTTTCATTTCTTGCTAGTGTCCGGTGCTTTGCATTCTGGCCTACCCTATAAACAAGCAGAAGTGGCTCTGCATTACCAGGTGGAGTATGCATTTCCTGTGTGCTAATATTTACCAGCTATCTGTAACGATTCCAGAACAAATGGACAGTTCCCTTTTTTTTTGTGGAAAGTTGTACCATTGGCCTGTGAAAATTTTCATTTTCCATGACATCATTTATGAAAAAGACATGGAAAATTAAGTGGGACACCTATCATAAACTAAATTGAAGCTTCATATTTTTCATTTTCACAGGAGCTGCCACATTAATATTTTGTGTGTCTAACATATCTGCAGAATAGATGTAATGATGCCTTCATGCTGAGGGAGCCTGTTTCAATTGAATCTTAAATTGGTTTTTACATTGTGCACAATTATTTTAAGTAATTTAAAATTAATGGGATTAAGAATGAAAGCAGGATAAATCAGATGGAATAGTGCTGTGACAAATTGAAGGTAAAAATGAAGCCAACTGCCAGTAGGTGCTCTTGAACTAAACAAAAACTGTACAGCACAATCTTGCATTATGGAAATAGTGACTCATTTTGTAATGTGGCAACATAGCAACAGCTATAGTGAAACCTTTTGAAGCAGTGTGTGTTTAGGAAAAATCATCATTAGCACTGTCACTGGGGCTTCTAACCCATCTATTCCGGGATCCTTATCAAGGTATTCCAGACATTTCCCTTTCTTCATTACTGATACTGCACCAGAATCAGCCATGATGACACAGCTAATCTATCCAGCCTGACAGTCAATGGTATCTTATCACTGCCTGTGAGATATTGATTCTTGTCTCGCTGAAATAGAGCAGCAGCTGGCATTAGACAATGAAAATAAACGCTCCCTGCAGGTTCCTAGGGTTTTCCAAGTAATTCAATAAAATCAATTGTACAAATGTCAAGATTTGTATCATGTAGCAAGATTATACAGTAACTGCAATCAATATGTGAATATTTTTGAAGTAACCCTCTAAAATTTTCAGTTTTGTAACAAATTCATTTAAATTAGGAAGAGTATGGAATGAGCTTTGCTTGTTTATTTGGATATGTATTCTATATTTTTGTGATGCAATAAAAATGGGTCACTGCACCATTGTTGATCAAATCTGAAAAGTGGAACTGTAGGGCAGCCTATGTAATTATAAGGGCAACAAGCATTACTGATTGGAAGTGACATTACAAAGAATATTTGGATTTTATTTGAACTGCTGGCACTTCTCTAAACAACATTGGTGTTTTTGTGATTTACTGTACAGTAGTAGTAGTATATATTTGATAAAATAAATCAAATGCAGGATTTAAAGGAAGTCTCTAACAAAAAAAAATGCAATGTTTCGTATTTTCTTAGGACATTTAATCCTGTTTTAAAGGGGTCATAAATGTTGTTATTGTTGTCCATTTGAGAAGTCTTGCATGTTTATCAGAAACCTTTTATTTTCTAATTTGTTAAAGGCTTTACATTCTTAGATTCATTTCTTAAGGGGAATTTATGCATGTCGATAAAGATATCTATATAAAATCTTCATGAACAGTATTGTTTACTGATCATGTTTCAATGGAGAGAAATCCAAGGCAGATTGTAAAACATCTTTTGGTTTATTTCTGGAAGTACTAATCTCTTGCTCTCTTGAGCAAATGGTGTCATTTGTCCGCCACTGTTAATGGAGGCACCTTTGTGCCAAGCAACCATGAGAATTCCAATAAAAGACCATAATGGGAAACAGACTCGAGCTGTCATTCCGAGTCCGAGGATAATGGTAGGCTGATAATAGATTATGGTACAGTATCTGTTTGACAGTGACATTTTGTGGCATTCAAGGATCAGGACCACAAAAATAGAGAAGAGAATGGGGAAAAGATATTCTTAACACTGGCTTTTAAATTGTGGCAGTATGTAAAGTCTTAAACTCCATTTCTCAAAATTGTTTAGGGAACTGAAATGCATTAGAAGTGGCCACAGGAGGTTTGTACTGAGATTTGCTGTTAATATTCTGAAGTAACATCTGCTACAAGCCAATTGAAATAAATTTCTATTTGTAGATGAGAGACCTAAACATTTTTATTACTATGCTGTTTTGCATGATATAAAACACATTGCTGCTGGGATTTAAATCCAGTAATTACATATTATTAGAAGAACACAGGAAAAGCCAAATTGCAATTGGTAGGTCACAGTGAGCAGGAACATTTTTTTTGATAACTAGTGAATCTCCCATGGCAGTGCTCACAAATCAGAAAATATTGGGCTTTGAGGACAAGAGTAATGCAGTGTGTATTATTCTGCTGCTAAGATGCAAGTGCATGCAATTTGGCCCATCCTTTAAAATCACTAAGTCTGATATGGTAAATAGATACAATGATTGAAACATAATTGTTTATTTGTAGATTGGCAGCTGCTTGTAAATCACCAGACCCTCCAACTGAGTCTTTTTATTTTGAACAAAATTTTTTTAAAAATCTTGATTTGCATCAGCAACTGGGTGTGACATTCTGGTAAACACAAAACATGTGCAAATATATCTCAATCAGCTGCATTTGAATCAATCCTTCAATGAGGTTTGAAGTGCCACACATCAAAAAAAATAGTTAAAAGGGTTACATAATTAATTTTTCTTTAAGCCTAGAAATATAGAATCTACAGCACAGATGAGGCCATTCAGCCCAAAGGATTTTGCCAATTTTTATTCTTCACACAAACCTCCTCCCTCTCCATTTCACCCTATCAGAAATTCTTTCTGTTCATTCTCCCTAGTGTTTATCCACATCCCCCTTAAATTCAGCTATGTTGTTCGCTTCAATGAACCTCCGCAGTCTCTGAGCAGAAAAGTTTCTCACCCTCGTTTTCCAAAGCCCTCTGTGCCTTCAGCCCTCCCTATATCTGCAGCCTCCACCCACCCTACAAAACTTCAAAATCTTAGCAGTCCAATTCTAGCCTAACCCTGATTTTTAATCACTCCACCATTGGGGGGGATGTGCTTGTTGTTTTCTAGGCATTAAACTCTCAAATTCCCTTGCTCAGTCGCTTTAGTTTCATCCCTCTCCTTCAAACCTATCTCTTTGCTCATGCCCAAAAGTTTGGACTTTTGCCTTATGTGCCTTAGCGTCGTCAAATTTTACTTGATACTCCTGCGAACTGCCTTGTATGTTTTACTCTGTTAAAAGTACCATGTAAATGTGTGCTGCTGTGTTTTTTGTTTCAACCAAACTTATGGCAGGAAATCTTATGGATGTTCCACCCCAGATTCTTCTGGTGACTATGGAAGCTTTTGAGTCCTGTCCTCTCCTGAAATTGATAGGCTTTCTACATGGGTGTGAATGATATTGATGAATAAATTGCACTAATGTCTTGTGATTATTTGTCGATTCCAGTTTGTTTTCTAGACTTTGGATCATTTATTTTCTGAGGAGATGCCGCAGTGGGGTGGTGGAGCCAAGTGCGCTGCTTGTGAGAAGATTGTCTACCATGCTGAGGAGATACAGTGCAACAGCAGAAGTTTCCACAAAACCTGCTTCATTTGCAGTAAGCCTGCTTTTATCAGGTCCCCACTATAAGCTTTCAGAAAAGATCAGGTCCAACAAGTGCTTGGCAGCAGGATTTTTACCCCCACCTTCCATTTTGCAAAATTCCCTTTGTGTGATCAGCTCATTGATTTCCAGAGATTTCAGTCCCATTGTTGCTCCTAAACATCAATTGCTGATTTCAGATTTACCCCACCAGACTGTCAATAACAGGAAACTCATTACTTAGCAGCATTTTCAATTATTTTGTATTTTACTGTTTGGCCGCATAACTACCCATCTACACTCATTTAAAGGATACTCTTATTTGGTTAGGGCTGGCTAAATTGTTATAATCTAAAATCGGAATTGTATATTTCACCAGCAGTGAGTGCTATCTAATTTTATGGAGAATACCAAGAATTGTAGATCAAAGTTTCTTTTTGGTTTTCTTCCTGTGCAAAATCTGTGTTCCAATCAACACTGCCAGTTTTCGTAAGTACATATTTGAACTGCTAGAGATCTCTGTTTTTATTACGAACAAGGCTGTCAATAAATAGGCATACTGAGAGAACATTTGGTTGGGGGAGTTGAGGGGGCAGGGGCTGGTGGTAATTGTTGCAGGGAGGTTGTAAACTTTTTAAGCAAAGGACACCAGTTAAATGATGTGCCTGTTTCTGTTCAGGCTTTCTTTGTCTTTTTATGTTCCCTGATATGATACCTGGGAATCAGCTTGTGAAAAATAGCTAAATAAGTGAAATTGCGATGCTCCGTTACAAACGAGGATGTGTTTCCAGAGATGCAGCAGCCGAAGAATTATATCTAACCTACTGCATATCCATTTCGAGCCTTTTCTGAAATGTATCTGGAATTGGCTTCACGTCTATACCAAGCCACGACTGAATCTGCCTCCATCAAACTCTCAGGCAGTGCATCCCAGATCCTGGCCATTTGCTGCATTTTTTTCCTCAGGTCACTGCTTCTTTTCCAATCACCTTAAATCAATGTCCTCTGGTTCTCGATCCTTCCACCAATGGGAACAGTTTCTCCCTATCTATTCTGCCCAGGTGCCTCATGTTTTGGAACACATCCATCAAATCTCTTCTTAAACTTCTCTTCTCCAAGGAGAAGAGCCCCAGCTTCTCATTCCTATGTATGTAACTGAAGTTTCTCATCCCTGGAACTATTCTCTTCTTTTCTGTACCCTTAAATCTTCTTGTCCTTTTAAAGTGTGGTGCCCAGAACTGGATATGATACTCCAGTTGAGGCCAACTTAACTTGCTTTTGCACTCTGTGCCCCTCTTTGTAAAGCCCAGAATTCTGTATGCTTTCTCAACCTGCCTTGCCATTGTCAATAGTTTCTGCACATTTAGCACCAGATGCCTCTGCTCCCTTTATTTTTTATTGCTTTCCTACCAAAATCACTTTACACTTCTCTGCATTAAGTTTCAATTGCAACTACTGTGTCCACCCATTCCATCAGCCTGTCCATGTCCTGTTGAAGTCTATCATTATCCTCATCACTGTTCACTTGATTGTGCCTTGTATACCCATATCTAGTATTATATTTTCTTTCTTTGCAAACCAGTGTTTTTTCAATACAGACATGCTTTTGAGTGTTTGATCTTTTAAAATAGATTCATCAGCAACCATCAACCTCTGCTTTTGTTGTTTTTTTGTTGTTTTTCAGTGATCTGTAGAAAAGCCCTAGACAGCACTACAGTTGCTGCACATGAAGCTGAAATCTACTGCAAGGCTTGCTATGGCAAGAAGTATGGACCAAAGGGTTATGGCTATGGTCAAGGTGCTGGAACCCTTAGCTCCGAGACCCTAGAAAATCCGGGCACCCATCAAGTGGAGTAAGTGTTTGTTTAATTAATAGAACATGTTTATGAAGAATGAATTAGTTCATTTTGGTAAGAAAAACAGGGAGAGGCAGTATAAAACCAAGGGTACAATTCTAAAGGGAGTGCAGGAGCAGAGGGACTAGTTCTTGATGCTCTCTTGAGTGGGAACAGTTTCTCACTATTTACATTGTCCATACCCCTCAGGATCTTGAATACCTCTAAGTCTCCTTTCAGTCTTCTTTTCTCCAAGGAAAACAGTCCCAACCTCTCAAATCTGTCCTCATAGCTACAGTTCTTTATCCTTGGAATCATTTTTGTGAATCTCCTCTGTACTTGTTCCAATTATTTCACATCCTTCCTCAAGACTGGCACCCAGAACTGGATGTAGCACTCCAGATGAGGCCTAACTAGTGTCTTTATACAAATACAACATGACCTCCTTACTCTTGTACTCAATGCCCTCATTAATAAAGCCTAAGATACCAAATGTTTTAACTGCTCTCAACATGCCCTGCCATCTATAATGACTTATGTACATATACACCAAAGTCCCTCTATTCCTGCACCTCCTTTAGAGTTTCTCCCTTTATTTTATACTGTCTCTCTGTATTCTTCCTGCCAAAATGAATCATCTCACACTTCTTTGCATTGAACTTCATCTGCCACCTGTCTGCCCAATCCACCAACATGTCTATGTCCTTTTGAAGTTCAAGACTATCCCCATCACAGTTGACAACGTTTCCAATCTTCATATTGTCTGCAAATTTTGAAATCATACCCTGTGGTGCATTGCAGCTGAGCTCGGGGCTATCATGGTTGGTCGTTGCCATGTGTTATTTTTATGCAAAGGTTACGGACATGGTTCAGGAATGGGACTCCTAACTGATTTTATTTTTCTCTCACTGCCTAACCCAGACCAACTGTATCTTTTTTTTAAAATTTGTTCTTGGGATGCAAGGTCAACACTTATTGCCCATGAGAAGGGGGTGGTGGACCACTTTCTTGAATTGCTGCAGTCAATTTAATTTTCTGTAACAGTTTGATGCAACTTTTAGAACATTTCGGGGGGCAGTTAAGGTTCAGCCACATTGCTGCACATCTGGAGTCACACATGTAGGTCAGACTGGGTTAGAAGAGTTATTGAGCAGCAGTGTATAATTTGTGAAACAAATATTTGGTGGTGTGAAGGTATGTTGATAAAACGTAATTGCAATACCAAATAGAACAGTCCCAAATCTAATTTCTGGTTTGTGGTGAGGCACCTGATCTTAGCCGAGGTTTTAATAGGGGCACTACAATTGGCTGCCTTGACCTTGCAAGATTTTGATACTAATTTTTAGGGTTCTTTGGCCTGAATATTTCAAATGACAGGGTCTTGCACTTCCTGCCCAAGATCTAAGCCCATGGATTTTCGGGCTTCCCTCACGATGAGTCCTCCTGTGAGGCTGGGTGGGAAATGGCCCTTAAGTGGCCAATAATTTGCCACCTAAGGGCCTCAGTTGGGGCAAGGGTAGCTTTCCATTAGAGGCCTTGCCTATCCCAGTGTAAAATCGCTGAGGGTTCAGGGTGGGCAGGAACCTGGAGGGAATCCGTCCCCTCAATTTCATGCTTGCATCACGTGCACCCCCTCCCCCTCCAGCTACCCACTGCCTTAAAACCTGCTGGTGGGGGAAGTGTAAAATTCTGGCCTACGTTGGTCTGAAGTAACATTAGTGGATTTTATCTTGATCACTTTTTAAACGGTTCAGTTTGAATTTCTGCTAGTGGGACCATTTACAGTTTAGGCAACTGTTTGCCAGGAACAGGCATTAATGGATTTTATTACATTAAAGGTACCAAAATATCGGGGTTCAAGGAATTGCTTTTAATTACACTGTGCAGTTGAGGGCTTCTTTGTCGGCTTTAAAGAAATAAACATAAGGTTTTGACTCAGCAGCTTGAACTTAGATCTTGTTTAAAGATAAGGTGCCATACTGTAGCTTGGATTTTCTGGCCCTGTCACGGCAGGACCTGTTGCAAGAGATTCGGTGGCCCAGCCAAAAATCCATTGACTTTCGGCAGGACTGGATGATTCCAGTGGTGGGCGGGGTCAGAAAATCCCACCCAATGAAATGGCTGTGAAATTACACCCTATGTGTTTGATTAGGTTTTGGTTTACTAAATGCCTTAAGTGATTAACCATATCTGTAGGGCAGAACATCTGTATTGGAGGAAAACCTTTCCTTCCTGATGTTATGGTAGGTAGGAAGTGTTATTAAAATTTGCTCTTAAGGCTTTAGTATCTGTGGGACTTGGATTAAAATATGTTGATGTGAATGTTTACAATAGGTTGTGTTATTGATAAGAGGATGTGACATTGTGTAATTGACCTGTATGTACTAGGATGTCATTTGCTCACAATGGAATGTACCTCCAGGGGCCCAGGGATAAGGGATGGACATTTGTCTTCAGTCTATATGACCCTAGTTATGGAGATGGGGTGACCATCACCCTCAAATCAATGAAAGAGGGTAATTTGGACCACTCCCAAATAAGGATGAGAAGTAGGGATAAAAGTTGGAAAATCAAAGCCTTTGTTGGCACTGTTTTACCATGGCTACCGTGGTGTGATTCTTCTGTGATACTGAAAAGACAGACAATTTTAATCCACTCTCTGCCACTGCAGATGAGATCAGCATAGATCAGACTAAGATGATTTTCCCAACTCTGCCATCAGGGAAAGCTTAGCCATGTATTTGTTAATAGTTACTAAGTTTTGAAAGCGGTTTACTCTTTGGGAAACCGGTAACTTTTTTTTTGAGGAGCTAGAGCATCATTTTAATTGTGTAATGCATTTAATCTATTTATAACACTTGGAGATGTGCAAATATTGAAAATTGGAATGTATCTTTTAATTTGCCTAAGTAGCCAAGCCATACCTACTGACTGATCTTCAGCCATAAGAAGCCTGAGCTTAGCTGTTTAGTATCTCCAATTCATTATACCTATCACACTTGCTTCATACTTTGACAAAATGTCACTTTTATTTAATCTACCTCTCATTTTCTTTTCTTCTAAGGACTAAATCTCATCATTCTGTAAACCCCAGCTCCTCCAAATTTGCTCATAAGTTTGGTGGTGCAGAAAAGTGCCCACGATGCAGCCACTCTGTGTATGCAGCCGAGAAGGTGATTGGAGGAGGAAAGGTATGAAAATATAGCAATAAGAAATTCTTTCAGTGGTCGAACAGGAAGAAGGCGGCTAAGCAAGAGGTGAGAAGAGTACAAATGGGTTAAGAATGAGCATAAGTTAGCTAGCATACTCGATGATTGCTTCATTCAAGTGTCTGCAAAGGATGTCTTATAAACATTTCTCCTGACTATCAATAATCCAAACAGCATTTAATGACTTCAACATTAAGGGGGCAGTCCAAAACGGACTAAAGTGATCAAAACAGAAGTATCTACATAGTGGTCTTTATTCGCAAGCTCTAAAAGAGTCGAGATCAAATTTGTGAGGGATTATTCCAGTGATGAAAGAGACCTGCACAATCACAGACCCATGACATTTAGATCAGTGGTGACTTAAATATAACGAAACTAGTTTATTAGGAATAAACTTGCAAATTACCTTTTAAGACACACAGGGAAATGTGGTTTCAGAAGAAGAGCCTACTGGGGAGTTTTGCCAACATTTATCCCTCCACCAACATCACTGAAACCTGGTCATCCATCTCATTGCTGTTTGTGTGTACAAACGGTTTACCAATGTTTCCATTCATTACAACGTCCTAAATTGGCTGTTAAGCATTTTGGGAAGTCTTGAAGTTGTGAAAGGTGCTATAAGTTCGTTCTTTCTGCACCTGACTAAATTCCTTGACTTTGAGGTTGGGGGAGGGAGACAAAAAATGATATTCCAAGTAGAATGGAAAACATTCGGATGGACATGGTCTGCCTTGACTTCCAGAGTGCTTGACAAGTTCCATAACAAAGACTATTAGCTAAGCTTAAAGCAGTACGAATTTGGGATGCAATTTGAGAATACATTGGTATTGTGGGGGGGGGGGGGGGGGGGGGGGGGGGGGGGGGGGGGGGGGGGGGGGGGGGGTGGGGGTGCAGCAAAATGGCCAAGCAGCAAGAAATATGTTGGGGTGGAGTAAATTTTGTGCCATACTCCAGGGATCAGTATTGGGACCCTGACTCTTTCTAATTTACATGAATAACCTGGATTCAGAACTTCAGTACCAGCTGGCCACATTCACAGACTGTACCAAATTAGGAGATGTACTTGGTACTGAGGGAGTGGGATTCTGGTTAGCTCTTTCAGGGAGTCAGCACAGGTGTGATGGGTTGAATGGCCTCTTTCTGTGCTGCAATTCTACCAACCCAGGGGGGTACAAAACTGCTCTTGATGGTTCTCCTGTTGGTGAAGCAGCTCCATGTTGTACAGTGAGGATAAGGAATTCACTGACTTGAGGGGAACAAACAGGATTGTGACAAAAAGTACGTGGCTACACAAGCTTGCCTCGTCCCTGCTTTTGGCAGATTTTTTTTTGTACGGTACATAGAACAGAATTTTTAGCTCAGCGGGCAGGAGCGTGCCCGACCTACTCAAGCATTAAATGTGTATTGACGTCAGCCGAGTGTGCCAATGTCAATGTGACCTCTCTCGGTATTTCACTAGGTGGGCGTGTGATAGAGATGGAGGCGCCCCCACTATTAAGTGGCCAGTCAAGTCCTTGAGACACTAATTGTGTCTGACTTTATGTAGCCTATGCGATTTTTAGGCAATCGCACAGGCAAAATGGGCAGGCGGGCAGGCCACAATTTGCAAAACCTCATCCACAGGTGGGATAAGAGAGGTCAGTGGCCTTGTCAAAGCAATTAGTGAGGAGTGCAGATGTACTTGGTACTGAGGGAGTGGTGGTTGCTTCTGTGAACAGGACAGCTTCATTTCGTTTCAGAGCTGAATTTAGAAGCTTCAGTTCAGAACTCGGTGTTGTTTTCCAGGCCCCTGGAGCATTCACACCACCTGGGGCCTTCCAAGTATCAGACAGCCTTCCCTTACCCTGGTAATGGGGATTGTGGTCTCCGCTGGAGGCACCTCCTCTGAAGAGCAAGAGGGCCAGAAGGGAGAGGAGGCCAGGTGTCCCTATTCCGCTTCCAGAGGAGCGACCTGTTGGAGAGGTGCAGGCACAAGGGGCGCAGGGTCAAAATGAAGTCCAAGACTGAAGGGGCCGCAGAAGACATCAATATCCTGCTACCAGGGTTTACAGATGGCGATGTAGCTACCTCATGTCTGAGGTGCAATGCCAAAGGAGGCTCCATCTCTCGAGGGAGACAGTGAGCTCCATCTGTCAGAGGATTGGCCCTGAGATCAGCTCCGACTGTGTAGGTGGAAACCCCATGCCAGTGGCCCTGAAGGTCACAGTGGCCCTCGACTTCTATGACTCCAGCTCTTTCCAGGGGTCAGTGGGGGAATCTTTGAAGTGTCCCAATCAGCTGTTGGCAGTTGCATCAAACTGGTGACAGACGGTCTGTTTAGGTGTGCATTGACTTTCATTTATTATATACAGACCAGGCCAGCCAAGCTGAGCGATCCAGAGGCTTTGTGGTGATTGTTGGGTTTCCCCGTTCAGGGTGCAATCAACTGCACACGTGGCCACCAAGGTGCCAGCGGGTAAGCCGCAACAGGAAGGGCTCCCACTCCATGAACGTGCAGATAGTGTGTGACCACAGGATGCTGATTCTGCAAGTATGTGCAAGGTACCCTGGCAGCTCCCATGACGCTTGCATCCTGAGACACTCGCAGGAGCCGACGTTCTTGAGTTTTCCAGGCTGACTGGATGGATGGCTGCTGGGTGACTAGGGTTATCCCCTCAAAAGGTGGCTCATGACGCCTCCCTGCCATCCAAGAACAGAGGCAGAGTTCAACAGGAGTCATGCCTCCACAAGGGTGGTGGTAGTTCCGATGCCTGGACCATTCAGGGGGCACTGCAATACTCTCGCCCATTCTTCCCCCCTGCCCCACCCCAGATCGTATGTCACTGATGGTGGTTGCATGCTGCACTCTCAACAATCTCGCAGTGGAAGGGGGGGGTACACAGTGGAGGAAGATCTTGACACAGCTGCACAGGCAGCAGATGAGTCCAGTAGTGAGTCTGAGGACAAGCACGGTAAGGAGAATGATGAGGGCATAGCTGCTGACCTGGGTATCCTCCAGGGAGTTGGGGACACCTGAGATGCTTTGTTTGAATGCTCCTTCAGCTAGACTACCAAATGAGAACCATCACCACATGCCAGCGCTGCAGGCTCCATACTCGATCCCTGACAGGACCAAGTTCTTTGGTGAACAACCTACACTATGTGCCATTGCAAAAAAAAAAATTCAGGAGACACACAGCTATCCTAATATCATGGCCTACCCTGCACCTACAGAACAAATGATGCATACAGAGGCCAGTTGCACAAAATAACATCTCATTTACTTGTGAATATGAAGCATTGCAGAAACTAACATGAACTGGTGTCTTCCATCACACGTTTTTTTTTTAAAAAATGGGGGAATCAAATATCACCCGTGATAAGGCTATGTTGTGCTTAAGGTCCCTTAAGTTTGCTTGCGTGTGCTATGTCCAGGTGCTCCCCCTTCACTGGCAGTGGCATTGGAGACAGCCTGCTCACTCTGCTGTCTTGTTGGCCTTGATGACCTTGGTGGTCATCCTCTGGCCCATGGAGCCTGTGCTGGCCTCGCCAGGGAGGGAGTGGCCACTGCCACAGCTGGCATCTCCCCAGTTGCTGCAGCATCATCAGATGCCATGGTCACTGGCAGAGGGGCGAAGGAGCTGCTGCCATCATCCAGAGCACCCTGAAAGGAGCCCACAGATGACGGGCAGCTTGTGTGCCAACTTTGGGTTGCTTTAGACTTCCCTGCTCACCATTGATGGATGGGCACCTAGCTGGGATACTGGGTGCCCAATCCATCTCACACACGGACACTAATCAGCTGAGATTATTGCTGGTGTGAGGGCTTGCAGGTCCGAGCACATCCCCAGGAACCCTTGCTTGAGTCCCTGGAGGAGCATCTTCATGAGAGTCGCCACTCTCCATGGAGGAGGCTGTGCGCTTGGCCAAGAGGGTCAACACAGTGCTCTGCAGGGACTCCTCCACAATGAACACCATGGCACGCATTCCCTCATGTATCTCCACCAGATTCTCCTGCACACCCTTTGGATATCCAGCATCTGCTGCCTCGGATGACTCCAGAGGCATATCAACTGAGCATTGTCCTGGTCCCCAGCAGTCCTCCGACTGACGACACTCTTTGCTCACGCCTGCACCTCTAAGCGAGTGTGAAGTGACCTCACCACTGTGCAACAATAGACTAGACGGTGATGTTATTCCCATTGAGGTGCTGGTATCTGCGCTAGTGCATGCTTGACAGGGTGTAATGCAGGTGCGTGGTGAGCATGGTGGTCCGCGGGTCAGGGGTGGGCCTTCAGGCTCCTCACAACTAGGGGTTGCTGGTGAGCCTAAAAGGGAAAAGAAGGACATGTCATTCGACTGTCAGTCTGCATGCCTGGCACCCTGATGAGACAGAGATATGCATCGTTGGGGCCTCGTCTTTTGATTATCAATGGGGACTCCAGGTTTGAGGCTTACATCACTATTGAGACTACACTGGAATGGTTGCAAAAAACCGATGTTCTGACCTCAGTGCACCTCACTCTTACCTTCCTCTGGCGCCACAACCTCAAGCTGCCACTTGACTGAGGTGCATGGTGCCTCTCCAGCTCATATCACGTGAGGATGTGGGGGGGTCCCCTGCCAATCCGCCACCTCTCAGCATTACTATTGGATGTTTTCTGCTGAAAGGACAGAGGAGCATTGATTAGTCCACTCTCTACCCGCAGCGCCATTGCAACCTGGCCAACCCCAGCCGAGGAACAGCTCACAGGGCTCGGCCAATGGAGCTACAAGGCACTCAGCCCAGCAGCCAGGGCTTACTCCCTTGGCCAGATCCTGCCTCATTGACATTTGCCACTCGCACTCTAATTCTGCCCATGGATTTTCTTGCATTTTTAAAGTGGTTTAAATAGCTCTTACCAACGTGCAGGTAGAGTACCTCAAATCCAGCTACCTGAAAACTGGACATTTTTTCTTGCCATGTTCCAGTGAACCTTTATCACATACGCACAGGGTTGCAAGGGGTTGAGACAGTTGAACTCGCCCAGGAAGAACAATAGACTTGCAGAATCCAATGAGGTAGAATACTTAGCTACGTGTTGCACTTGGGTTGCCCCTATTCGGTGTATCTTATTGAGTTTTGATGTCATTAAAGCCATCCAAATAGAAGTCCATGGGCTTAAAATCAAACATTGAACTTTATTCTTAAAAGTCTTTAAGTTCCATGGACAAGGTAAAAACTATTTAAACTACTTTAAAAATGCAAGAAAATCCATGGGCAGAATTAGAGTGCGAGTGGCAAATGTCAAAGAGGCAGGATCTGGCCAAGGCATGGATTGCTGCCTTGCAGCTGGCCCAAGTCAAATTAAAGAATTGTTAAAGAATACCATGTGATCTTCCGTGAATAAAATACAAATAGTTTTCAGTTACAACTGGAGTATTTTAACATCATTCCAGTTTGATCATTTCTCATTTTTTTTTGAACTGGGTACGCTGATGTAGGGAAGTGGGGAGGCATGAAAGAGTTATTAAATCCAATTCATGAGAAATGAACTAATACCCCACAGCAACGTGGCCATTAACATAAAATGCTTTACAGTCATACCAGTTGCTTTTCTGCATCCCCTATTCGCTAAATTAAGGCTTTCCAATTTTTGTATTTTTCTGAAATCTGGCACAGACTCGGTCCCAAGGTTGCCAGGTTTGAGGCACCCGACCTGTACAACATGTTTATATATTGTTATTTTAAAAGTGTGTCTTTATGCTTGGTTTTAGATCCATAGCTAAAATAAAACACATTAGAAACCATTAAGTGAGGGTAACCAGGAAACAAAGATTTTGTTTACTCCAGCTTCGACTCTGTGTACTATGATTCGACTCCTGCCATAAAAGCACAGCATTCCTTTTGTTCATTCCTGTGTTTACTCATCACCCTAACTGGAATATAAAGACTTCCCACCCTGACTCAGTGGGTATACATAGTGTTCTATGATTTATTGAGCAAGCTGGCCACCTGTCATGATAACTGATCCAAGCCAGGGACCATTGCTGAGGAAAATCTATCCCATGGGGAAAATCCTATCATTAGCAATCCCTGCTAGAACTTTCCCTGTGTGTGTCTGTATACACTGGTTAAGGATTAGTCTCTGTTGTGACCACTACAGTGCTAACTAATGCTTTGAGAGAAATTCACCCATGCATGGGGGAAGCCATGCTGGATGGAATGAAGGGTTTTGTAGCCCAGTCTCCAATCCCCACTGGGAGAGCAATGTCTAAGCTCACATTATGAATTGTTACTTGAGGTATGTCCTGGAGGGGTGTTCATGCCAGTGGAGCCACAGCCCAACATGAGGGAAGTCATAGATTGTGCTTGGAGAGGTAGAGAAAATTGGTAAAGAAGAAGCTAAAAATGGGGTGTTAGGACTTCCAAGACCTGATTTAGTCCTGTCAATTGTATAGATTTCTGTCAATAATACATTTGAAACCCTTCTGGAAATATCCAAGTGAAATTGTTGTTCATGATATATACACATACTCACTAAATTTAAGTTAGTTAATTAGTTAATTTGACTTGATGAAGCCTGTGTTACAAATCCAACTGTCAGCCTCCAGAATCCACTCACAGGGCACATTAAATGAAAATCTGCTCTGTGCACATCCAATGTTCTTTGGCAAATTATTCTATGCTGAGCCTCACAGTTCTTGGGGCAGAGGGTTACATTTTTCCTAGTGCAGATTCCAGCTGCCAGAAGGAAAACAATTCTGTTTTGCCAGAAGGTGTTTTAATTAGAATTTGGGAAAATAAATAATTTAAGAGTAGCCTTTCCTAATACTCCCCATATTTGAAGGGGGAAAGATTAGTGGTTTATATTTATATATGAACCAAAAAAAAAAGGAATTGTACACACAGGAAAGTGGAGGATTTGTGCAACGTGAAGACATACTTGAATGCTCAAGGAATGAAAACCAGTTACGTGACAGAAGTAGCAGAAAGTGTAATAGTTTTACAGTGGTGGCACATTCCCCTCAGCTCCCAGATCTCAAGAAATGCTTTGTTCCTTATCTCATGTTAAAGTGCCACCACTGATAAGTGACTATGAAAAGTGATTGTTTGTTGGGTGGTTGGAGCACTTGGCCTACTCTCCCTCAGCTTTAATAGTGCTGAAAGCAATTTTGTGGTAACCGAACATGTGTTCCTATCATGTGCATCTTCATTGGTCTGGTGTTACAAGATCCACTGTGCAAAGTTCAGTAAGGATTTGGCAGGAAGAGAGCCAGGTTGTATTGTGGGAGCACTTTGAATGAAATATACTTCTATGTTTTGTCAGCCCTGGCTCAGCGGATAGCACTCTTGCCTCTTAGTCAGAAGGTTCTGGGTTCAAGTCCCACTCCACCATCCAAGTGTAAAAATTAAAAACAAAAACAGAATTACCTGGAAAAACTCAGCAGGTCTGGCAGCATCGGCGGAGAAGAAAAGAGTTGACGTTTCGAGTCCTCATGACCCTTCGACAGAACTTGCGTTCGAGTCCAAGAAACAGTTGAAATATAAGCTGGTTTAAGGTGTGTGTGTGTGGGGCGGAGAGATAGAGAGACAGAGAGGTGGAGGGGGGGTGGTGGTGTGGTTGTAGGGACAAACAAGCAGTGATAGAAGCAGATCATCAAAAGATGTCAACGACAATAGTACAATAGAACACATAGGTGTTAAAGTTGGTGATATTATCTAAACGAATGTGCTAATTAAGAATGGATGGTAGGGCACTCAAGGTATAGCTCTAGTGGGGTTTTTTTTTATATAATGGAAATAGGTGGGAAAAGGAATTCTCCTCCCTCCCAGAAACATGATAGGGTCCCCCTTGTCCTCACTTATCACCCCACCAGCCTCCGCATTCAAAGGATCATCCTCCGCCATTTCCACCAACTCCAGCATGATGCCACCACCAAACACATCTTCCCTTCACCCCCCTTATCGGCATTCCGTAGGGATCGCTCCCTCCGGGACACCCTAGTCCACTCCTCCATCACCCCCTACTCCTCAACCCCCTCCTATGGCACCACCCCATGCCCACGCAAAAGATGCAACACCTGCCCCTTCACTTCCTCTCTCCTCACTGTCCCAAACACTCCTTTCAAGTGAAGCAGCATTTCACTTGCATTTCCCCCAACTTAGTCTACTGCATTCGTTGCTCCCAATGTGGTCTCCTCTACATTGGAGAGACCAAACGTAAGCTGGGCGACCGCTTTGCAGAACACCTGCGGTCTGTCCGCAAGAATGACCCAAACCTCCCTGTCGCTTGCCATTTTAACACTCCACCCTGCTCTCTTGCCCACATGTCTGTCCTTGGCTTGCTGCATTGTTCCAGTGAAGCCCAACGCAAACTGGAGGAACAACACCTCATTTTCCGACTAGGGACTTTACAGCCTTCCGGACTGAATATTGAATTCAACAACTTTAGGTCGTGAGCTCCCTCCCCCATCCCCCTCCCTTTCTGTTTCCCCCTTCCCTTTTTTTTTCTTCCAATAAATTATAAAGATTTTCCTTTTCCCACCTATTTCCATTATATATAAACCCCCCCCCCCCCACTAGAGCTATACCTTGAGTGCCCTACCATCCATTCTTAATTAGCACATTCGTTTAGATAATATCACCAACTTTAACTTTAACACCTATGTGTTCTATTGTACTATTGTCGTTGACATCTTTTGATGATCTGCTTCTATCACTACTTGTTTGTCCTTACAACCACACCCCCCCCACCCCCCCACCTCTCTGTCTCTCTATCTCTCCGCCCCCCACACACACACCTTAAACCAGCTTATATTTCAACTCTTTCTTGGACTCGAACTCAAGTTCTGTCGAAGGGTCATGAGGACTCGAAACGTCAACTCTTTTCTTCTC
The DNA here is from genome assembly GCF_017639515.1 of Carcharodon carcharias. Classification (NCBI taxonomy): domain Eukaryota; kingdom Metazoa; phylum Chordata; class Chondrichthyes; order Lamniformes; family Lamnidae; genus Carcharodon; species Carcharodon carcharias. Next base: position 20,686,368 of record NC_054476.1, read on the forward strand.
CGTCGATGCTGCCAGACCTGCTGAGTTTTTCCAGGTAATTCTGTTTTTGTTTTGGATTTCCAGCATCCGCAGTTTTTTTGTTTTTATCTGTGTAAAAATTAACACGCTTCAGTGCTGCAGCACTGTCTGAGCCTTTCAGGTGAGATGTATAAACTGAGACGGTGTACCCTCTCGGGTGGGTGTAAAAGATCCCATGGCACTATTTCAAAGACAAGCAGGGGAGTTACTCCTGGTGTCCTGGCCAATATTTATCCCTTCAACATCACAGGAACAGATTATCTGATCATTGCTGTTTGTGGGAGCTTGCTGTGTGCAAATTGGCTATTGTGGTTTCTTATACTGCAACAGTGAGTGCACTTCAAAAGTACTTCATTGGTTGTAAAGTACTTTGGGATGCCTTTTGGTCATGGAAGGCACGGTATAAATGCAAGTCTTTTTTTAAAATTAAGACACCAAGATGAAGGGCTAAGGCTCTCAAGGCAGCACACCATGAAGACTAACAGGATGAGAGGTGAATCGGAAAGGAGTGATTGGGTTACATCAGGCTTGGTTTTAAAAATCTGAGGATTATGTCTAGGAGAAACTGAATTGCATAGGTTTAATGCACTGTAAATGTGTTTAAGAACAAGATAACAAACTGAACGCTGCATTGCATCAAATTCTTTTCACCTGTGAACTAATTTGCATTCTGTCAACCAAAGATTGCAGGTTTTATTGAAGCTTGTACTGTGTAAATAGTGTAAGTAGTACAAAGATCTATTATGTAATTTTATCCCAAGTAATTTTGAGGTAAGAGTTTTACAGTCCCATTTTTGTCTTTTTTTTAAGTGTTTTTTTTAATGTGACTGGTTCCAAATTGTGCTGATTCATTTGTTTGTCATATTTATCGGGAGCTTGTCACATGTTAAAGTGCTCCACAGTATTTTATAGAGTTGGAGAAAAGCAAAAAGTAAGGCAAGTGACTGAAAATTGCAGTAAGAGTTTTGAGGGCACTTCAGGCCTTAAGGGTCAGAATTTCAGAAAATATAATTGCTATTTATTATGGGACTGCAGGAAACATGCTGCCAGAATGGTAATGCAATCCTTTTGGAACTTGGTGAGTTGGGTAATGGTCTCCAAATGCTGATGGAACTGTTGTGATTTTGGTTAAACAAGAGGCTGAGATGTAAGTGAAATGAAGCAACTGGCTATGAAGGGATAAAAACAGAGATAAAAAGAGATATTTCAACTCTTTCTTGGACTCGAACTCAAGTTCTGTCGAAGGGTCATGAGGACTCGAAACGTCAACTCTTCTTCTCCGCCGATGCTGCCAGACCTGCTGAGTTTTTCCAGGTAATTCTGTTTTTGTTTTTGTTTTGGCTATGAAGGGAGATGGAATCAATACATGAACTGCAAAGCCTTTTGACTGAAGTTGAATTACCTAATGTGCAGCAACTGTGTCTGTACAGTTACTTCAAAGACATGTTTTCAATATTATCGCTCTTACCATGGTTGTCCTTCATGTGTTGAGGGAAGTAGGCTAGCAACAGCAAATCATTCAGGAGACCTTTGGATGAGTTTACATTGGATATAGTGGGATCCTATTTTTACCAGCAGCAGATATGTTGGCCTTGTAATAACTGGCAGCAAACACAAAGTAAACCTGCTACATGTGCCAAGACCAGTGACCAGGAAGACCTTTTGTACCTGTTATACTGGCACACCATAATGCAAATATAAAAGCAGATATTGATGCAAGTTCTACACTGAAATGCATCACAAAATGAGAACAAAATATTTTGACAATTTTTTTTTTGAGGTACTTTTGGATGGGCTATCTGTTGGCCAGTGATATAACATATATAATTTTGGAAAATATTACATTTAGCTAGTTCCTCCTAAAATATGTCAATTTAAGATGCTTAACAAAAGATCTTGAGGGGGAATAAGAACATTTTCCAGTGTTGTTAAGCTCTTCCAAACAGCCGGCCCAAGAATGGCAGGCTGAATGCACAAGGAGACGCCCCTTCTCCAGACCCTGTTTGCATTTGAACAAATTTCTCTCATAGGCAATTAACAGGTTTCACTTTTTGACCACTCTTACTACATACTTGAAACATAAGGGGCAGAATTTTTCCCTTGGCGGGTGGGGGCAGTCAGGAAGCTGACCCACCGCCTGTGATTGGCACCGCACCATGATTTCACGCTGGCAGGCCAATTAAGCCCCGCCCACCATGAGATGTCGGCGGCAGCGCTGAGCGCTGCCTGTGTGGGGAACGGCAAGCGGGCCGAGCGTGAACATCGCATTTGTGCACAAGTGAGCGCTTCATTATCTCCCCGAGGCACAGAGCTGCCTCGGAGATGAGATAGATATAAAAAAAATAAATTAAAAAAAAAATGTAATGAAACATGTCTCCTCATGTGACTCTATCATGAGGAGGGACATGTTATTAATGAAATTTTAAAACTTATTATTATTATTATTTGCTTTTGGAAACTTCATCCTGCCTGTGGATGAGGTTTCCAAAAAAGAATGCCGCTTGGCCTTTTCGCCTGCGCGCCAACATTTAGGTTGGCTGGACAGTGAAAGTTAATTTAATTGACTGTTTAATGGCTTTAACAGGCTTTTTAAATTGTCGGTGGGCGTGCTGCTGACTCCACACACCCGCTGACCGAACTATCTCGCTACTGCGCGTTGACATCGGCACGCTGGGCCAAGCGAAAATTTCTGCCCAAGTTGCCGGTTATAGGTGTGTTTTTATTAGACGCACTGTCTGCCTTTTTAAAGCTGAATTAACATCTCATTTGCTTTTTCAAATAGTGAAAGGTTAAACTTCCTAAGGGAAAAAGCACAAATGCCACCTTGGTTTCCATTTACACTTTTATATATGCCTATAATCCCATGATTTATTGAGCATGATAAAAGATAAATTTCTGCCATTTCACTGGAAGCTTGGTCACACCCCTTTAATTAAGTTTGATTTGCGTTCAAAGCTCTCACCATGAATTTCCTATGGCAGGTAAAATAAATTGCTATGCAATTTGAACAAGATTAGCTGCAAATTGAACTGAAGAAAGCCTCGGGGACACCTGGTTATATCATTTTGTTTGGGCCTCTCCAGTCACTGGCAAATGTGCTCAAATAGATGAATGTAAATCCTGAGAGAAACATTTGTTTCCCACCTTCCACCCTGTATCGACCTTAGCTTATCCAAAACCGTTCGCTGTGCATGTCGTAACTGGCTCCCACTTAACCCGCTCACCCATCACCCCTCTACTTTCTGGAGGAGATTTGTTCCTGGTTCAGCAACATCTCATTCGTCTCCTTCATTTTCAAATTACTCCATAGCCTTGCCCCTTGTAATCTGTATCCCTACAACCCTCCAAGAAAAGCGAGCTAACGTTTATACAATGAGTGAAATCATCCCAGATTTGCATTAAGTGCGGTAGTGGACATGGAAAAAGACCATTTTACCTGCTGGCTGCAATGGTGGGCTTTCACACTCTATCATCCACTTCCTGCTTCACTAACTGCTGCCACAGAAAACACGCCATCTTGCTGGTGGGTGGCCTCTGCCACACCATTACCTCACTGTTTCCTCACTCTGGGTGCCTTATTTAAACTGCAGCTACACACGCTTCTCAATGTTTGCAACTCAGGACTGCTCCAGTGAAGACTTGGTCCTGACCGCCAAGAAAAGTTCAGTGACTGTCACTGGAATGCCTTTGGGAGGCTTGCAATGATTTCCTCCACCTCGCTTTGGCTGCAGGAGGTCCAGCAATCTCACCACTGGCTTGGGAGGTGGTGGCAGTGGTGGTCAGTGCCAAAGCTGCACAGAAGGGGTTGGCCATCCAGTGCAGTGAGATGATGAACGATCTCATCTGTGCCGTCAGGGTAAGGCAACCATCTCATCACTCTAAACACTCACACTCAAGGCCATCACACATTCACTGACGTCTCACTCACTGCCAACTCGAGGGACACATCTTCACATACATCCTCATCTTCCCTAGACACTGCCTCCTCAGCCCTCACATCTTAAGGCCACTTGCACAGATCAACATGTTCCTCACTAACACCCTGAGATTGCCCTGCCTTCCCCAGTACACACTGCAGCCTCTTTCCCTGCTTGAGGCTATTTCTACCCCTTCCCCAAGCAAGCCTGAGAGTGCTACCTGAAGCAAGGTAGGAAAACAAACCTGGAAGCACAGATCGCCAGGTCAATGGTGCCTATGCACATTTGTGAAACACATTGGCATGCAATCACACCATGCCCAGGTGATCCACCTTGGGGGTGATTCTGGTGAGCAGGGCTTGCAAAGAGATGCTAAAGTTTTGAAATTGGGTTTCCAACATGTGGTGGCAGGAAATTCGGCCTGCCATTGACGTGTGGAGTGGACAATCTCAAACTGGTTTCACAATGGCATAAAAACCATTTTTTGGCCACCTTGCCATATTGTCTGCTCACGCCCGCCGTGATGCTTACCACCAAAGGGACCGAACAGTTTTGGCAAGCACTCTGAATGGGTGTCAACACTTCAATCAGTGGGAATGTTTTAACAATTGCTTCCAAAAAAATTATGGAGGTGGTTTGTTGGGGTAGAGGGGAGATGTGGGTGGGAGTGTTGTTCAACTATTGACAATTCCCTAGGTACAAAGCGAATACATGACATGTATAGTCTGATGTTGAGATGACATCCATATTCCCAAAGTAAATGGGAGGGCAACTGCGGAGTTAATTTTCTCACTAGTCAGGCAAAAGTAGGGTCAGGGAAGTGATCACAAATTAATTTATTGATTGATTTTGTTTGATAGCACTTCTACAAAGCACCCTGGGGTGTTTTATTGAGTTAAAGGTGCTATGTAATACAAGTTACTGATATGATTAAAAGTCATCCAATAGCTATTTGTAATCTTCATTTCATTTGATTACAGGCTTGGCACAAAATCTGTTTTCGCTGTGCGCTGTGTGGTAAGAGCCTGGAATCCACAACAGTCACCGACAAAGATGGAGAAATCTACTGTAAAGGTAAAGCAAAATTTAACAACTGGCTGCTTATAAAGGGGAAAACCAGACATAAAATAAGACTTTGGCATGGTTGTCCTTGCCAAAGTAGAACATTCAATAGATCAAACCTGGCAGGAGTTTGCCACCACTCATTTCTCTTCGCATCATGTGTTGTTTGGAAGTAGTAGCCATGGGAAAAATATTTTCTTTTCTTGCATCAATATTTAGCTACAGTAAAGTATGTTATTCAGTTTGATTTTGAATGAGTTCGTCAGAACATACAAACATTTGAAATAGGAGCAGGAGTAGGCCAGCTGGCCCCTCAGGTCTGCTTCGCCAACAAAAATCATGGCTGATCTGTTTGTAACCTCCTGCCTACCCTGGATCACCTTTCACCCTCTTGTGTATCAAGAACCTATCTGCCTCTGCCTTAAAAATATTCAAAGACTCTGCTTCCACTACCCCTTTGAGAAAGGGAGTTCCAAAGACTCATTACCCATTGACAGAGAAAATTTCTCCTCATCTCTGTCTTAAATGGGTGACCCCTAGTTCTAGGTTCTTCCACAAGAGGAAACAACATTCTCTTCTTTGTCAAAACCCCTCAGGATCTTTAAAGGTTTTAATTAAGTCACCTCTTACTCTTCTAAACTCCAGCGGATACAAGCCTAGCCTATCCAACCTTTCCATGGAAGACAACCCACCCATTCCTGTTATTAGTCTAGTAAACCTTCTCTGAACTGCTTCTAACACATTTACACCCATCCTTAAATAAAGAGAACAATATTGTACACAGTACTCCAGATGTGGTCTCACCAATGCTGTCACAACTGAAGTGTAACTTCCCTACTTTTAAATTCGATTCTCCTCACAATAAATGATAACCACATTCTATTAGCTTTCCTAATTACTTGCTGTACCTACATACTAACCTTTTTGTGATTCATACACCAGGGCACCCAGATCCCTCTGAAACTCGGCTCTGCAATCTCTCACCATTTAGATAATATTCTTCCTGCCAAAATGAACAATTTCACATTTGTGCACCTTATACTTTAATTGCCAGATCTTTTAACCTATCTATGCCTTTGCAGATTCCTTATGTCCTCTCCACAACTTGCTTTCCTACCTATCTTTGTGTCATCAGCAAATCTAGCAACCATACCTTCGGTCCCTTCATCCAAGTCATTTCTATAAACTGTAAACAGTTGAGGCCCCAGCACTGATCCCTGTGGCCACACCACTAAACACATCCTGCCAACCAGAAAAAGACCCACTTATGCCAACTCTCCGCTTCCTGTTAGCTAGCCACTCTTCCATCCATGCCATTGTTACCCCCAAAATCATGAGCTTTTATTTTCTGCAATAACCTTTTTGATGTGGCACTTTATCAAATGCCTGCTGGAAATCTAAGTGCAGTACACCCACTGGTTCCACTTTATCCACAGCACATGTGACTCCTTCAAACCACCTTAACCAATAAATTGGCTAAACATTATTTCCCTTTCACAGAAACATGTTAACTCTGCCTTGAATTTTTCCAAGTGCCCTGCCATAACATCTTTAATAATAGCTTCTAACATTTTCTCTATGACAAATGTTAAGCTGACTGGCTTGTAGTTTCCTGCTTTCCACCTCCCTCCCTTTTTGAATACATTCGCTATTTTCCAATCTAATGGAAATCAACAATTGGGAGTGCTACCTCAGGTGCCCATTGAATCTTGCTGTAGGCGACTCACTGTAGATGCTGCATATCTCAGCCAGAATTAGAGAATTATGTCATTGGTAATGAAGTTGGCAGACTAGAAACATTCGAATCTTTCACAATCCAGGCTAATACTCCAGACCAGTACTGAAGTCCGTGCAAATGGACTTTAAACTGAGACTCCTGCTGGTTCGGGTAGATGTTAAGTTGCCATGGCTTAATTTGCAGTAATGCCACAAATTCCTCTCTCAATCAACAATGCTACAAATAGATCATCTAGACATACATCTAACTACAGTGAGAGATTCTGCTGCAGGCAAGGTGGCAGCTGTGTTTATCTCCATCATTATACTAGTTGCATTTCAATATAATAAAGTGTATGTGAATCGAGACAAAAGCAAAATTCGGCAGATGCTAGAAATCTGAACTAAAACAGAAAATAGTGGAAATACTCAGCAGGCCAGGCAGCATCTGTAGAGAGAAACAGAGTTAGTGTTTCGGGTAGAAGACCCTTCATCAGAACTGAGGAAAGAGAAATGTAATAGGTTTTGAGCAAGAGGGAAGGGTTGAAAGAACAAAAAAGGGAAGGTCTGTGATAGGGTGGTGGGCAGGTGAGGTTAAATGACAAAAGATTTCATGCTACGAAAGCCAAAGGGAGTGGTACTGAGTACAGCAAAGAAACAAAAGATGCATCCAGGTGAGATGTGAGTGGCTGCAGAACAGCTGTCTGAATGCGTCCTGAAGGAATAAAGAAAGAAAGAAGAAAAAAAAATGAACCAGCAAAAAAAAACATGAAACAAGATGGTGACTGAGGTTATGATCTAAAATTATTGAACTCTGTGTGGAGTCCAGAAGGCTGTAGAGTGTGGAGTCGAAAGATGAGATGCTGTCCCTCAAGCTAGCATTGAACTCCTCCATTGGAACACTCTAGCAGATCAAGGACAGAAAGGCCAGTGTGGGAGCAAGGTGGAGAACTGAAATGACAAGCAACAGGAAGCTCAAGGTAATGCTGCGGACTGAACAGAGATGTTCTGCAAAGCAGTCACCCGGTCTACATTTGGTCTGAATAGCGAATACAATGTACTAAATTGAAATGGTGAACCATACGTAGGTGAAGTGCTTTGGACATTTCTTAGAAAGGTGCTTAAAAGCAATACAGTACATAAATGCAAAATTGTTTTGGCACAAGATATCTAAGAAGCCATGAGTATTTTGTGTATTAAACATGTTGGCCCCATAAACAATTATATGCTAAAATGTAGTCCAAGTGCAGGAATACCTGGAGAGTATTCTGGCTTGGCTTGAAAAATGGCAAGTAACATTTTTGCCCCACAAGTGCCAGGCAACGACCATCTCCAAGAGGAGAGAGTCTAATGCCCTCCATTGCCAAATTCCAACCCCGCCCCCACCCCACCATCAAAATCTGGGGTCACCATTGACCAAAGTTGAACTGGACCAGCCACATACGAGCAATGTGGCTGCGAGAGCAGGCCAGAGATCGCGAATCTGTGCTGATTGACTCACCTTGACACCCCAAAGCCTGTCCAGCATCTACAATGTAAAAGTCAGTGTGTGATGAAATATGTCCACTTGCCTGGATGGGTGCAGTTTCAGCAATACTCTGAGCTCAACACCATCCAGCACAAAAAAACAGCCCACTTGATTAAAATCTCATCCATGACTTTAAACGTTCACTCCTGCCACTACTGGCACACTTGGCCGCATTTTTAATCATGTACAAGATGCACCGCAAAACTCTCCAAACCACCGTCAATACACCAACCAAACTATAATTGGCATTCCTTCACTGTCGCTGGGTCAAAACCTGGAGCTCCCTCCCTATCAGCGCTGTGGGTTTACCTATACCATGTAGACTGCAGCGTTCCAAGAAGACAACTTGCCACTACCTTCTGAAGGCCAGTTGGGGATGGGAAATAAACATTGGCTTTGCTGACATTGCCCACATTCCATTAAGAAATATTTTGTCTAAATAAATTAACCTGATTACCCAAGAACATAATTTTTGATCAGAAAGCATAATGATGAGTTCTGTTTTGTTTGTTACATTTGTCTAACACACACAGGTGGATGAATGACTTAATAATTAGTGCAACTTGGTTCTAATAGTTTTAATAGAATAGAATCTGAACAATCATATTAAATGCATCAGCAGAACATTATCATATTTCAAGTGATCTGACTGAATTTGCGTCTGTCTTAAAAGACAGTTAAAATGATTTGGTAAAAAGTTAACTAATTTTTCTTACTGTTGCAGTTTGTTATGCAAGGAACTTTGGCCCTAAAGGAGTGGGGCATGGGCAATCTGGTGGAGCATTACCTAGCACGGAATAAAAAAAAATCTTCTGGCACAGTCGAAGATGCACTTAATTCTCCGATTTTCCCTGCCAAAGATCACATACCGCTGTCCTTTTCAAATTAATACTTTTAACTGTAAAGCTGGAAAAACACTTGCACAATGGCTATTTGTAACTATCTTCAACGGTTAGTCATTTTCACAATAAAGCATTTGAATTACAGACAATCCGAAGTGGAAAGAGTTCCATAAAGAAACAGTATCAGCCAATGTCCAAAGTTTTTACAGACCTGCTATAAAGCAATGATAAATTGTTTTAAGATTCATTTTCACACTGAATGGAATTGAGTATGATATGAAAAAATACCTTGCCACATTCATTTTGTTATTGTAAGCTTATGAAAGCACCTATTAATCAATGCTTTGTAACTCTCAATAAAGTATTATTGGCACCTAAAAGAATTGAACAGCATTCCTGACACTCTTCCTCTGACACAGACTCATTAATTTTTCCTATGTTTCAACTGACTTTCTTTTCACCCTGTTCTTTGCAAGGTCTTCATCTTGCATGCTCATCGTTTTGGCCAGAGATGATCATAGTTTCGATTGCTACATTTTTCCCACGGCTATTGTTATTGATATGCTTGCAGCTGGGCAAAATTGATTTTTTTTTAAATTAAAGAAATCTAGCACGCTTTTCACTTGGCCACCCCTAACCCCACACCCTTGCTGTCCAAGAAATGGGGTAAGGTCAAGCTTGAAACTGGTTTTGGTAGCATTGAGGTTAATTCTTTTTTTCATTACTCTGAGATGAGTAATGAAAACGATCGTGGAAAATGGTGGGATGCAAGCCAGAGATCATTCCATGAGAAATGCTGGGCATGTGAATGATGGGGAGAGGACATCACTGGCTTGATCTCCGTAAGCAGTGACTTGTCAGTCACTGTTTAATCTTTAACACTTAGGTGATGTCCCTGAAAGAGTCTCACGTCCTATGGAGTTGTACTTTGTGTCGCCACCTTCTGGGGAAACTGAAATAACTGTTCCCAGGCCGCTGTCGCACGCAGATTCATGAGACGGGCACCTCTGGACCTTGCCCATTGACTCTCTCCACTCTTTATTTAGAACCAGGAGATCTTCCGCTCCCCCCCACCCCACCCCCCATTGGAGGTCAAAGGTCTGTATACAGAAGTGTTCACAACTGCTGACTTCTGTTCCTTGGTCATAAGGGTAGGCAAAGTCCTTCTTGGATAAAATGATCATTTAAAGTTGAGTTTTATTTGCCTTCCCCAATTCAATTGTTTTGAAGCTTTAAAATTAACTATGGAAAAAATCGGGAGTACAATGGTTCTTTCTGATTTTATTGATGGGTTTTATCAGTGGATAACACTAGTGGACTCTCCGCTTTGTTTAGTGGATTATTTCTGAGCCTAGCACTAATTAATACTGGGTCCTCAGAGGTTATGATTGTGTGAACGCTCAGATTGCTGAGAAAACATAAAACAATACACTCTTCCAATGGGTAAATGTTAAGCAAAAAAAATTACAAACCTACTAGAACTACAATTGGCTTCAGTAAATCAATGGTTGAGAATGAAAGGCACCAATTTTTTTTACTCACACCAGTCACTATCAAAATCTTTTATATTAAAGTGTGCCTCTAAATCCTCCTCCCCTTTCAGTCCATCCCTCAAAATGTTCCCCATCCCAGCTGTTTCTGATTTTGTCAACTTCAATCAAAATAACTATTCAAACTTGGAACAGCACTTCCTCTTTCGATTTAGCATTCTATAGCCTACTGGATTTAACACTGAGTTCAACAATTTAAATCATAACCTCTGGCCCCATTTTGTTTTTTGTTTCTTTCCTGGTTTGTTTTTCCCATCCTGTTTCGTTCTCATTTTGCTCTACTTTGCATTCAGATGGCTGCTATCCTCCCATTTGCACCTCCTCGAGACGCATCTTTTGTTTCTTTACACTGCAACTTCTGCCAACTGGAAAGGTATTTAGAACAGTTGTGCATATGCACTCTCCCCTCACTGCGGCTGCTGGAGCATATGCAACTGTTCCTGATGCCTTTCTGGTTGGCAGCAGGAGTTTGGAATATGTGTGATCAATATAAATTTCACTGTAGCAATTAATAGATTAAAGAAAATCATTAATTTGTGAGCAATATTTATAAAATCTCACCATTTAAAGCCTGATTTATTCATCCCAGTTCCCAATCTGTGATGGGATCTCAATCTCAAAACAATTTTATGTCAGTGCTGTCTGCTTAAGTAGGGTCACTTGGAGCTAGACCCGGTGCATTAAGGCTTTGTGCAGGGACTCCCTACACAGCCCCGGTTGTTCAATTATTAGATAAAGGGACTTTTCAACTCAAAGTCATGTTTTCGCATCCTTCATTGGGGATTGAAACTTTCCTTAAATGTCTTATTCAAAATAGTTTGATTTGTTTTTTTTCTTTCACAAAGGTGTGCACTTTAACTAAATATGACAAGTAATTCTCCACAGTCTGAATTCATTGCAAGTTCAGAATCTCATTTACTGAAATGATCTGATATATATTCATTATTTACTGAACCATCAGAAGCATGTTTTACAGAGGGGATAGTTGATAAACGATAGGTAGACTAGATACAAGAACTTGCAATTGGTTAAGGTAAAAATGGGTAGCTTGAACTTTACTGTTAGTCCATATCAAGCCAACTTGTTTGTTTTAATGCAGGCAGCTGACACTCTGACACTGCAACTGCGCATGTTCCCTCTAGTGTTGTAATACAAATAAATGGAACCATTTCTTTACTTGTCCTATTATCACTCCTTTTGGCCTTGCACCGTGAAATCTTTTGTCATTTAATCTCTCCTACCCCACAGGCCTCTTTTGTCGTTCTTCCCACTCTACCCACTTTCACTTGCTCAAAAGCTATTCTGTAAAAGGTCACAGACCTGAAACGTTAACTCTGTTTCTCTCGCCACAGGAGAGCTGCTCAGTATTTTCAGCTTTTTGGTTTTTATTTCAGACTGCAGTATTTTGCTTCTGTATAACAATTCTGCAATTTTTAAATAAATGGTGTGCTATATCCACATACTATATACAAAACCTCGTTGTACCATGGCCACAATCTTGAGTGAACTGCTGTGATACCTACCTACCCAGAGGTAAAATCTATATCAACAGTTACTGACTGCAAGAATAGCAGTAAATTATGAATCAAAGTTCTGCTTGCTCTGTTGTATTTGTTTAATTACAATGTTGTAAGGCAATGTTCCAAACAGATGTAATTAGCATATTTTATACTGTAACGAAGGCTCTCTGCCTATAGCTCCATTGATAAAATTGAAAACAGAAAATTATAGAAACACTTAGTCAGTTGGGCAGCGCATGTGGAGAGGGAAACAGAGTTAATGTTTTAGGTCGATGACCAGGACTTGGAACCTAAAACATTGAGCCTGTTTCTCTCTCCACAGATGCTGCCTGAACTGATGAGTATTTTAGCATTGTTTTAATTTATGATCTCCTCCCACTGCTGGTGTCCTCCAACACCTAAACAATGTGACCAATGTGTGGGCCTTGAAGTAAGAGTTACCTTCCATTAAATTATAGGAACTGGAGTAGACCATTTCGTTGCTTGGAAGAGGCTCAGTCAGATTTTGGACAATCTGTATCCATTCTCTATTTATCTCTCTTCTCTTTATTGCTTGATACCCTTGCTTAACAAAACTCTTGATCTTCATCTTGAAAATTTAAATTAACATCCACAGCCCTCTGGGAGAGAGAGTTACAGGTTTCCACTACCGGCTCCGTGAAAGGCACCTTCTGATTTCACTCCCGAGTGGCCTAACTTTAATTTTAAGATCATTAACCTCTGTACTTCATCGTTTTTAAACACCCTCTGTTAGATAAACCCTTGGCCTTGCAAACTCAAGGAATATAAGCCAGGTCTATGCAACCTGTCCTTATAATTTAACCCTTTATCCTTGGTATCTTTTATTGCCAGTAAAAAATAAAAAATCCAGTTTGTTTCTCTTGGATTCAAAGCGGATGACCCCACTACACTCAACACTCAATCTATGTTCAAAAGATAATAGCTGGATTGGTTTTAATTTTCCAAAGTTCCCTAGATTCTGCAACGGTCCCATCAGATTGGAAACTTATCCACTTTGGCAGGAAGAGTAAAAAAAAATATTATTCATATGGGGAGAGATTGCAAAATTCTATGCTTCAGAGGGATCTGGGTGTCCTGGTACAGGAATCACAAAAAGTTAGTATGCAGATACAGCAAGTGATTAGGAAGGTGAATGGAATGTTGTCACTTATTACAAGGGGAATGGAATATAAAAGTAGAGATGTGTAGCTATGGTTGTATAGGGTATTGGTGAGACCATATTTAGAGTACTGTATACAGTTTTGGTCTCCTTATTTAAAGGACATAAATGCACAGGAAGCAGTTCAGAGAATGTTCACTTGACTGACTCCTGGAATGAGTGGGTTATCTTATGAGGAAAGATTGGACAGATTGGGCCTGTATCTGCTGGAATTTAGAAGAATGAGAGGTGATCTTATTGAAATGTATAAGATCCTGAGGGGACTTGACAGGGTGGTTGTTGAAAGGATGTTTCCCCTTGTGGGAGAGACTAGAACCAGGGGGCATGGTTTAAAAATAAGAGGTCTCCCATTTAAGATGGAGATAAGGAGAAATGTTTTTCTCTCAGAGGATTGAGAATCTGTGGAACTCTCTTCCAAAGAGAGCAGTGGAGGCAGGGTCATTGAATACTTTTAAGACTGAATTAGATTCTTGATTGACAAGGGAGTCAATGGGTTTAAGAGGTAGGAAGGAAAGTGGGGCTGAAGACACAATCAGATCAGCTATGACCTTATTGAATAGCGGAACAGGCTTCAGGGGTTGAATGATCTACTCCTGTTCCTAGTTCGTATGTAAATCCATGCAGATGCTCTTTTATCAGCTCATACTTATCCAAATCAGGAGGGATGATATAGTCAAGTCTCCTGACACAATGGTTAGCAAGTCTCATTTAGCTGCCCTTCCCTGTGGTCCTATATGCTTTATCTTCAGCTAATTATCCAAGTCCCTTTTGAAAGCCATGATTGCATCTACCTCCACCACACTCTGAGGCAGTGCATTCCAAATCCTAACCACTTGCTGAGTTGCTATTCTTTTGCAAATCACCTAAAATCCATGCTCTCTGGTTCTTGATTCTTCTGCCAATGGGAACAGGGGTCTGTCCAGACCATTCACGATTTTGAGCAATCCATCAAATCTTCTCTCAAACCCTCTTCTCTAAGGAGAACAAGCCCAGATTTTCCAACATATCCATGTAACTGAAGTCCCTCGTCCCTGCAACCATTCTATAAATCCTTCCTGCACCCTTTAAAGCCTTCACATTCTTCCTAAAATGTGATGCCCAGAACTGGACAGAATACACTAGTTGAGGCTGAACCAGTGTTTTATACAGGTTCATCATAACTTCCTTGCATTTGTACTCAAATTATGTCTCAGTTTATGAAGTCCAGGATCCCATATGCCCTTTTAACTAATTTCTCAACCTGCCCTACTATCTTCAACAACTTATGCATAAATTTCTTTCGAATTGTATCCTGTATCACTTCACATTTCTCTGCATTAACTTTGATTTGCCAGCAGTCCACCCATTCCACCTGCCCATCTATTACCATCCTCCTCATAGTTCACAATACTTCCAAATTTTGGGTCATCCACAATTTTTTAAATTGAACCCTATATACCCAAATCAAAGCCACTAATATAGATCAAGATATGTTGTCTTCACCCAATCTCCCTGCCTCACCATCTGGCCCCAGCAACCACACCTAGCCCCCACACAACCTCCCATCCACACAGTGAAAGTTACTGGAGATTGGAATATGGGTATTTCTACCAAGGGCAACTTTTATTCCCCATTCCTAGTTGCCAAAGACTAGTTGGTGGTGAGCTCGCTTCTTGGATCAATTGTAAAGGGAATATAATTTTTCTTACTATTACTGTGGATACTGAAGCAGGTTTGTGGGGGGCTGTGTGTGTGCTTGTTGTTTTTGTGTGTGACTAATTTAATTAAACTAAAGACAGTCAGACTGCAAGGTTTAAATCATCAAAGGACTTATGTGTAAAAGCAGGCATATGGAAATGGACGAGCTAACGTTTGCATTTGTAGTTAAGTTGAGAGTCTGAATAAGTTTGAATTGCAAAGAGACTTCACCGGAAGTTTAACAATTGGCAAAAATCGTAAATAAATAAAGAAAAATTATTAAGTTTATTTTTCTCAAAAGGACTGGCCATAATGACAATATGAAAGATTTTTATATTCTAGGAAAAGTAGCTTCCAAAGAATGCTTAAAACAATGGATTTAAAGATCAAAGCAGGAGAAAATATATTTAAGGAAAGATTGAAAGCTACATGTGAGATCTTGAAAGGTGGGCAGTGTGAAGACAAACCTCTGAAAAGCAACCTCTAACCACCCCAGAAAAGTGTCTGGTTGTTCCAGAAAGCAAGGTTTTGTTAAAAGCCTTGGATTTCCATTGTTGTGTGAGCGGCAGAGAGAAACTGTGAAATACCTCCCTTATAACAACAGTGGGTGTCTTGCAGTAAAATTACTGGATGTTTTATAGATCAAGGGCAGGATTTTCCCATAAGCAAGCGCGGGGATGGGGGGGGGGGTGGGGGTGATGGTGGTGCGTAAAATGACATTTAAATTTTCAGGTAGGCGGGGGTTCAGCAAAATCAGCTGTGTGCCCGGCGACCTGTCAATGGCCAATTGAGGCTATTGACAGAGTCATTAAACTAATTAATGGACCTGCCTGTCCAAGGTTGGTGGGCAGGCCAGGAGCCCTGGCGGGAATTAGAAGAAACATGAAACCTCATCCACGGGTGGGATGAGCTTTCATGTAGGTTTTTAAAAATTCAATCAAAGTTTTTAAAAAAAATTATGGACATGTCCTAACTCATGTGACAGTGTCACATGAGGGGACATGTCAGGGAATTTTTTTTCTATTTTTAATGTTTTTGACAGTAGAGGCGATCTCCCTGAGGCAGCACTTAGCCTCACGGAGATGAGTGTGCTCTTTCATGCACGTGCTCAAAAGAGCGCACTCTCAGGTTTAAGGAATCCCCCCCCCCCCGCCACCTGCAAGGGGAGTGCGTGGCGCTTCGGTGCGGACATCACGATCGGAGGCATGCCGCACTTCAACTTAGTCCCCAACAGGGGGGAAATCCTGCTGTGAGAATCTATTTGGACTGTTGCCTGAAAAAGGGGGTTTATTTTGGGAGTCTAGCTAAGTAGAAATCTCTTGGGAAATGTTGTAAGACTGAATTTAATTGTGTAACTGTCATCTTGTGTTTTTAAGTTTTCTTTTCTTCATTAACAAATGTTTTAACTTAATATTTAAAATCTCCAAAAGTGGTCGTGGAATCTTTACTTGTGACTTCAGTGCACATACCTTTTCATAATAAAAATACAAATTGAAAATCGTTGTGATAGCTTGGCCAAGTTTCCCTTTGGGATTTGGTCAGCCCGGCAATTACCACCTGCCATATCATAACACAATGCAGTTTGTGTGGTGAATGTACTCCCTTCAATGCAGTGCTTTTAGGGAGGAAATTCCAGGCTTGATATATGTACAAGTCAGGATGGTGTGTCACTTGGAGGTAGTGGTGTTCCCTTGTGCCTGTTGCCCTCACCCTTGCTGGTCACGATTGCCAAAGAAGCCTTGCCAACTTCCTGTAGTCTGTCTGGCCCAACTATCTCAACTCCAACCGAGGAGTCACCCACCCTCTTTCTGATGGGAATAGGTAACTCAGCACAGCTTGGGGGAATTTACCTAGTTACTAGCTGTTTAACTCAGCTGGTGATCTGATAAAACATTGAGGGAGCAGCTTTTAAGGTATTTCTGAGGAAAATCCTAACCAAATGTGCTGCTATTGCACAACCAAAACAAACAGAACAGTGCAAAAATACCAGGTGCAAAATTCCAATGAAAACCCTTCATGCTTTTCGGCAGTCTTTATACACTATTGCTGTCAGCTCTTGGTTTAGCAGACGCTGTTGGGGTATTCAATTTCTCAGAGTTTACCACAGACAAAAAAGAATTAACTTTAATAACCATTAATAAAATAAACAAGTCTACACTCTACCCACACTTTTTGAAAAAGTGCTTTGCATTTGATTTTCCCTGATGGCTCATTGGGAAGATGCTAAACAGAACAGGAAGATTTGAGATTTGATCTTTGGCTGAGCCAGTAGATCTTAACAGAGTCGCAATCCACCATTACAACTCTCTCAGTTTCCCTCATCAAGGAGGGGGAATGAACAACTTAAGTTTCTGCTCATTAGTGATCGCTATCTGATCCAACTCCTGCTAGTGAAAAGTGCACGTTTGGACGTCAAAGTCAACTTTAACCCCCCTCAGTTAAAGAAGCAGATCATTACAAGCTGTAACAAAGAAAGATTAACAGATACTTAACACAATCAGTCAAACCTGTTGATCTAAACACGATTCAAAGGCACAAGGATTGCCTGAGCGGTTTCAGGACTCAGTGTTTGATACTTGCAGAACAACGCATCAGTGTCCCAATGGGTGAGAATCGTTTTTTATGGTGGAAAGATTGGTAATGTTTGTGGTTTGCTAATTTGGATGTTTCACCTCACTCAGCTGGGCTTGTCCTCAACCAGTGGACACAAAACCATCTTTAAAATGATGCTAAGTACCAATTCCCATGAAAATATATAGGATGGAGGTATTCATCTCTGGACAGCTTCCTGGATGTTATAACGCTTCCAGGATCACAAGGAATGATGGTTAATTTAGCAAGGTTAAACACGCATTAAAAAGTTATTTTCTTTCTGCAATAGATCAGAAGGTAGCTGTAGTATGTAGCAGTGTGTTGTGAATATCTAGATCGTATTAATATTTTAGAAGTAATGTTTAGTTCTTGTAGAGAATTATTGTCGTGAAGGTAAGGTAATTAAAATGCTGGGCTTTAGTGATTGCCAGAACAGTTAGAGAGCGGCAGTTCAGAAGGTTACCCATGTTTGTTTAATAGTCAGTGGGTGGGGGCTTACTTAGCTGGAGAATTTGTAAGTGAGGGACAATTAGCTTAAAGGTTGGTTTGAGGATAACCCAGAGCAGGCTACATCTTCATGGAGATGGGTGGAGCTTAGGAAGGCTCTCTGGTTTTAAATTACCTGGATGTTTGCTGGGAGAGGTTTTTAGTTGCAGTTTGAATCTTGTGCAGTTTGCAGTTCACTGAGAGTTAGCCAAAATAATGAGTTAGAAAGGCCTGTGCAGTAAAGCAGAGTAAAAAAAAAGACTAACTTCATCATTAACCATGTAGAATGTAGATGAAGTTTGATCTGTTAGAATCTTGTGAGAGAACAGAAGCTGGAAGATTGCCTAGTTTGAAGCTAGTGGGAGAATCTACAGCGGTCCTCATAGTGTCTTATTGCAAAATCAGCTGAATGAGATTGGAAGTATTGAAAGGTCACCACAACAAGGGACTGGGGTATCCATAGGCAAGAGTTGATAAATGTAAGTTATACCTCTGAGAGTAGTTGGATCTGAGGAGACTTAAAGATAGTTTCCAAAGTACTGAGGCATACTTATGGATGGTCACTACAAAAATAAATCACTTTGAGATTGATGTGTCTTGTAAGAGAATACTTGGGGTAAGCAAGAAGTAAACATAAATACATAAAATATGTACTTATAAACCATATTGTTAAG